>NC_135024.1:4118833-4435666 GCF_051020955.1 Megalopta genalis
TACAATGATGTCTGCATGTGTATGTGCAAGAAATTCTGTTTTATCCACATACGTCTTATCTAAATCTTAAAAACAAAAATACTGTAAAACATATAAACTGAATAAACCTCGTCACCGTTACATATTCAATAAAAATTGTCAAATTAATAGACTGTCTTATCTTTTGTCCCTGACTGCAATAAACGTAAAAGTACCCTGAAATATATTAAATTCCTTAGAAAATATTTTCAATGTTCTTTAGCATTTGTTGATATAAATGCAGTTTTAGTTGAAATATTTCAAATACATGCACGTTTATCACGTTCGCAATGATCCATAAAAGAGTTCACAGTGGCGCAAAACAGTAACTGAATACGCGTTTGCTCCTGGTTACGATCAAGTCTTCACTGTTCAAATGTTACGCGAAAGGCGAACCGAATACGATCTATTATATACCTCAGACACCTACATCGCTCAGGTAAAAAGTCACAATCAAAATAACAAGCGTTTAGCACCTCCAATTAAATAATGCATTCATATTCATATTTACTGTCGTGTGTACTTTAAATAACTCGATGTTAGAAACACTGCGATGTACAGTAAATGCTCCTTAATCGACGCTCAGATTAATGCAGAAAAATGGACAATTTAGGCACGATCCTTGCGGCACGTTTTTATAGTTGTTGACAATCGGTAAGCCTGAAGGTTGGAATAATCGTATCTCCTCTTCACGAATTGTCTATTCTAGTGTACAATCTGAGCGTCAATTAGGGAGAATTTACTGCAACAGGCAAATGCTTGAGGAAGCATTTTCTTTTTTTACAAAGGCAAGTAAATCGTTGTCCATGCTAACGTGTTTCCTAGGTGTTAACACGTTCCGTGCCACGTGTACCATCGATGGTACACGCTTGCATGTTTACTTAGTGAACTGAACAAATTGTTTACAAGAAATTTAGAACCGAAGAATCAATTTCCACCGCAAGAATGGGCGTTGATAAGTTTTTGTTACGTTGTTATGTGTACGAGAATTAATAATATTGCACGTAGTACATCAAGTTTTAGTAAAATATCAAAGTGTGAAGATTCGAGTAAAAAAAGCTCGGCACGGAACGTGTTAAGGGTTACTTTTGCTTTTCTTTAAATTGTTTACATATGAATAAACACTCTAGATTACGATTATATCATGAAAGAAAGATGATACTGATTTTTGCTCTTCTTTCATTGCTCGCATCACTGTGCGTCAGGTCGCTTCGTCCGGGCGTGCGTCGAGCGAACCGCCGCGCGAAGCAACTCATTTCCCTCGGGACAAGGTGTCCCGTCCTTTGTGGAGCTCCGAAAATTGCGTCGAGATTCGAAACAGTATGTAGTCAGCCTAGCAGGCGGAGCGGTGCATCCCCTTTTGCGTCACGTCCAAGTTACCGCGATATCACTTGGGGCGTTAGCCGGATAAGCCGCTAACCCCATCCACCTGTTGCCCCTTCTTATGCGTTCCTGCTTACAGGCTCGCGTTCATCCTCATTCCTCGCGTGGAAGCGAGCCAAGGACCCGGCCCGTCCTCTTCCAATTCACGCTTTACCTTAGGGCTTCGGCTTCCTCCCTCGTCCGCTCCTTTATGCGCTGGTGTCAGGCTTCTGCTCCTTCTCCCTTCCTCGTCACCTGAACGGTGTCCTCGTTCGGGCCCTCTTCTTCTCCTTCTTCTTCTTCTTCGTCTTCCGCCGCGTCCTTCCCCTCGCCCGTCCTCATCCACCTCCTCCGCCGCCCCGTTCAGCCTCCTTTTTCTTCCGCCGACTTCATCTCTCGTTCGTTCCCGTTCCAAGCCCGGGTCTTCAGCAGTCTGACGTGTTTTTTGCGAGTGCATACCTCGAAGCAGCTCCCGAAACAGTAGCTGGTACCCAGGTACAGTCCGGGCCAGTGAAAAAATCAGCGACCCGAGGCCCCTGGTCCTCTACGTGGCCGCGCTCGGCCGATCGACGCCACGCGGCGGTGCCAAAATTCCTCGTTTCTCACGATTTTCACGGGAATCCTGGGTTCACGGCAGAAAGAACCTGCTACGATGTCCAGATGTTTTCACTCGCGGCATTGCTTCGGGAAACGAATGGCAATCGAAGCCTAAGTTTTGATAAGCGTGCGGCGAAGTATCGTTCGGACGTTCTGGAAAGAGATATTATTTGGAGATGATACCGTCCGGAATCGCACACAGTTATGCAAATGAATTCGGCGGTATTGAAAAATGAGATGAAGAGAAGAGCCTGCCGATCCCACACATTTCAAGCACCCATTTGCAATGTTCGATTGATTATTTTATGTGGAGGATACGTTATATTAAAATAATTAAATATTATATACAATTTATAAAACGCTCTCCCGCGGATATATTATTTGAATCTTACTTTCATCTGAATTTTCACTTTATGCAAAGTAATTTCACACCTTTGCGCGACATCGAATTTGGATTAGTCGAAGCTGAATAACAATTTTTTACCGTTTTTCTCAACTAGTATCGTAGCGAGTATTTCAATCGTTTAAAATTTCATGGGTCTGTTGTGTGTCATCAATGCGTAAAGCACGAGATCCGCGAGTCTGTTCCTTTTGCATACGTCTGTCGAATCGTCTTTCTCCAGAATTATGTAACTACAGTTGCAGCTTTTGCTTGGACTATTCTCATTCTTCTCGTCGATATTCGTAATGAACGTGGTAAAAACTTAGGACATATTGGACAGTTTCTTGCATCGATATTTATACTGTTCATTGTTTACCGTTGGACAGATTTTTTGTGACGAGGATAATCTTTCTCGGAATATTTCGGTGGATGATTCCGCGATACTGTGTATCGCACGAGTTACGATGAAGGAATGTATATGCTGTAAGAATCTAAGAATTTGGCAGAATTAAAGACTTACGAACAAGGAAATTAAATTGTAAATTACAAAGGGAAATGAATTATACAGTAATTGACACTTGGCAATAGTATAACTTCTGTTCGGTATGGTTGTTGAAAGTGAAGAAAATATAAGTTGTAATACAATTATGGAAATTTAGTGAATTTCAATTAAAGGCGAAATCTTTTTACACGCCCACTTTCTGAAAGTTCAATAATTGAATCTGATATTACGTTACAATTACAGTCCACCGATACGGCACGGCGAAAAGTTCGATGCGTTCGTTTCTGTCTCAAGATAATGAGTATTATAGTAAACATAAACGAATGAGTAACAGTTTTTAGTAACACAATTATTTTCAATCGTCAAAATATATAAGAATTTCATTAAGCTACGTTGGTAAAAGTGTCGGCTCTGTTTTGCTGTCGAAATACTCTTTTTGGAAGACTTGACGTAATCTTATCGAAAGATTGATCTGTCAATCTAGAAAAAGCAACATTTCGCCCGTAATGGAGTAGCAGAAACCAGGCACTTCACTTATAGGGAACAATGTAAGAGTGCTTTACGATCTTTCTTATTTAATCAATCAGAAGATATCATCGAAATTAATGTATATTTAGAAGCATGAAAAGAGGTTCGTGTACATAGATACATATGTATTGCTCTTATTTTTTTACTGATTGATTCTTCCGATCAATATAAAACATACACCGATATTGTACTTTAAACGTGAAACAAAATTTGCCGTGTAAAAACTCTAACGGTTTGAATACGAATCAAAAGCTGCTACAAAAATGAAGGAAGGAAACTTTTAAAAAATGATAATGCAATTGTTAGCTAAAAATCCGTGGAATCGTTTATTATAAAACATTGTAATAAATAGTTTCATAGATAGCTCTTAAGTTTTTGTTTTATTCTTTTAATATTCTGTTAGTATCATAGTAATCTCCATCGTATCTTATTCTTATTCTTGTACGTTCTGTAACACGCGGACACGGTACACGTCATACTAGCCTTTCCTTAGCAAAGAGATAAATATTTAATAGCACATATTACGTAAATTAATTCAAATGTACATTCAGTACAAATCTAAGTACAAATAAATGTCTCATAGAAAATCTAATGCAGTGAAAATGAATGAAAATGATTGAGTACAATAGACAATATGCCCCTCCTCTGAAGTAATTACACGAAGCACTTTTTCAATATTATGCACCGAAGTAAAATAGTACTTCATGAAGAGTAGATTAAAAATCATCGATCACTTCGTAATATTTTAGAAGAGAGAGAGAGAGGAAAGTGTTCGATGGTCAATCATTTCCATAACAAAAAAGTTAATTGCAGTAATAAAACTTTGTCAAGAATAATTTCAGCAGATTACGAAACATTCGTACGCTACAGTCTGTAATACTTTCGCGGTTCAATGGTCAATCATTTCCAGAACAGAAAAATAATTGCTTTAAAACGAAATACGATAAAACAGAAAATAATACATTAAAAAATTTGTCTCAAAGATAGACGCATCTGTTCGAGGATGAATGAACGATCGGCAACGAATAATTTCGTCGAGCACACGTAGTACTCGAATCAGATTAACCAAAATATCTTCGAGCTTCGATGGTACCACCTCAGAGGTACGGAATCGTTTTCTTTTTTCATAACATTGTGCCGGTCGAATAATAAGTTAAAACCAGTCCCGTCAGATGGATGAGAAGACAGTCGTGCGAGGGGGTAAACGATTTCCCGTTAGCTCGATCATCGAGTTCCACGGAAGCGTCATCGACGATCCAGTTTTCAGACGGCGAAAACCGCCGGCGCGGTGCATTTCGCACTTCGGTCTTATAGTGTAGGATTGTCGCATTCTGGGCCCACTTGACCCTCGTTAACACTGCGAACGGCTTAGCCGTTAGTGTTAAGTTCAGTTCACTCATACATAAATCTAAGTCCGCGCTTATGCCTTAGCAGGCCGCGCTGTCGGAATTGAGCACGTGTTCAGATTTCATCGGCGACAACGCTTAGATCATCCGGCTCGTTCGATACGACCGAATCGTCGCAGATTCGACTATGCTCGTACGGTCTCCTTTCGACGGAATTAATGACGAAATCATTACGTCGATCCTCTCCTATCTATTATTAAACGCGGACAATTGATTGCTGGTTTCTCTCTAATGGCAATTCCATCTTTCGTTTCTGTAATAAATTTCAGCAAGATGAAAATATGATATTGACATTTTCCTAGTTTTAAAATCTTCCCAGTATTTCGAATTAATGTAAATTAAATTAATTGATGACGTTAATGTTATTTATTTGTTTAACGTTGCTTCCAACCGAATGGTTTACTTATAAATAAACCGAATATTGTTACATGAAGCTTTTATTAAACAGATATTGCATTTGGTTTCTAAATTCCTTAGAGAACGTTGTCTATATATATATGAGAATTATAAATTATTCTACATCATGAGATGATGTATAATAGGAGGAATTATTAATGGCATTAAGTTAATTTTAAGATAATAGGATGCTTAAATTCTTCGGATACTTTCAGTATTCCGCGTTTCATCCAATTATTTTTAACATAAATGTACAAAAGTCACTTTGGAAATCTTTCATTTCTACAATAATTTTATTCGAACGAAAATACCATCTTGAGATATCTTTTCCACTTTTTTAGTCTTTCTAGTGTTTCAAATCAGAACTTGTCATCGGTGACTGTATTTAATTGATAGAATATGCTCGACCATTCGAATGCGATAAAAGTGCAGTTATCCTCGCTGTGACCAACGCATCTAATAATTTAATTATCAGGAACAGATTAAACGACGAATTGCATAGTTTCGTAGATCGAAGATGTTACAAATTAATCTGTTTCTTCTTTACGCCATTTGTTGAATCATAGGAATACAGTTTTCGCAAGTGGAATTCGTTCAGGATAGAATCTCTATACTTATTGTACGTTCCATTATTTATTATGCTTTATTTTAAGGGATGAAACCATTAACGTCGAGAACTGCGAACGCTCTGGCACTCTGCTCGGCAATTAACTGCTAAATCAAGATATTGATCGAGAAGTTGCCTTATGTTATAGCGGCGGTATTAAAAATATTCTCGGCGTATATTAAAACTATTGAAATACTGCTCTGCAAATTTCACGTCGTTTCGAGGCGGAAGCTATTTTCTCGAGATAATAATTCTCCAAATATTTACTAGAAATTATTTACACAAAATTTCGGGATGATAAATTTAAATAGCAGAAACGAGTGCGAATAATTTGTTCGAACTATATTTATATATAGGTATAGTATATTCTACAGAAAAGTCACGTTAATTGTATTATTAATTGATTAGACAAAACAATGATGCGAATAGTTTAATCGAATTTAACCGTACTTAGGGGAATTACTATACATTAAATGGGCGCAAAATATGTGCGGGGAGTTGCTCCAAAAGCAATGTATGTCAAGGACTTTCGAGGCAGATTAAGAGCAACTCTGGATTTCTATTATTTCCGTGGAGATTACCACGCCTGCAGTTTTACGCGTATCACGCGTAACGAGCGTAACGAGCAATAAAATAAGAATGAAAAGTATTCACGATGCACATATATGGTGCTGGGCAAGATACAATGTCTGCTATTAAAAGACTTTCAGCTCTTACACATTTGTGTTCCGCTGTCTATACAATTTCTTACTTTCACTTGAAAAATATTCAGTTAAACAGAAATTCTTTATGTAAAATCAGTGATAAAATAATGGAACCGACCACATAAACGTAATTAAACACACGTGAATGACAGAAGAATACGTATCATTGTTGTAATATTTGTCTCTACTTCGTTGAAACGCGAACATTGTCCTTTTGATTCATTTTCGCACATTATTTATAGTTTACATCGTTTTGAAATATATTTGTACGATGCTGAGAACTCAATTATTACCCAGTTTTTAGTTTGCCGGTTCTAAAATTGTTGAACGGTTTCGAAGTGGAATAATCTATACGGAACAAAATTAACGCGCGATCTTCAATTTTGTTACATTGTTCATGGAACCGATGATCTCGTAAAAACAGATAATTTAAAACGATCGGAAAGAAAGGGTAAGTGTAGCAGAAATTAAGATGATATAAAATGCGGCAGCGCCTATTTATAAGTTGGATTTCGAATAATTGGGTCGTGAAGCATGTCCTTTTTGTCATTCGCGGAACGAACTTTATATAGGCGATGCATTTTTAATCATTTCCTGTCAGACCTTAATTTATCTGGTTCGCGCTTATACGGGAAGCGAAGTTCTATTGTGCAATAAGATATATAGTTCTCTCAATGCCCAAAATACTATTATTATAAATTTCCAAACTCGTCAGTAAATGTAATAATAAACGATAAAAATCTATATTTATGAAATTAATTTTTATGAAATTAATTATTGCGTTAACGTAATCTTCAGTTAAGAAGTTTATTCGATCGTTTTCAATTAGACAGTCACCGTTAATTTCAATGATTTATTAAAAATAAAAACTGTAGAATCGATCGCAGTGACCGGTAGGGTCGGTTTAGTGTTAAATCTTTAATTTGTTAATTGATGAATTATTGAAAAATGATTGAAACTATACCGCGTTCGCCGAGAAGTGGCAGGAAATGTAAACCAGCAGCACGCGAGCAGACCAGGGCCGAAATACAGTGTCGAGAGCCCTGCATAGTAGGAAAAAAGCCAATTTTCTACAGATCAAAAATTACTTATCCTCCATATTCATGTAATATTGTTAATTGGATATCGTTAATATTATTATAACATAGCGGAAATAAGGAGGCAAATGAAAGTGCAAATTAAGGTATGGAAAACTATATTTTTATATAAAAAGTGGGCCTTTTCAGGGGCCGCTAGAAAGCATCCCTGAGCATAGGCGGTCGACGTCAAATCGCAGCGTCGACGACGCGGACGCTCCTTACGTTTCCTGTCAATTCTCGGAGAATCGAGTTTCATTCATACCGAAATTTACAGAGTATCGTATTAAAAGGAACCATTTTCCGGCTCCGTGGTTAAATTCCGAGAACTGCGAGCCTGTCGTTAATTTGAAAAATCGTTCCGCTAATTCGTCAAGATTAACCAACAAGGATGAAATTACGAATTGCAGAGCCAAGCTTTGGCATTGACACACAAGGTCTCTCCACCTTCGAGGCCGAGCAGCGTGTCCTCGTTACCGAGAAGCCCCCAATCCCACCAGTCCCAGCAGTCGCAGCCGCAGAACACTGCTCAACCTCCGCCGGTGCATCCTCATCAGTCGCAGACACCTCTGAGCGCGCCCCACACGCCATTTTCCGCGCACAATCAGCACCCGAAGCAGGAGGCGAACACCAGTCCCAAACAGGAAGGATTCGATCTCAGCAAGTCCGCTGCCAGCACCGGTGAGTCTCTGTTTTATTCTTCTTCTATGATTCAATGAATATTAAATTGCCGGAACGAATGAAAGCCGGGGGAACCGTTCCGGTATATTGTTTGAGGAACAGTCGATGCTGAGATGGAAGTGAAATTAACAGGCATCGAATGATAACCGAACACGCCTCGAATACTTATTCGTTCGCTGCTACGCTGGTCACCCGATGCGCGAAAAGCGTCCACGCGCACGCGATTTTCTGTTGCGCGTTGCACATGTACTTTTAAGTTGCTTTTCTCTTCTGTCAAAAATGTTGCTTTTTCGAGAGGCAACTTGGACGCGTTGACTTCCACGCTAACGATCTCAACAATTTCATGAAATTGAGGTACTCGGGGATCGAATATCTATTTATAAGAATTTTTATTTATTATTAATATTTATTTATTTATCTCATGGAACAGATATTCTAGAATTTATGGAACAAAAGTTCCATGAAAACGCGTTATTTTAGAAGACTCGTTAGAAACAGTTTTACGATGTAAATAGAAATGTTAATGAAAAAAGATACGTGAAAACTATAATCGTACGTACATTACGTAAAAATTTCCGTGCATTTTTATCATGTAATCAACAATTTCGTGTATGTACAATTGAAATGACAGTTTTCAAACCTGTACGTTTTATTTATAATTTTATGCTCTTGATGGAAAAACATAAATTTGCTGTATTCGTGGAATTTGATGTTAACGAAGAGTTTTTGTACACCGTAGAATAAATTCTACGGCGAAAGAGAATACATGTCGGATTCTCCCGATCGAGCGATTTGATTTATGGTAATTCGATTCCTTTTTGCCTACGATATGCGCGAGCAACAAGTTTTCTCGTCTACGTTGCGGAGGCGCACGCACCAGCACCCTTCGTTTAAATATGTCGGTCATTTGGAACCTCGCCCCTCGTTCCAACGAGCCCCTTTTTTCTTCCGCTTCCTTTTTGTTTTGCCCACACTTTCCGCGACTACGGTACACATCGCATTATGTATCCCGAATCTCGAATCGCCGCGTGTTCCCTCGGCTGTAAATCTTCGACGCCGAGCGAATTAAGTTACCATCACGGTGCGCCGGTCGTGCGAAAACAACCTTTAACGTGCCAGCACCATAATATCGGGTACTGACTGTAAATCTGTAGCAATTATACAATTGAAAACGTTCGCCGCGGTTCGATTCGTTTCAAATTATTTGAACGAGTACACGAACCTAATTCGCGAACATGGCATCAAAGAGACTACACTTTCGATTTTTGCAGAATTATTAAGTAATAATTTTGGGCTTATTTTGAAAATAGAAGCCTTCGCTTTATCGGTCCATCGTTTGTGTTTCTTCTTTTTTTAATGATTTTGCACGATGGAATGGTGGGATATCGAATACATGTTTTATTTTTGTATAAATATAAACTGAAACCATAACTATAGGCTTAAAGACTGAGAAGATTTAAAAATTTTATTTTACATGCCAAAGATTTTATATAAAATTTTATTCGGCTGTTCGATAATCATTTTGCTCTAGTTTCCTAAGGAAACCTTGAAAAAGTGCTACCATCTGTGATTTAAATCATCTGATAACAGTTCAGGAGTTGTAGCAATTTACTGCCCCGACCTTGCACCTAATAATTACTACTTTTTTCTGCATTTCAAACAATGACTTACATTTTCACAGCCGAGCAATTATGAATATTAAAATCTCGAACCTTTATTCGATCCACTTAATATTTTCAAAATACATATTTATTAGATCTCAGAGATAGGATCATTTATCGCTATATTGCGAATTTTATGCATTTATGCAGGAACTGCGTGCACATTTACATATTTCCGTCTTGAATAATTTTAGCAAATTCCAAATAATACAAATGGAAACGTTACATTTTTCTAAATGGTGTCACTCTGTCGCCCACTCACTTGTTTTTATTATAAATGCATAAAATCCGCGGTCTGCTCATTACGATAAATAGTAGCAAGCGGAAATGGAACGAATTGCCTGCAGGACATAGCATGTGTAACAGACAAATTTCATTGAACTATTCCTCGAACCATTATGTCTTAACGTTCTTTTACCCCCGTGTCTTTGCGAAAGGATGAAAGTAATCTTCCAACACCGCACGAAGAACAGAGGAACCATTAGCAATCGTAATGCACGAGTCAAAGGCTCGGACTCTAGTGTTTGTAACGCTAGTTTCCGCCGAGAATGACGAACAGCTCGTGTGTGTAGACGACGGCGGCCGCGTGGAGGGATCGTTAAAGCTCGTAAATGAGATAGACTATCGGCGGAATTTCCTTGATCCTCGATAATGCGGTGGAAACAATTTGCACGCGTCCGTTTGCCGGAGGAAAACAAAACGGGGGTTCGCGGCGCGCAACTTTGAGACATATCGATCCCGTTTGTCAACCGTTCCCATTATTTTTATCGTACACGTCAATTCGTCCTTTAGTTTAATTCCATTCGGTTTTGGTCCCGGCGTTACTCCTGCAATTCGATACTGTTCTTTGCGCGAGATATTTTCGAAACTGTTTAACACGTTGGGTGACACTGATGTTTTTATTATTATTGGGTGACACTTATTTTTATTGCAAAAGATTCGAGCAAGCTGGATTTCATTGGGTTGTTTGGAACGCAAACGAGTTGAAAGAACATCCGCCGTGATGAACTTTAACTTCCCAGTTTCAGTTTCGTTGAGCAACTTCTATTTTGCGGGAAATTCTGGGACTGATATTTGGCAATGAAAGAAACACTTTTGTAATCTACATAAAATATGACGACAGGAATTTGTATAGTAATGATTAGACAGCGGATGTTATGCATCTATGACAAAAATAGGTAATCAAAATCTAAAACAATAAATATATTTAAGAAACTTGAGAACGTCTGCGTATCACTTTTAACTCACTTAACTTAATTAAAGAAATAAAGACGTTACTTTGTGTTGCAATTGTCGAAGATAATTTTTATTTTGCATAAAAATCTGCAGTCTAATAATGATAATAGTATCCGGTAATAAAATTAATTAAAACAAACAAAATAAATATTCTCTGCAATAATTAGAACAAATAAGAGCTTCACAGATATTTATATCGTTCTTTAACAATTCTAACAAGTTGAAAATAATGCATGGAAAATTACTAACAAAATTTCCGAATTCTTTAAACGTTTTCACTCGTTTTTTCTGATCCGCTCATCTTTGTTACAAACGCAGTCGACTACTGAAGAAATGGTAGGGATTAAAGTTTGTCGAAATTCTTTAGAGACTAAAGCGTGCAGGAAAGAGGGCGGATGAAAGGATCAAGATCCGAAGTTACTACCGATCCGAATTTACGTTTTTTCTGGTATCGATACGAAAATAGTTTGGAATCGAGATATTTCATCCCGAAAAGTCGTGACTTAGGATAATGGGGTGCGTGTCCATGTACCTGCGAGCTTACCTGTACGAGGTTCATGTGCTTTTGTGTGTACGTAAGGGGCGAGCTCGGAGAGGGGTGGATATTGTGACCCTTAGGAACTAATCCGGATTAAATTCGAATCCCTGGCTATGTGGCTAGGCGATCTGCGAACATGTACTACACCGTCTTGCAGCATACGATTGAACTCGTTACGACATTTAACCCTTTCTCCGACTCTATTCAGATTATTCCGGGGCTGGAAACCGAGCGTCGATCCTTTATGCTTTTGTTTGCCGTGGAAAAAAATTTCTGTCGCTCCTCCGGAGCGAGCCCTAATGACGTTCTTGCAACGTGGTTCATTGTACGAATCAGAGTGTAGATAAAAATCTCTTCTTCGCATTTGCTTGTTCATAGTTGAATAAGATTTGCAACACGTTGGAAAGAAACGTTTTGCTGTTTGCAGCGTATTCAATGGCAACGGTTATCGATGCTCGACGGTTTATTTATGGATCTGAGGCACCGATTGCAATATTCTAAAATTAGTAACAATAAAAGCATGTGTGTCAAGCTGGTAATTATTTATATCGTATCATCGTTTCTTTTCTATTTTAAATTCGATTATATGGTTACAGCGAGAAAGAAGTTACGAAGCTGTGAAGTGTTTTAAATAATTAATATTTTATTTCTGTCCCGATATTTTAATAGGGAAACAACATTTCATTTAATTTCCGTCTTCACGAGGTTTATACTATTTTGATTTTCTTCATAAGATAGCATAAATAATATAAATAATATCCGCAATAATTCTTCATGAAGAGCGAATTAGTTGAAATAGCGATCACGAACGATCAATAAAGTTAAATCTGACTGCAAAGTGGCTGCGATTAAAGCTTATTTTATGCATCATAAAGTTCCATTCTTTTTTCACCGCCGCGTACACTTTGTACTCAGCAATGTTCTTCGGAACTTCGATTTTCTATTAAAGTTTATTGTTTGCATCATCCGCGAAAGAGAATAAAATCGAAAAACAATGTGCACTGTATAATCTATAGTGTGAAATGTGTTACAATTAACAAATCGTAAAGCATGGCCGGCAATTGGCACGGCGACGGGCGTCATTCGTCTTTAATTAGGGGCACAGTGAAACTTCAAGATCCACTTGAAAAATACCTAACGCGACGTACGCTCGTAGATTCGTGACGTCATCCGTGTCGTTAAGGATCGCTAGTTTCACGCTTGCTTACATCCGAGCGAGAATTGTTCGGAGCTCGTCTTTCGGAAACGATCCTTCGCGAATCTCGAGCTTTACATTTGAATAGGAATTACCGCGGAGAATTTTCAGAAGTGGAACAAATTAATCGTATCAATGTGTAATTACTGTCGGGATTAATAACATTGAATGCATCCAGTACACGTGACACGGCGCCCGAGGTTTAGAAACGGGATGGGTATTAATGACACATTATCTAGCCGGCGCAGCGAATAAGAAATTTCTAATACCGGTTTATCTCTGTTCCGTTTGTACAGCTAGTTCCAAACAGAAATTTAATTTTTCGTCGCGGTTCATTTTAAAACCTTCAAAATTGACACTAACGGTAAATTTTAATACAAATCATTTCCACGTCGTAAGATCAAGTCAAATCAAATCAATTCGAAAAAGTACATTGCTTTTGGAACTGCAGTCTGCAAAGGATCCTTGATTTTTTTGAATATTTAGAATTTCAATTTTGTGCACAACTACATCGTAGCAAAAATAAGTGGATGAAATTCGAACCGGGAGAAGTATTTCAGGGATTAGGGATGTTATTTTCGATTCACTAAAATTATTAAAAAAACAGACACACGCTTACGTACCACCCACCTTTTGAAATTAATGCAAGAAATTTCTATTCTCATAAAAATTCGCAGTCTAGTAATTATTATTAGCTTTCGGCGATTGCTAGTTATATGTGTACAGAGTTCAAATTCAAAATACTGACACTAATACGTCGTGCCGTGTCACTTCTGACCCATATCAAAACCGCTAAGTGCAACGGATATATAAAACACTACGTTGTCGCTTTTACGCCATCAGAAACAGGGCTCAAAACTGACCCAGCTGGGCTGGGCGGGGGTTACAAATGAGATCGTACATATATGGAAACCCATAAGATATACCAAAAGCGATGTATGCTTTCACAAGGTCCCCAATTGTGAAACATAAATGTCCTTTTCGTCTCTCCAGTATTCGGCTCATGTATCAGAGGAGCATGAAGACTAGCAACGTTGGATTGCGAGTCGAGGACTCGAATACAACACTTTTATACAAAAATATTGCGCTACAGCCTCCGTCTGCCTTTACTTAACTACTACTCTTTTCCGGAATTTGGGAAACAACAAAATCTGTTCATCTATCTATCTCATTATCTATTTATCTCTTGAGGTTTGGGAATCGTGAGGTCTGGAACACCGATGATAAAGCTTAAAGACGACGTAGAAACGGATCACACACGAAGAGACGAGGACAATGATGATGGATGACAAATAGTCGAAGATGAAATCATTAGATTTTTTAATCCTCAATTATTTAATCCGCGATCACGGCAGGGCTGCTCAGGCGATCCTACAAGACTATATTTTATTTATTGTGCGGGAATTTCAAGAGGGAAATCCTCGATTGTGTAAAGTTATATGAAAAGATTAACTTCGTTGCAAACAGTTATACTAGACTGCGGATCTTTGTGCAAAATAAAAATTGCCTAAGTTAACACTAACCGTACTATCGTTGATCGAATAACCGGTTCGACGATTCTTATTCTACAATTACTGAAATGATGAAGACACATCGACCGGAAACCATTCAATAAATTTCAATAAAATAAAATCATTCAATAAAATCATCCCAACACATACTAATATAAAAATTGGAAAAAATCTAAGTAAATCCAATATTGTAATTTGTATAAGACAGAACAGACGAGTCACTTTCAACGCCCGGTTAATATTAATTACAAGAAACGCGAGTCTGATCTTCAAATTCTACTAACGTATCCACAGTTTCGTATTCGACCTAGTCATTCTTGTAAAAACTGCAAAACTTCAGTAAATATATCCGAATTAATAAACGCAAGTAAATTCACGTTGAAACGTTGCGAACACGATGAGTCAACAGAGGAGATTACATGAATTATTCAATAATTACATTAACGTAGATTAATGCACGGCTCGTTCAAAGTCGCGCAAGTCGCGGCGGCCACCGTAATCCGGTTAAGGGTTGAAGATCTTATGACATTTCAATTGTACGAAAAATGGACAGCATGAGGTTTCGTCGATAAAACAATTTGCACACCGAGCCCTTCAGAACCTCGACCGAATGCAAGAACAATCCTGCATCTGGAATCAAGATTCCGGAAGGGACAGTCCTCGATCGTCGCAATAGATCTGACTGGAGGGAGGATCCAGCTTATCTCCAGGCACCGAAAGAAGCGTTCGCGTCGGCGTCCGGTGTCGCAAAATGCACAAAGCAGCCAGGCCAAGAGTGGAACACGGGTAGCGCGGGAGATTCGAGCATCCGAGCATCAGATGAGCGGGAGCGCGCGCGCGCGCGCGGGGGGGAAGAGGTTAGGATTAGCTGAGTTGTGTGCGTTGGATTTCCGATTTAGACGGCGAGCGGCGCACACTCGACCAATAATCCCGGATTAATCCTAGGTTCGACTATGTGCGCGTATACACGCGCGCCGGCGCGCACCGATTCACGGACGCGCTGCGTATCCTCTAACCAGGCACACACGCGAGAGAGACGCTCATGGAGTCCGGTCAAACCGAATGACTGAAGTGTGGGTGGCGCGCACACCTAGCCCCCAGGATCCGTGGTGCAGCAGAGGATGCACCGACACATGGGAACGGGCTCACCAAGCAGTCTGTACGCGCTCTGTATACGTGTGCGCGGGTGTGTCAGCGCGTCAGGATAACGGGGGAAGAGAGAACCAGGCCGCTCGCGGCGCCAAAGGATTTGGCTACACGCACACAAAGCCCGGCGGTGCGCGCCCGAGCGCGGGCATACATCGATGCAACGGCCAAAGATAATCCTCACGAATATAGAACCTGGATAATCCCCGTGTAGGGTGGTATATATGTTTGCTGGTCGCGGCAGAGGCGAGGCGAGGCGAAGCGAGGCGGCGCGTATATGCGTGCACACGTACCACCGTACACACTTATCACGGACGCGGATGATGGTCCGCAGAAAAGGGTGGCGCGGAGCAACCGATGGTGGGGGTGGATCAAGGGTGATCGCCGGGAGGGGAGAGGACTATGGCAGAGCACACAAGGTTTAGAGGCTAAGCGGCTCATCCCCCAGGAAGCTTTACATCCCGTTCTGATACGACGGGAATTCTACGAACGATTCGAAAGATATATCCTCTTTGTGTCTGTGGGGTCGAGGTATACGTACCTCGCTGTGTACACGTGTAGGTGTGTATGTGCGCGCGCGCGGCCGCTGCTGCCACTGCTGTGCTCGCGAGCTACCCTGGCACATCGGTTTCAATGGAAATATTGGACGGCGCGAAAGAGACGCGGAATCGACGCCGCTCATCGTAGCTCCCAGGTCCGAGTGCGATGCTTTTGAGGATTCTGTTTGTTTGCTCGATGCTGGCCGCGGTTGCGTGTTTCTACGATACCTGCCGAAAAACGGACCATTGGAATGGGGACGTCAGCCGTCTTCGATGATAAGAGCCTGGGCGGCGGAGTCGTCCACTTGGCGGGGAAGATCAATTCGGGAGCTTTAGTTAGGGGCGCTTTGGTCTTTCCGATGCACGCTGCGACCTAAAGGAGGCCGAACTCGATCGGTTTTTTTCTGAAGATGTATGAAGTATGACTTCGCGGTTTTGTTAGCCTGTTCTGTGCAGCTCTGACTTTGATGACGACGAGCTCGAGGAAATAAAGGATGGTGTAGGAGTTTGTTATCTGTTTGTTATCTATATCTATAAATTATTTGAGGGACGTGTTACAGAGATGCTTCAACGTGCTTCAGCATTTTTATTGTCGAAAAATAAACACGTAGGTTTTTATCAGATCGCGAAGAGCCGTTCTCAATGCTGCAATATCTTCATTCTCGAAGGATCAGCGCGAATATTTTTCACAAATTCCGATGATCTGTCACAGATTTGTTTAAAATGTTGTGTTATCCTTTTCTCGCTTCAAAAAATAAAGTAGTACAGTAATTTCTCCCTAATTTGCGCTTGATAGTAATTTCTCCCTAGTTCTTCATTATTTATAATTACAGATTGTCAACAAGTATAAAAACGAGACAAGAGGCTCGAATAATCGTATTTCTCCTCTTCCCAAATTGTCCAGTTTCGTGCGCATTCTGTGCGCGAATTAAGGTGAAATTACTGTAGTTCAAAGGGCGATGTTTTGAATCTCCAGAGATCGAACACATTGAATCATGTTATTAATAACATTTTTAGGCAACGCAAAACCGCTGAAATCGTTATATGTCGATGTTGAAGGGAATGAAGTCTTTAGATTAAGCCGACTAATGGGACGTTTACAAATCCTGTCTGATCTGTCCATTTGTACGTACTATAAGCAGGATGATGTAGATTCTACACCGTAGAAAATTAGAATGCACCGTTTGTGGTGTTGTTTATCAGATGGTGTAACAAAGTATTTTAAATGTACAGTAAATTCTCCCGAATTTTTCTTCAGCTTGTAGACGAAAATGGACAATTTGGGAAGAGGAGGTACGATTATTCGAGCCTTGCAAAATCATTTTGCAAATGGTTCTTGGAAAGTATATATACCCAGGTTACTTCTTCAATCTTTTATCGAGTATCTAGGTCATTTTCTAGATGGTTTCGGTATTTAAATATTGCTGTCAGGAATACTGAGATCTGCTGCAAAATTAGTTGTCGTTCGTATTTTGTTAATATTCTTCTTCCTTTCTACGACTACATTTTTCGTAGACTTTTTAGAAATAGAGTTCTTTAATTTTGTTACAAATACATACAATATTCTTGTTACATAATCTGACTTTATCAAATTTACTTAATCAACGACGATCATTTTAGCATGATCTTTCCCAGTTCACATATTTTTAAAATATAAAAAAGCATGTATACTCCTCCCGTAAGGAATATTCTACTTAATCAATTAAATTTATACCTCATTCTATATATAATATCATAAAATAATTCATCAAATTTGAGATTCGCAATCTGTTTATTATTTTTCAGCTTTGCACGCATCGTCGATAATTCGGTTATACTTGATGCATCAATAGAGGAATATTGATAAGTAACGTACTTGAGGAACATCAGCCGGTAAAATGCAATTTCGGGTAATTAGTCGGTGCTCTTTGGAAGCAGAACTAAAATATTTATGAAAGCCCCGTTAGTTTTCGGGCGAACTTCCCTCGGCGCACTATGTATTTCCCGCAGCAGTCCCATATGGATTTTATCACCGACGATTCTCTTCTCGCGGAAGAAAAATACGAGGACGCATTCGCAAAGACCCGCCACCCCGTGACCATAATCTTAATCCAGGATTAAATGATCCGGGGTTTGTATAATCCAGCCGTTTTGTCCCTGAAACGAATCTCGGGATTAGGGAGTCTAAAACCTCGTAGTCGTACTACGATGATAAATCCGTGGATCGTATGGATTTATTATCAGAATACGTAATCTTAAGCACATAGTAATAAACGTCACGTGAAAAGTTTACTGACCTTGATACATTTGAAGACGCTGCGTTATTAAGAACGTTACCTCGTGATTAATGATAAAGATGATCCGCGAGTTTCGGAGCTCGTCATTTGTTTATTCCAAAATGGCTTATGGTAGGAGATTTATAATAATAATAATATTTTTAGGTAATTCTGTGGACGATTATGCAAGCCCATTGGCGAATACAATTTAACTGTTGAAAAACTGTATTGAAAATTAAGATTTACAAAACTGAAATGTAGTGTTTGAAAAAGTGTTTCTTTCACGCTATGTCTTTACATATTTGCGTGGAAAAGCATAAAAAATCAGGTTATAGAAGTTTCAGTATGGATAAAAATATGTCCATAACATTTGCTTGTATATATTGTAGTTGCATAATATTGCAACACGTTGAAAAAAAAACCTTTTATTATTATCAACATATTAAGTCACGATCATTACCGATTTAAGGCAGCAATCGCAACATTCTAAAATGAGTAACAAATAACGAGAAACAAATTCGGATTTTTACTTTGTTCTTCCAAGTTTCAATCGTTCGGAGATTAATTTAAGCTGGCAACAATTTATATTGTATTAGTATTGATTCATTATTTCATAAAAATATATAAATGTTGCTTACTTATTTATAGTTGATATGTTAATATGGTCACGATAATTATGAAGTCATTGGTGACCACGTATAACCAAATAACCTTCGTTAACATATCGAATTTCAATTACGCCTTACGTAATAAAACCCTAAGAAAAGCAAATTGGTACAAAAGAGACTATCGGGTCAAGCTCGTTAGCGGCAGTTGGTTTTTAAGGGAGATCGAAGGCAGATAGCCCGACGCTATCGCGCGTTTTCGGTTAATTTATGATAGGATCAGAGGTTCGTGTAGCCTCTCAAGGCTGTTCCTGTCGACAGACGAACCCTAGACGATGTCAAGTAACTCTCAAGTTGTGCGGATACTCGATAGGGCGGATTCGTTGACACGTGTTTGGAAAGTCAGGATGGCAAGCGACCCGACGTCGCGGCGCTATCTTCAAGAACAAAGATAGTTTTCATAGAGAATCCGGCCACAGAATGGGGTGCCTTCTGGGCGAGAGGACTGTGTCAGACCGCACAGCACCTACCCGAGAACCGTCAACGAAGAAGTTACATTTCTATCCCTCCAAAATTTCCAACAAGCTCGACCGAAGACCGGCGACGGTTATTTTCCATAAATAATTCACGGCCAACTTATCGCGATGGAATCCTCCAGGACGATGCACGCCCCAACAGGCAACATCGTGGAAGCTCCTTTGCTCCTGTCGCGGGCGGTAAGCTCGACAAATTGTCACGACGAGTTTCTCGTCTCAGGATAACAGAACGGAGCCGAGGGATCCGGCCACGTGGAGGTCCTTCTTGGCGTCGGCGTATATCCGCATCGACGTCCGCGTCCCCGCATTCACATTCACCTTCGCAGGAGGCGTCCTTAGTCCCTAGCCTGTTGCATCCGGCGTGAAAAAAGGAGAACAAACGACCGGGGGATTCGGGTTCTTTTTTACGAGGGACAGCAGAACCACCTGGGAAACGCCGGGGCCCAGGACGCCTATGATCGCCGATGGATTTCACAGAGATTGAGGTAATCTCCGATTCGAGAATTGGGATAAAGAGCGGACACAGGCATCAGGCTCGCAGGAGAGGCGAAAGTAGAACCCGGTTTGCGATTTGCGACATCGCGAGATATGAGGGCCTGATCCCCGCGGATTTCCAGGCTTCCAGGTGTACCGTTCCGCGTCGCCTTGGATCGTCTGCCCCGTAGGTACGCGTCCTGTGGTCCTTGTTCTGGGATCCTAATGCTCAAGGGTTACTCTATACCTTTTTTTACCTACCCGCCCACCCTGTCCAACTCCTCGCGGCTAAATTGTCCTGCTTCGTCTGGCCTACCTTTCAAAATGTTGCCGAAAATTATAACCGGTGGACTTTGATCTTTGTGTAAGTTATCGTTTTTCAGACGTCAATTTTACGGAAACTGGATCGCTAATCACGCGGGCTAGAGGTTGATGCGGCTATAAATAAATAATATGAAGAAGAAGAATTGGAGGAAAGCATCCTTCCCCTTTTGTTTATTTACGTGCTTTCTTGTATTTTAAATGTCTGCACACGACTTAAGATTCGCAAGATAATTTTCAGGAGATTAAAAAGTTACAGAAGATACTAGATTGTAGTTGATAATTATGAGTTTCTTCCTTCCCCGTTAGTGTCAATAAATGTTACACATGGTAGTTTATAATTGTAATTCTCTCTTCTTCATCAGCGCTGATAAATGTTAGTTTATACTTATATTGAATTATTATAATACTTATGATTAAGTTTACATTGATATTGTTTATACTTATGATTAAGTTTACATTTATATTGTTTACACTTATCATTAAGTTTACATTTATATTGTTTATACTTATCATTAAGTTTACATTTATATTGTTTATACTTATAATTATAAAATGTTAGTTTATTAGAATTCTCTTTTTTTCGTCAGTGCTGATAAATGACATATAATATATGTTATACGTTGGTTTCAAACTACGATTCTCTTTTTTCGATTTTTTTAAATTTTATAGTAAAAAAAAAGTATAAGCTTTGTAATGTACTTACTGTTAACTGCTTCGTTAGCGGAGTAGAGTTCGAGACTCTGCGCAGCAGAACTTTCGGAACTAGACTGAGACAAATCTTCGATAAACATAAATATATCACATCAATTATATAAATGTCTCTACAAAGTTCGGGAGGTTTAAATTTTTTCCAAAAAATATCACAAATAATATATAACCACCTAATTCTTTGTATAAAGATTTATAGTTTACTTTTTCTTTTCAATTAAAGCTAGGAACCATTACCGAGATTTAAATATTAGAAAAATATAAACTTATATTATAGCATATACTATGTATATGTATTGTTCTATATGTGCAATACTGTAATTTCTTAAAAATGTGTAATACGTAAAGATTTAACAAATCTTACATGAGATTTAAATATTGGTCGTCCGAAAAGTTGAATTTCATTCTTGCACGAAAAGATGAAAGACGATCTTTTTTTTCTGTTTAGGCTGAAGAAAACTGTCTGCCATTTGTCCGATAGCTTTGAAATCTTCAGCTCGTAGAATTCCCGCTTTTTATTGACTTAATACCGAATCGCGTGCTTTTATAACACCCTTACAAAACGAAATTTTTTTCAAACTACGAAACAACTTTCCGAACGACCGATATAAAAAAAGAACATGAATCGCCAGTAGAGATCCTGTTTCGACTTTGTTTCGCCTTGCGTGTTCCGATGATCGTGTTTACATCATTACGGCGTCATTGGTGGCGTCGACGACGACGCACACGCGCGCGCGCGTGTGTGTATTCCTGTGCATCGGTACTATCAGTATCGATCATTGCTTCATAATTCGTAGACCTGCTAGACGTCCCTCGTATTAGGCGCGCATACTTCGCCAGAAAGTGTCCTGTCCCTGTTTCCTTTCGCGGCACTCGGCCGGTCGGCGCGTGCCGGGCAGTAGACTCCTGCGTAATCGAAAAATATGTAAATGAGGTCCTTTGTCCGATACCCGTCGCCTTATTTTTGCGGACGGGGCAGCAGGAGGCGCGGACTGGTATATCTCGGAGCGACTCCTGGATTCTAGAAATGGCTCGTGACCCAAATAAGGGCTTTTGTAGTACCCAAGTGACCAGGATCGCAGGATCCCAGGACGTCTTGTCCTTACGCACGTGCTTCGCGCCACGCACCCTGTACAAATTCCTTGCCATTTCTCCCCTTATTCTCCGATTTACCTCCTCTGTACGACTCGTTCCTTCTTGCACGGCTTCGGCTTCATTTCCATCTTTGTCGAATTTCGTCGGATCCGAATCGTGAATCAGAGCATTCGATCGTTATAACGAGGCTGATTTTTATGGAAAATAACCCTCGATGGTCTTGGATCGATCTTGACTCGATCTACTACGCACTAATTTGCTTTTATTGTTGTTTCTTTATTTATTTAAAAAAGGCGTAGTTGTAAAGAAGAGTGAATTCTTTTTATTTTTATTTCTTCTAAGAATTATATAGAAATTACTTCGATCGCATCTCGTTGGATTTGTATTAAATTGTACTCTAATACAGTGTGTACAAGAATACAGCATTCTATTGAAAAGAAAACAAAGTGATCTTGGGATCTCCGCCATTTTCTTGCCAACAGGAGAACTGTTTATATCGCATTATTTTTATTCAAACATTTCTTTTCTGCCTTTTTCGTAATTTCTGAGAGATTCTGGATTTCCGGATAAAACGGATACTCTGTATAATAAACGTACGATATTTATTGAGCTAACCGAATGAAGTGGAGTCAATGCGTATCGCACACATAAATAAAAGTACCTATATGTGACAGTCAGTTTTATATGTGGAATGACTGACAAGAATTTAGGAAATTTTTGTCGTAATCAAATTACATACACTGATAAAAGAAATATTGTTTTAACTCTTGAGTCTTACAATCGATTCACAACCTTTTTTATTTAAAAACCGTGAGGGAATGTAAGTCTGTCGATTTTAAGTAAAAGACTTTCTTAAAATTATAAAAATTACAAGGTAGTTTGAATCCTATTTATTAAAAATTTGAACATTTCGCAACTTATGAAATATTCGGTGCTGTTTAATATCATAATTATCGTAGGGTTTTTTTACGGGATATGAAGGGCAGAGTGATCAAGAGCGAGTGCCGTAAATTACTGAATGAATGGGACAGATGCTTGCAGAGTGTTTGGGGGACTGCGTGGACAGCTTCGAGTGACCTCAGTTTTACTGCTTTGGTTCCTCGAAGTCCTGCAGAGCCGAAAGATAGAACGTCAATGAGTGAGAGAGAGAAAGAGAGAGAATGAGTGAGAGTAAGACAAATTGTGAGAGGGAGAGCGAGACAGAGAGGGAGAATAAGTACGAGTAAGAAAGCGCGTGAGAGAGAGAGAGAGAGAGAGAGAGCATAAGTAAGAGTGAGAAAGCGCATGAGAGTGAGAGAGAGAGAGGGAGAGAGCATAAGTAAGAGTGGAACAGCGCGTGAGAGAGAGAGAGAGAGAGAGAGAGAGAGAGAGAGAGAAAGAGAAAGCATAAGAGTGAGAAAGCGCATGAGAGGGAGAGAGCATAAGTAAGAGTGGAACAGCGCGTGAGAGTGTGAAAGAGAGAGAGCGCATAAGTAAGAGTGAGATAGCGCGCGCGCGAGAGAGAGAGAGAGAGAGAGAGAGAAAGAGAGAAAGAATGGTAAGAAAATTGAATGAAGAGAAAGAAGGAATGAAGGAAATTTGGAGGGTGGAAGATCTGAACGAAAAAGTCGGGACATTCAGAGCAGAGCGTTGTTATTGTGCAAGAGAAGTTGTAGCGTTATGGAAACTTGTTATGCTGTTTTTGTTAGTAAACCTTTACTGTCATTTAAACATTTCAAACCGAGCGATGGTATTCAATAGTATTTTTAACAAATTTATTAGATACCAGCGAGCTGTCGTAGAGGACTCAATAGTATCAGCGTAAATACTTTGTAATTATCTCTTGCTTACAATTAGTGCAACTCTTATTTTAGAAAGAATTTTAACTTATATTTATAGACAAAAGAATTGATACAACCAGTTTGATACACGCCGATTTACAACCACGGCTTCCGAACGAAACGAACGTGTTTTTAACGATTTTATATTATTCATTTAGTTCCAAATCGGTTGCGTCGATTCTTTCTGGAAACGTCTCTTTGTTTCAACGATAACTCTGATTTATTGCGCGTCTATCCCAAAGAGACACGTAACCGTGCGTACCGATATTAAATTAATTACACTGTTTCTATCATACGTCTAATCCTGCTCTAAATAATCTTCTGGATTACATAATCCCGTCATTTAAGACTTAGACTTACTAATCCTTGGAGCGCCTTTGGCAAGCAAAACGTTAAGATTGTATAATCTTGGGGATTATTTAATCCTGGTTTAACGAAAGGACGCTTGGAGATATTACGTGAACACGCTTTTCTCATATTTCTTGCAGAGCAACTCGTAGATTTTTAATTGCGGCTCCGCTGTTTTAAAAACGGGCAGTGCTCGTCCATTTTTGTTCCAAAAACCAAATTGTTACACGGATTCTGTACATCAGATGTTTGCCTGCGTGGCTCGTTCAAGCTTTTAGAAAACAATGATGCAAAAACATTTGGTAGAAATATCCATTTTTAATAAAGTTTTCGGTTATATTCATCAGATACTCGCGCAGAAAATAGAATTCTATTTACCACAGCTTCGGTTCAATTCGATTCAAATTTTCTTTTCCCACTTTGGTCTTTTACTTAAATCATTAATAGAGAAATTAATATCTATGAAAATGAAATTTCATATTAACATTCATAGTCTAATTCTCTTCTTTATTTCTCTTCTAATTCTCTAATTTTGTTTACCTGCTTCGGATACTAAACGTCAACTGATTGAAAATTTTATTCAACTTATAAAGGAATAGTAATTACCGGTAATTAAGGGAGTAGTGCATAAAGCTCTACTTAATACGTTGCCTTACTTTAAAATAGTTCATTTAATTGAACGTCATGTTACGCTGTAATATCATTATCAGAATTTTAATTAATACATTTAAATTTCATGTCCTACATTAGTAGTAATAGCGATAGAATAATGTAACGTTGAAATATTATTCTATCGAGATAGAACAGTGAAAGAGATTAATGACATTGATTATTATTTCTCTTCCTAAAATAAACGAATCCACATAAATATAATGCAGAAACAGAAAAGTTTTTAAATTATCAATTAACAGACTTTCTAGTTAGCTATTATAATCTAAAACTAAAGTTAATTTCAACGTTGATATGTATGATCGTTAATTTATGTCATAAAATTATAATACATGATGTTTTTGTAATTTAAATACCGCTAGATTAATATCGTTGCATTTATTCCGATGAAATAATAGAATATCTGCAAATTAAAAAAGAATGTCACCAAACATAATCATAGTCACCAAAAAAAAAAGAAAAACGAAATAATATATCGTTAATATAAAAAATAAACAAAATCAGACGACTGCAGATTTCTATAGAATATTATAAAATATTTTCACGAAGTGTTATTTGATATATTTGTTTTTAATTTACGCGTAATTATTTTTCACACGTATTTCAATCGTGCATTCTTCAAATAATTATTTTAAATCAATATTTCTATCGTTGTTCACGCTGTTACGAGCCGAGGGTTACACGGCTCTGCGAGGCCAAAGGTTTCTTAGATTTTATGCACTTGATATACTTATACGAATATACTTATTTATTAGTATATTTACTATACATATAAAATTTATATTACATTATTTATATTATAAATAATAGTACCATACTTGCAATACGTGGAACCGTATGCTGCTCTAATTAAAAAATTTAGCCGCTGCTATTAGGATCAGCAGACTGTTCCTCAGTTTTACCAGCATCCTTCGAGAAGTTGGCTGATCCTTTCGCGTCTTCAGCAAACCGGTGGTTCCTTTGTGACCTTCTCCGTCGCTCCTGATCTCCTGGGAGAAGGAGGTCACACGGTAGCCTTACCCACATTCCCGTGCGATAAACCGGGAAACCCGACGGGGAACGCGTTACCTGACAATAAACGCAAGGATGCCCGATGCCCGACGCTACATTCGTATCCGTGTAGGAAATAGGGATACACCAAGGACGCGAGGCTGATGGCGGTCCAAAGGGGATGTAGCTCGGTGGCGGAACCAGGGTTACAGAATATCGCAGGATCTCCGAAGATCCTTGCAAGTGGTCGCCACGGCCGCAGATTTCGGCGCGATGTAGGACAAGAAACTGTGTCATAAAGTCCTGGTGGTGAAACTCCTTCTAAATCTAGATAAATCCGCGAAATCCTAGCGCGGCGTATTTACTGCGGCCTCTAAACCGCTGGTTTAATATTTAATGTTCCTATTATTGCGACGGTGTCACTGGGGATATTGAATACATACTTTCACGTTGCTCAGCTTTAATAGCAGAAACAGCACTTATAGCGTATAAGTCTTTATGCATAGTTAATTGTAAACCATGTGGTCGCTAATGATCTCGCAGTTAATGCGACTACGCTGAGATAAATAAATTTATAACAAAAGGAATTTGTTCAGAACAACATAACGAATAATTTATTTTTATTGCATTATTATACCATTTATGTATATTCCTATTATATTGCGACGATGCCACTGGTGTTTGAATATTTTCAATTTATTTAACTGTAATACTAAAGGCAGCATTTATAGCATTATTTTGTTTAAATGACTGGTATAATTGTTTATTAAATTTAAATGTACACGAATATCGAATTTGAATGTTCTTATTATTACATTATTTATTATATATATATATATTTATTTATTACTTTTTTAATTTTAATATACTTTGTTTGCAGGACATATATAATTATTTATTGTGTAGAGATATTATAGATGATCTCACTGGTCCCTGAACATTTTCATTTTAATTAGCTGTAACAATAAACATGAAACGATTATCTTTATAAATCCTAACAAAAATATCAATATTTAAATATTAATAACGTTTAAAATTTAAATATAAATAACATCGAAAATTTAAATATTAATAAAGTTCGAAATTTAAATATCAGTAATATTTATAATCTAAATATTACAAATATTTATCAGTGTTTCATATTAAAAAGGATGAAAAAAATGCAAATATAATTAATATTTACACGTGCGCTTTAATGTGGTATCATAATGCTAATGGTAACCCTTTAAGTTCGCGTAATTTTGTGACAATGATGGACATTGTTATTTCATTAGGACATGAATAAATGAGATAAAAGTAATAATTCTTTCCAGATATAAAATGGTTAAAGTCCGTGCTGCGTAATAAGATTCAAATGAATAATACGTTAATCAAGACGTTTTTAAACAGTATTATCTTCCATTTTAATCCGCGTATGCTCGAGCTTAACGGCAAATTGAAAACTCGCTCTTTGTGGCCGTCATAGTTCTACATATGTATGTATAGGCGGAACGATTATTGCATTAGAAGATTCCATGATAATGTAATCTTATCAGGCCACGGTACAGATAAATTAAAATGATCGGGTGAAGTGTGAACCACGTCCAGGGGGCATAGATTTTCATTACTGATTAGTTGGACAGTTCGAAGCATGCATGTTTACAGCTTGGTTACAGATAAATGATTTGTCACATTTCATAATCTGCACAAGTGCAGAAAATCATTCACTGAATTAACTATATTCGAGATATTAATTACCGCGGTCTTCTAATTTGTACAAGAAAATACAAGTCATTGCCGCCCGTGTTAATTAACCCGTGGATCATATATGGACGAGACTAATTTTTCCCTAGGTCTAGAAATTCGTTTTTATAGTAATCTTACTCGTGCCAATATGAACGTTAATTATGATATAGCTAATTGCACACCGTGTGGTCGCTAATGATCTCGCAGTTAATGTGACCACGCTAAAATAAATATACTTATTATAACATCGAAAACGGAACAAATTTCACTATGATTATTAGAATACAAAAGAGCAGAATCCACTATATTACGTTTTAACTATCCATTCATTTATTCATTTACACAGTTTACCTTAACGTGTTCGCATTAACTAAATGGTTATTAGGGACCACGTGTTTTACTGAATTAACACGCGTGTTATAATATGTTGAATTTAGAAAAATTAAATAGATTCTTATACATACATTTTTGAGGAGTAAGTAAAGAAGGACGCGTCATATGTTCAAATTCAACGCTTTTTAACTTGCAGTTTCGATTTCAGCAAGAGATCGAAACAGCTCCGTATGAAGAAAAAAAGTTGGATCAATTTTATCTTTGAGATCGCGCGCGATTATTAATAATAGTCTTACAATAGAAGTTACTTACAATTAATATTCGATGAGACTTATCCGATCGCGTTTGCGCTCCTCTAACCCAAATAAGTTGTTACGCAATTTTTCTAAAAAAATCTGAAAACTAATCTCGTCTGTTGGGTTGGCACGTCGGCAGCTCAAGGACTACCGCCAAAGGATCCTGCCGGCAGGAGGAATTCCTTCGCCGCTTATGGGTTCCTGATAATAAAACCCCCTATACTCTGTCTAAATCTAGGATCAGCGTGATCCTGAGGCTCTCCCGCGCGATCCTTTCGGCGTAGGAGGACGCGCCGTACGTCGGATCTATAGAACCCTGATACGGAAAGCCCTTCGATTCCAACTGAAATAGAACACCAAGCAACCTGCCGCCTCACGCCGCAGCTTTTCGCTTTCTTTCATACTTTCCTACTGACTTAAGGATTCCCGTATCCTTAAAAGCCTACCATCGGTCCTGGCGATCCTGGGCATCAGCCATTCCGTTTCAGACTCCCGCGAACCGGAGTCCTGCCGAAGGAGCTCGCCAGGATCAAGGAGAATCCTGTTCTTCTCGTTTTTAACTGCTCCCTCGAACGCGAAACTGAATTGCAAAACACTTTTTTACCGGACACCGCTGAGCTTACTTTCTACGTGACCTGCGACTTCGCAGATACCACCGTCTGCACTGGCACAATGCGGAGACACGTTTCACATATTCGGCATATTAAGTATCATATGCGCGCGATCTTAACGGTACTAAATACCGTGGTTTATGAATTTTTAGCGTCCTGGAGCTTTTCGATCTCTGCATCGTAAGATCTGAGGCACAGGTGAGATTTTTCTTTGGGACATGTTGCGCCTTTTGAGGAGATACGATAACCCTGAAAGGAGTACCTAGCTTAATAGGTTGATATGACTGTAAACTAACAAAAAAGTGTCTATATTTATATTTAGCCTATATGCCAATTATATTTACATGTAATTATTTATCGAATGCTTTGAATCAAGTGTAGGATTGCGTGCGGTTGTTTCAAGCAGCGTTCAAAAGAAAGAAAGAAAATCACAATGAATCCAGATTTTTCTGTGCGATCGATCCTCGAACAAAAATGTCCTTTTCAAAATGCAATAGTCTCGATCAACTTGAAAAGCTTTTGGAGGAAGCTTTGCATGAAGCTTTGCATGAAACAATCGCGGAAGAGTGTGCGAGCATCGACGAACACTTCAGGAAGCGTCTCGACGCTTGCAGCAAACGTAACGTCGGTCATTTTGCATAAACTCTGTAGAAATCGTTACTTATATATGTACATACTGTGAATTAATCAAAAGGAAATAATTAAAATATGGTAATCCGTGAAGTTCAACGGTCTGAAATTATCGCCGGTTATTTTGTGCCAGCCTGTATACGCTATCGAGTTTGGCTCGCAGTTGGCGTACAGAAAATTGACGGCCGTCCCCGAAATCAATCACGGATCGTCCCTAGATCGTACGAATACATATAAAGCCGTAATAAATTCACAGATCATCGCTCTGAAAGAAGTCGTTCTTTCCCCGAGTTAATCCGTGATCCTCGGAGCAGAACGAAATAATCTGAGATTAAGGCTGGTCCTACGACATGCCTGAACAAACGGTGTGCAGCAGGGTACCTATACTTCTTGCATATGACTCGACTCTTGCGGAGGAAAACGTGAGAAAAATCAACAAAACTAGCGGAGAGCAATATCGAGAGCAAGGGAAAGGGACAGGGCAAGGGAAAGGGACAGGGCAAGGGAAAGCAAACGAAAGAGAAGAAAAATATTGGGGCGATACGGGAGGAAGAATCGTAGAAGAGGACCCAAACGGAGAGAAAGAAAGGATCGGTAGGACCGAGGAACTAGTTACTGTGCCCTGTACGCGGACTTCAGGACTTTTCTCTGCTAAGAACAACTTTAGCAATTTAATTGATATTTTCCCCATGAAATAAATGTCAACTCTTTTTTGAATATTAGAAGAAGAAAAAAAGTTCTGGAGCCAATTACTGTGTGCCTATCATCTACAAAGATAAATTACTGTGCTCGCTCCCTGAATGCTGAGCCTCGATAACTGTGCGCGACAAAAATGTAATATTTATCATAATTTACAGGGGGCACAGTAATTAACGCGTCGAGCGAAAAATGCGATCGATTACTGTGTACAGTAAAAGAAACAACTGAAATTGAAACTGAAAACAAAAGCTGAAATAAGAAATTACTGTTTCGTTTTTTCCGTAATCTTAATAGGTTTCACTAATACAATTAACATTGGCGAGATGCCTCACTTGGAACAATTTGTTCCACGTATCCGTAAGCTTTTTCACAAGCTTTACAGAAATCTTCGCGGAATTCAGTATCAAGAAATTGCGATCATTTGATCAGTGATATCATCAGAACTTCCGTCCTTTGCATGCTTCGATAGCAACGAGCAAATGGTTAATTGAATTTAAATAAAACCATTTAATATGTCCTGTTCGATAAATACAAATTCAATTATTCTTGAAAATAAACTAAACACACGGAAATTGGCTGGCTCACGGAAACTGGCTCCGCCGCTATCCAACACGATCTTAACTGCGTCGAATGGGGACCGCCACAAATCTCGATCTTCCTGCTCGGTCGGACGGCAGTCTCCCAGTCAGCTGAGCCGAACCGGGGAGAAAGGGAAAAGGAAATAATTTCCCTAGGTCGACCTGGTTAAGATTCATAATTTACGATCTTGGAAATAATCCGCGGCGCGGAATAGACGGGAAAGGGGGTTAGAACTACGGCGTGGGGAGGGAAAAGTGTGTGTATATGAAAAAAGAGAGCGGAGGTAGGACTTATCCTTTGATCCAGGATTTATTTAACTACGGTCCCAGCGCGAGCTTATCCCGGGGGAGGTTTTAGCCATCGAGGGGCCACGCTATTGATTTTTAGCTCAAGGATTAAAAGCGCACTTCCGTGATGCTGTGTGCAGGTTCCTCTGTGTACGTGTGCGTGCGTGTGCCCGCGCGCGCCTCTGTGTGCGTGTGCACACGAGCTCCGTGTGTGTGTGTGTTACAAAATAATCATGAACGCGCACACGCGCGGGCACGCACGCACGCACGTACGCACGCACACGGACGGAACGGGGAGAAATACAGATACACGTTTTGAATGTACATTATGATCGTGACGCGAAATGAGCACGGTATATCTCTATTTGCCCGTCGACGTAAGAATGATGGACGTTTACCTCTTTTAGAAAGCAGCCGATGATTAAATCGAATGTAGATACGTGCGCGTGTGCGTGAGTGTGTGAATGCGGGCGCGCGCGCGCGCGTAAAAAAACAGTTATACCGTGTTGTTGAATTGATTCGCGCGGCGTTAATGATTTTACGATTAAATGAATGTTTGAAATATTGATCCGGCGCGGCGTTTCGTAAATTTCCGTTATCCTGCTCGACGAGCTGAGGAAGCCACTGTGTGCGTTTGTGTTCTAGAATATGGCTAATTTTATTTATGGTAGTTGCCGGCTTGGGGTGTGGTGGTGATATTGGAAAAATTATGTGCGTTTAAACGTTATCGTTCCGTGTTCACAGATAATTTATGAAAATTTGATTGTTTAATCTTTTCTTTTTTTTTGAAGATTGTTACATTCTTACACGCATTCTGTTATTATCACTGTGTGATGTTATTATCACACAGTGATAATAACAGAAAACATTGGAAATTGTAACAGTAGCTGTATGCGATAATCGTGTCCAATGTAATAATAACTGTAAATTACAGTAGCTAAGTCGCGTAGAAAGTGCAATAAGTTATGTTCGCGTGCGATAATAAATGAAAGCATGATAAATCCAAGTGTAAGATCGGATTTGCGCATAACTTATCGCTTGATTATCTTTGTCAATAATCGTGCCTGCTGGTGTATTCTCTATTATACATTACGTTTTCGCTCGCCATGCCCGTTTACGAGATCCGGCGTAAAATTTGTAGCACAGAAATGAGAAAGATGATAATCACATTTTATTTCCCGTCGCGAAGTTTAATAACACCTGACTTCGTAATGAACTATGACGGTGAAATATAATCGGTAAAACCGATCGCAAAGTGGCGGCTTTAATCTTTTCGCAATGTAAAATTCAATTGCACCAGAGATTTACGGAACACATAATAAACAATCCAATTGAGCGGTCGGCTAAAGAATGTTTTTTTAATCGAAATCATAGCACGTAATGTACTATTATAATAATTTCAGTCGGGGAAACTGGTTTTAAGCGCTTTGCTTTAGTTTTGATAGTTGTTTCAGTCTTACTGCATAAATAATAATATAAATATGTATTTCATATCTGCGTGTGCTGCGATTTCGAATATTCTGTTAACCGACATAGATTATTTTAAGATTAATAAATCAATCATTTAAATTGTGATATATTGTTAGTATAAAATAATGAAACAAATTGTCGTAAAAACAGTAGTTTAATAAAGACGATTTTAGAATGACAACGAAGTGGAATTAAAAATGAGTCAAAGGTGACCATGCGAAATTATATATATATATTATATATTACATTATATATATTAAAAATTTTTTTAGTACGTTCGTAATTTTGTATTTATTTCTAACGTGGTTAATAGCTGGACAGTCATGAAACCGTGTATTTGTACGATCAAAAAGATTGAAAAACGAATTTAATTTTTTCACATGCTATGCCATATTTTTGTCTACATAGCATAATAGCTCGTTTTAAGACGAATTCAACGAAGTTTCTCTTCATGAAAAGTGTTGAAACAGTCTAAAAACTAGCATTGGATCATGACACGCCTCTGACTGTCGCGACTGCCCATTTAGTCTATTTAACCTTTGTTACACTGAATATATTAGCGGGAAAATTCATTTACAACATTTCTTTTGCTGCGACATCGGTCTACGATCGATCTTGGAATTCTTACGTTATATTTGCACTTTTTTATTCGAAAAAATGTGCTGAGAAATTGCATGAGTGACAAATACTTACAACTTTATAAGTACCTTCGACGATACGATGCCATAAAACTCACAGACATAACCTAAACTGAATGAAACATTGCGATTTTTACTAAAAAAGCAGGTGTCCCAATACTTTTGGAGGGGCGTGTATATGTGCAAAAAGCGTGTAACTTAATTCCGTATACATCCGTCACGATTTCCGAAGGGTTTGAATCTTTCTAACATTCACAAGTATGTTTTCGAAGCCAAGTATGGTTAATACTGAACGTACTGATATCTAAAAGCGACTTTATAGAAATTACAAGATTAAATTTACCGAAGCATTTTTTACAATTTTTGTAATACTATCTGCTTGAATAAAGAAATGTATACAACAATATCCAGTGGAAGCAGCATTGCGATCTCAATAATTATAAAATAAAAGATGTAACACTGGGGTGATTCGCACTGCGGTGGTACGCGTAATGTTAACGAAACTTCACTGTTTTTGAGCAGTAATCGAAGCCCATGAAACGAAACTTGTTTATTGAAATTCACTCGAATTCACACGTATGAATCCAACTAAATCCCATCTCTACTCTGAATGTATCATCGATGCTCTCGTTAGAGAAACGTTTTTGTTCAATTTCTGCGATCAATTGAGGCGATTAGAATCATAGCGGCGTAAGTCACATTTTCGAAAATTTTGACTTGTGCCTTAAAATTTGATTTAATTTAGTTCATTTCTACGGGTGCAACGGAGATGATTACGCAGACTAATTAACGAGGGTTGAGTCTGTAATATTCAAGCGAAGAGAGAGAGAGAGAGAGAGAAGAGAGATCAGTCAAATCTCTAAAATTGTTGTCATCGATACAGACGCGATTTAAACAGTCAAATCGGTCATACAGTGTACATTAGTTGTATAAAATGTAACTTGTACATGTGAGAATGTTGAAAGAACAAGTGTAATGAATTATAAAGTTACCATGAATCAACATAACTCTAGATTATCTTAATAAATTTGGTCGGTAAACGATACACGTGTTAGCAAACAATGACACACCTTCTTTCTCACAACGAGGAAAATGTAACTCGCGCCACTATGATTCGAACCCATTCAATCCTAGACTGGCTCTCTTATTATGGACCCGTTACTTATTTCCCCTAAGTGAAAGTTTACGCTCGTTGCGGTGGATCGAGAGAATGCGCAAACTTTTCGAGAGTCCGCGCGAGAACGGTGGCGACCGATAAACCGCGCGGGGTGCATAAATCATCGTGTTGATTAACCTCCCGCATTAGCACCTTCCTTTATTTTTTCCTCTCGCGATCTCCCATTCTTCGTGTTTTCTTCGATAACGCGTCCCGTTACGATTCCACCCGGTCGCGTTGCGTTCGACTCCAAAGTGCAACGAACGACGCGCACGCATCCTGAAAGCCGACAATCGAATGCGCGAAAGGGGTTGATAAAAAAGTCGTGGCGCGCGCGTTGCAGCGCTGCATCTCGCGATGCACCGATCGACACAGCTTTGGGAATACGCGGCTATTTTCTCGGGTCACTAGTCAGACAGGTTTCACTTGTTTGGCTTATTAAATACGATATGTGCTCGGTCTTAATGATACAAATATTAGCTGCACGCAGAAGTTTCACTTTTCCGTGACTTTTTTTATTTTTCACCTGTTTGGAAAATCTCAGAAGATATTTACGTGTACGCATGTCTGCGCACGTTCTATATTTAAATGGGCGAATTGCATTTTTTGTATTACCTTCCTTGATTAGTTTCTCTCCTTCGGTCTCGTAAAATTTACATTGCCATAATATACGTATGGTTAATGTCTTTACTTTTATATTTCTGCATTCAAGGCTTAATGATTGTAGTCGCCATCTTTTTGGACGATTGTTTAATACGAGAAAGTCTTTAAAATTAGGGAAAATAGAATGTTTAAATAAAGAGAAATTGCAAAAATGATAAATATGTACCACGCTATGTATACCACTACCAGGACTTATGTGTTCGCCGCATTTTTGCTCTTCTAAAAGTTTACGTTCTAAGATTTTTAAAAGATTCCAGTGAAATCTTTTTTGGAACATAACGGAACTCCGAATGGAAGAATCCGTTGCTTTCGTTGTTAACCATATTTGCTAGAAAATTTGCAGTCTGTAAATACATTCATTTTGTTTGTAAAATCATGAAATTTGTTTGTAAAATCGCGGTCGTTGATTTCCGCTTGTTCTGAATGAGTAATAAAAAAGAAACACGGAAAGATTGGAGCACGAGTAATATCCAACAAATTACTGAAACAGAAGCATACCTGTACGAACGATTACGATAATAATAATGCAACGTGAATTATGTACATTTAATACTTGAAAGTTTATAATTAATTTAATAAAAGAACAGATTAATTAACTATGTACTCCTCAAGATATTTATCGTGATTACTGAGGATGAATACATTCTCGATAAAATTCTCAGCATGCATTTTACTGAGACCTAAAAAATCCGTTCTTCAAATTTTCGTTTTCTGCTGTTAGATGAACGAGTCGCAATTGTCTTATATTGTCTGCCGTTCCAACCAACTGTAATTTTTGCTAAGCAATTTTCCAGTAAATCAGTTTCTCTAATATTGAAAAGAATGGAAATCGACCGGCCAAATTTTAAAGAAGTTATTCCATTTTAGGAAGCGTTCGAATAGTTTAGCTTCTCGCCACACGTTCAATCGCATCGATACTTTGCGAGAATTATTGTACATTCGGTACACGAAAGTCGACACTGCGAGGCGCGATAGGGGTTGATAAAAAAGTCTCTGCTCGCGAGACACTCGTCAACGTTGCGGTGCAACGAAGTGCAGCGCGATGCACCGATCGACGGCTTTGGGAATATACGGTCGGCTATCTTCGCGGGTCACCGGTCACGGCTGCCGGCTTAATCTTCGAGCGCGTCCCCCGAGAAGAGGAACAAGACGAAGGAGACGCAGAAGAACCAGGGTCGAGACTTATCTTTATCCGGGCAGCTAACAACTGTTGAGCACCGGCCGGCTTCGCCGCATTGCTGTCCGATTAGCCGTTATGTTTTAATCGATGCCTCCGGTCCCATATCGATCCCGACGCATTGTGTCGCAAAAGTGCATCCTCGAGATTCAACCTATCCCATCGTGCAACAAGAATAAACATCGGAGTCTCGCATATTTTACGTAAGAGAAACAATTACGAACTTTCGATCGAGTATTAATTATTTATCCCGTTTCTTTGAAGTTTCGATTTCGTGTAAACCGACGATCATAATGCTCGTATCAGAACGATAATCATTTTGTCTATCAATTTTGAAAAGAAAACGTTTCAAGTACGCATCGGAACGAATCATTTTATAGTACATACTTATAAAATAGTCTCGTTACTTCGTCTCGATTTCGCTGTGCTTCTTCGTACAACATTTCAACTACCGCAAGCTTCTCGCCGCGAGTCTAATAAATGATACAGCAATTTCTCCTGTACCTGTAATTTGCAACAGTAGAGATATTAAAAGTGTTTAATAATGTCGATGCATTATTTTCGACGAATTAAAATGGTTTAAATGTTGGAAGTTTTAAGCGACCCCTGTCTTTCGCAACAGATGCAGCTAATTTTTATTTTGCATTTTAGATCCACAGTCTAGTGATATCACAATCTAGGAATGAAAATAAACGAAGACGATAACAAAAATTGTCTCGCCCGATTAGGGAAACTATTAAGCAGTACTAGAAGCAGTACTAGACAAAGTACAGTAATGTCTCTCTAATTGACGCTCAGATTGCGCACAAAAATGAACAATTTGGGAAGAGGAGATGCGATTATTCGAGCGTTGCGCCTCGTTTTTATAGTTACCGATTACCAACAACTATAAAAACGTGACGCAAGGCTCGAATAATCGTATCTCCCCTTCCCAAATTGTCCATTTTTGTGCGCGATCTGAGCGCGAATTCGGGAGAAATTACTGTAATCCGAAAATAGACGATTATATTATCCTACGCGGAATAACTTGCCGATTATTGTTACTATCGAGAAGAGATTGATCGGAAAAGATCCCCTAAATCGAACAGAGTTAAGTGAGACGAGCGTTTATAAAGTTGCCATCGATTAAAAAGAGGAAAGCGACATATCCGAGGCGTTGCTTATTTCGCGGCTATCGGACAGAAATTCCTTTACAATATTGTAACATAGACGACGGTAACACGGAACGAATGAAAATCTTGTTTTTTTTTGCACGGTTTCACGACTTGCACCACTTTCAAAATCACCAGCGCAAATATACATATACATACATACGTATGTATATATGTACATATATTCGACTATACTTTATGGGCTTGTTACGTTATTCCTGCCGCAGTTACGATTCGCGTCCAGTTCCTCAACAGCGTGGACTAAACGATGATCGTTAAGAAAACCGATTCGCGCGAATCGAATATTAGTTAATTAAAATTCTTGCAGAGCGAACGCGCCGTCCCGGGTGTCAGTCAGGTGCGGAGTCGCAAATGGTTATGGGTGTCTGCGAATAATATGTGCGTCCCTGCGAGCACGAGCTGTGTAAATCGTATTAGGGATTATTGCACGATCAAAAATATCCCTGCAGGATAATCCCCGAAGGTGGGAACGATGTGTGAGTGGCATTAACTCCCGTGTGTACCATGATGCGTGTAGGTATACACTGATCCCTCTCGCCTTCGTTCTTCCTCTCTCCATCGTATCTCCGGCCGCCGATTCCCTCTCTGTGTGTACCGGTTGGCGGGCGCTTGTGTGCGTTTGCCCCCACGTTAGCCTCTGCGAAAATCCACGCCTCTGCATCCTGTTTTCGATTTATCTTTCTCCTCTTTCAGCCTCTCGCGACCGGCCAGGTGATGTCATCGATGGGTGCCTCTCGGGTACTTTCGGTAATCACGGCTGAAAAGTTTATTCTTGAGCCTCCATTGGGTTAGACGGGCTTAAACGCTGATCGGAATCGATCAGACGTTTCGCATTAGTCCGAGCGGACGATCGCTCCACGGCTGCACACGGTCTCGATTTCGCGGAGTTATGCGTGCTGTCGGTTTTAATGCCCTCGCTACCAGTATTTATATCGGCAACAGCCTTCATAACAGATTGGCGGACATGAAATCAACCGTTCGCAGGACAAATCGATTCACTTCAATTTTACAGCACCTGTCCTGTTACCGTGCGAGCCAAAACTTCTCTCGCTTCTTACGGCTTTTCAGCGTGCTCGACGCGGAAAAGTAATCGTCTCGTAAACGATTGCACCAATAAGACATACGCACGCCGAAGAAAATTGTTCTTCGTTGGCTTGGTTTTGGACCAGCAACAAAGTCGTGATCATGGCAACGGACGACGCGTTCTGTCAAAGACTGAAGATGAAACGGAATGTAACTCGTGTTGTTTCGATTTTTATTCTTACTTCGAGAACAAATTCATTATGTGTGTGTGTACTTCGAATATTCATAAATGCAATGCACGAGTGGGTTAGAATCATAGCGTTAACTTGTTAGCAAATATACTACAAAACAACGGAAGAAATAATCTCGTCTAATATTGGTGATACGCGTATGCATTTGCAACAAAAATGGATAAATGAGGCACAAAGCGATAAAGGCACACAACAGGATTTTAAAAATACTACTTCGTTACTTTCACTGTATTAATATTATTATTAAAAGAAGAAATTGTACACGTTGATCTAACTCTGTATTTTAAAATCGACGAGGTAAATTTTTATTTTGCATACAAATTCGCGGTCTAATAATAACAATAATATATAACAATACATAATTTTTGTCCAATTCCAAATATTTTGAATTAATACATGACAATAATACAAACAATAAACCAAACAATTCTACTGAATAATAATAATAATACAAAGTAATATCTAAAAAAATATTACTCTCCAATTCGAGCTATTACATTAAAATAATGAAACAAACAGTTTTACTAGATAATAACAATGATCTATAACTATATATAATAATTAAACTTGCGGATTTCATGCATTTATTAGAAAATTAGGTAATTTAAAATTAGGTGCCATTTAAAATAGAAGAAAGATTAAAAGAATTTAAAACTTCGTTATTCCTAATCTATTAAAGTGATTAAAGAAAGAATAAACTTGCTGTTTAATTTCTATTTCATGCAACTAACGTAGACAATCGTATTTCGCATAAAAATCCGCAGCCTAATAATAACAGTTTCAGCCTAATTCTAGCTATTTTAAGTCATCGCTTAGACAAACATTTGCACAGAAGAAACAAAAGGAGATTGCATAATCGAGCTCTTGTAACGAGATGTAATATTGATCCCTATATCTCATTCGCTACTATTATCCTTTGGATGCTCGATAGATATCCTTATGGAGCAGCAATTTCGGATGGCCAAGGCGCTCCTTTTGAAGTCGTCTGAGCGCTTTTAAGAGCGCTCTGAAGCAGATTAGGCGACGAGAAAGGAGGCACATCAGTCGAAGACGGAGACCCGGAATTCCCGAATTCGCTCCCTTTTTAATTATCTTGCCCGGACGGACGGAGTCACGGTGCGGGCGGCGCCGTTTCATTGTACATTTATAATAGCCGCGGTCGAAAGCTTTAATGTTGTAAGACTCTTATAAGTATAGAAATAAGGCGGCGGAGCGGCGGCGCAACGCCGATGACTTTCAACTGTATGTATTTTTAATAGGATTTGTTAACTGGCCGTTCTTCGCATCGCGGCGCACAAGGAACAAACTTTCCGCGTGATCCGCCCGAAATCCCGAAGAGTTCCCTCGTTTCTGCAGCTCGCGCTTTCCTACCGTTTTTTTCCCGCTTGTTTGTTGACTTTATTTGAAATTTTAAGTTCGTTTCCCGGTCTGAAATGCAGATCTGTGAAATCCGATATTGTCGGCGCGCGGCTTTCCGTTCGGCCGCCGAACAGGATTACTTGGGCAGAGTTTTTCCACGATAATTATCTGATTGTAAATCTGCGATCGCGCAGAAATAATAGCGTTCGAACGAAAGTGTCTTTTCATGGTATATTATAACGGGAATGAAGCATCATTTTGTTTCAATTTGAATTCTAGATGGCACTGAATTAATTCGGGATTTTATTTAAGCAGCATAGTAACAAGTTTCAACATGTATGTACACTTCTGATCGATTTTTATAAGAATTGCGCGATCTATTTATTATATATTACTGGCTTTATTTAATTGTAAATCTGCGATTTCACAGAAATGCTAATATTCGAATAAAACTAACTCCGTGGTATATCATATCAAGGATGAAACATCGTTTTCTTCTTTTTGAATAATTCGGAGCTAACGAATAATATTACACTGCATTAAATAGTGAACTAGCTTAATCTGCAATTTTTTAATTTCTTTCGTTATTCATATTTTTACCGCGAAGCTTACTGCGAGTCGAATTAACACTCATATATCATGCACACGACAGTTGCATTATTAATCTTTATGAATGTATGTCAAAGTTAAAACCAAATTGTCGAAATACGGTAATTTATAGCTAATTAAAGTATGGTCTTATATTTTAATTCGCCTCTAATAGGTTCTAGAGTAAATCCTTATTCATTTTTACAAGAAATCACGTTGTACGTGCGTCATTTCCGTACTTCATTTACGTGCGTGAGAAAACCATAAGCCACCAAACTGGCAGTTCGTTCTGTTCATATTCCGTTGGCTGTTAAATTACATAAAATATAACAGAACAGAGTTTCATACGAAATCAACGCTGATCGACTTTCAGAAATGTTATCGCTAGACTGCGGATCTTAATGTAAAATAAAAATTCTCGTCATTCGTTGCAAGTGACATTGGAAACTTTTTTTCTGCTTCAATTATTTCGCGGATGAGTTACTATACGGATACTTCAATATTCCTCGAATCTTTCTACTATCCCAATTTGCAGCTACTCTTTCCTGTTCTAAACAGTCGCATCAAGTTACGACTAACATTTATAACCGAACAATGGAAGCTGTTAGATGTTCGAGGCATTTGTATCGTCCTTTCGTCGACTTGCCCTAACGTCTACGTTGCAGTCAGGGGATAGGCTGTTCATCCCCAAGCGTTGAACTAATTTTCCCGAACCGTTGCCATGATCAGACCCGGCGAAGCTATCCTAGCGATCTAATCATTCTTCGCAAGATCTGCACGAGAGAGTTCGAAAGAACGAGGCGCCGAAGCGCGGGGACCGTTCGCACCTCTTTTTTTTTAAACCGGGACCGATTCCCAGCCGTGGCAACGGCGCGTCGATGCATTAGGAAACGTTTTCCCCGTATGCAAAAGAAGACGGAAAATGGCTCCGTCACCTTCGAAGGGGGGTAGGACAATCCTATTTCTTTCTTATGCAAAATCTTCGTGCGCGTAGCCGTGTTAAGGGATTAAAAGCCCGCTACGCGGGGTCAGCCGAAGGCTTAGAACGCCTAACAAGATTAGCTTAAGACGCCGAGTCCGCATACCCCGAGGATTACACATTATGTATTCACCTGGATGTATTCACGTAGAGATCTAGTTCGAGTTCCTGCCCAAGTCGAAGACGATGCTCGCGGGAGCGCGCGGCTTACTAGAACGTCGATGACCGGCGTACCATTCGAGACGCGTAGGCTCGCATCCTGGCTTAACGAAGCAGCTCCAATTTTATTTCGATAAATCAGTTTGATCGCTGGATTATTACGTACGGCGTACCTTCACCTGCCAGCCGACTGAGCTTTCAATTCTGGGGCCTTGCGGAGACAACGCTCGGCGAATAGCGGAACGTTGAGAAATGCTCCGGCGATCATTGAACATTCAGTTTCCTCGATGATATCGAATTAATTCGTGATTGCTTCAGAAGCATAATAATATCCAACATGTGTGCGCTATTTCTAACGAATTTTTAGACGAATTTTGTAATCCGGTTGCTCTTGCCAGGCCTAACATTATTATATCTATTTATTTGCCATCTTTCACTTTATTGTATAAATTACATAAATATTGTAATCCGTTCATTCTCCGTCTCTGATTTTACTTCATTAATTTTCAGACGATTGTTGCGATCTATTTATTTCGCATCTCCGATTGCGATATATTTACTTGCCATCGTATAAAATTTTACGCGAACGTCGCAATCTGTTTGCTTGCCACCTCCGACTTTATTATACACGCGTAAATTTTTACGTAAATATCGCAATCCATTTATTTACAATATCTATATTTATTGTACAAATTTTTAGATTAATATCGCGATCTGTTTGCGTGTTACCTCTGTGTTTGTTGTGCTTGTACCAGAGTGAAGCGCATTCGATTTGAAATAAGTTAACAAATGTTTGAAATAATGTATTACTTAAATTACTCGCAAAAAAAAAATATGAAATTGTACTTTGTACATTATTCGAGTAAATTTTTACTTCGAATAACTGACCCGGATGGAATAATAAATAACTTTTTTGTTACAAAATTAAACAGGCACTAGACACGTGAATTGTTGTTAGTCGAAATATTTGTGTCCGTGTCAATATTTCGCAAATATGCGTAGGGTGATTAAAGTGGTAGTTCTAGAGCACAGAAAAGCTAATAAATATTTTATGACATCAGTTTGACGATACGTTCCTAAACATATGAGTGGAACAGTAAGCTTATCTGGGCTTGACTCTGTTTGCCTCTTTGCTCAATTCATCGCTTTTGCACAATTGTTTGCGAATGTTTATTAGATTTTCTAAACGCAATTATTGGAAACTTTGTATAGCAACAAGTCCAACAGAACGCAACAACTACAGATTTGAGGATTTCATGCATTTATGTTAAAAATCAATAATTAAATTTGAATGATATAAATTTTAAAATTTCCTTGCAGTCGCGAAAATATCGACCGTAAAAGAATCGAATTTTATTTCAACCTGAAGGCAATAATAATTAATATTTATATCTAATAAATGGATGCATCGCAAGATTGACTAATTATCACACTGGTAGGGTCTCTTTTTCAACTCAGTGCTGAACATTTCTATTCTGCACAAACATCCACGGTTAAATAATTCAATCATGTTTCGTAAACCTCGCCCAATTAATCATTAAAAACTTTAGTTTGCACGATCATCCACAGTTCAATTTAACCACGACCAACGCCAACAAAAACTTTCTCGCAACCGACATTTTCACATTCTCCACTCTTGGAACACTCAACGTACACCCAACGGATCGAAATTCCGTGAATACATATCCGCGGGCAATTTACGCGCGAAATCGCCAGAAATAAAGAGCGCCTCAACAAATTTTGTAACCCCTTTGGAAAGTCCGAGCGGCCGAAGATTCTAATAGACCGGAAAACGATCAGTCAATGAACCCGATTAGAGCGGCGCGAGGCGTCGCGTCGCGTCGCGCAAAACGAAGAAACGCTCGAGGCCGCGAGTGTGAAAAGTCATTCGCGAGTGGGGACGGTGTTTTCGTGCTGGTAAGCCGGCGCGTTAAACCCCCGATCCGTTAAGGTTTATCTGACGCGAGAAACATTTTCCCGTTTCATAGGATCCGACGTAATCTGCCGCGGGGGAAGAAATCACACGCGACGCCGCGAACGCATTGTAATAATAGAGCGCGTTTGGACAGCGATCCCATAAGTGCGGAGGAAAGAAAGCAGCGCCGAGGGGGAGCCTTATCTTCCCTGGCCGACTAGAACTTTATTTCGAGGCGAGATACGAGTCTCTCCGCGGCTTTTAATGTCTTTTCTCCTCGCGCTTTTGATTAAGAGACCCCGGGAGCTTGACAGCCGTGGAACTGCCGCGACGAGGAGCGCCGAACACCGCCGAGGAGCGCGCACAGTTGGCTAAAATCGTCGGAACGCGGATGAACGTCGGATTTTATAACTTTGACCGCTGTCAATGAAATCTCGGATATGCAAAATAACCGTAAAAATAAATGTGAAAAATAATCTTTTTAATTAAAATGAATTTTACGTAGACTAGGATCAAAAGTTCTTTGTTTTTGTTTTTTTCGTGTACCGAATGTTTATTGTCGCATTCGTCTTGTTTTTGTTTTAGCGAGGTAACGCCAAATACGATACGATTACGATTGTAATTACGTATGCTGATAAGGTGAAGCGTCGTAAAATTTTGGAAATATTAACTAAAAGAAGCATTTTACAATGTGTATTACATAAATAAATATTTAGAAAAATATTTACCAAAATGTAATAATTATCTACTCAAAAGTTTATTATGGTTGAAAAAAAAGAGAAGCAAAGTTGTAGATTCATGTGCACACTAAAAATCCTCATTTTGAAATTGCTACTCCAAACATTAATTAAAGATATTATACAGATTAAAGATATTGAAGATAGGTAGTAATTAATGATATAAATTATTGTAATGAAAAGTGATCGATATTTATGAAATTAAATATAATATCCAATTACATAATATTATTAAGGTATTATTAGCATACAATTATAAAATATTACTGACATATTATTAATATACAATTATACAGCGTCATTAAAATATCATTGAGGTAGAATTATATAATGTTGCCGAGCCAGTCGAAATAATCGGTTTCGCAGTATTTTGTTTCGAAGTTGTTAAAATTCGAAAAATTCTTTCGTTGAAGGCGATTGAACAAATTTGTTAATCCAAGCAGGCCTAAATGTGTACAATTTTGCATTGCACTAGATTTATTTTGATACGTTTTTTAGATCGTAGAATACATAGAAAAAATTACATAAAAATTACATAAAAATTACATAAAAATTACATTCAATTTTTATAGTTAACACTTTAAAAGTGTTTATGAAACTATGTCATGTAACTATCGTTTTCAAAATTGAATTTTACGAATCCAAAAAACCTACAAAATACTACATTTCGTACCGAATGGTGCATAAATAACAATGATAAGAATGAATTTAGCGATTCGACGATTTTAGCACACCGTGGTGACAGCTTCGAAACGTCGAATCGTCAAATGTCGCGTTCGTCGCGGCGATTCCAGATTTGAAGGACCTTTTTTGTTCGGTTTGCGAACAAAAATCGTGCGAGATAACGCGGATAAATGATGAGCGGAGAATAATGCAGCCGTACGAAGATGCAACACGGTGTTATCGCGTAATCTTCGAAAAATAAATCCTTTTTAGTGCTGGCTGCAATCGCGCGAGATTGTGCCCGTGTGTTCCACGCGGATTATAAGTTAACGGAAACGAGACAATTAGTCGCGCTCGTGTTCGTGAGCAGTTTACGCTCACGGATTTATGAAACATGATAAAACAGAAATTTTAATACGAAGTGTTTCTTTATTGTTGTTCCTCTCCTTTTTCCGTTTTACTGCCGGCTCGCGGGAGATACGAGCTTTCTGTGTACATAATTGGGATCTTCGCGCGTACGTACGACTATTGCCAGTTACCCACTTGAAGAATTACGACTGCCACGGATAAACTGCGTATCATATGCGGTTAATTATGAATAATTAGGAAAATTATTAATATGTAATTTCATTGAGACCGCTGTAGAAGTTCGAAGATTTCAGCGAACGCGGTAGGAAAGTTGAGATTGGTGTAAAATGAAATTCCAGGAGGCAACAGGTTAATTGGAGGTACTTAGTAACAAAATGACGCACGCTTTCGTAAGATGTAATTAATAAAATATTCTCGGGACTGTTTGGATCCAGGATATAAATGTTGTTGTTTGACTAATCTGGTTTCGGTTTTATTAAGGTATATAAAAACTAACACATTTAGAAGGAGTATTTCAAAAAATATGTTGACGAAAATTGATAAATAAAATTTCAAGTAATGCTAAGCGTATATGATTATATTTTTGTCGCGTTTAAAATTTATTTCCTTCGAATAAATACCATAATCTCTTACTTATCCAATGTGTAATCTGTCTATATTCCACTGAATCATCTTTCATTTATCACTCGTAATTTTTCAAAATTTTCCGCTATTGTTCTTCTCTTCAGAATTTTTAAATAAAATTTACATTCGCTTCAGAATTTTCGCTGAGTAAAACATCAACTTCTCTCATGTAGAGTTGCAACTAAGTTTCCACGGCTAATTACTTTCGATTTAACTTTATCTACAATGCATGTAAAGCCTCCATACGTTACTCGAAAATTATCTTGTTGTCCATCAATTTTCATTTTTATCACAATCAAAAGATCCGCATCACTTTCCGTTATTAATGTTTCAAAAGTAATTTCCTATTTTCTTTTTTTTTTAAAGTGTTGACCTTAATTTATAGTATTGTTTAGAATACATTTTCTTTGGCACAAGAACTTATATAAATAAATGATCCTGGAATAACGATTCACACTCATTTTTGCTTCACACTCGAAATCAACAAATTATGTTTCGCTTATAAAATTACATTTTACAGAAATTTTAGTGTGTCATACACCTAAATACATTGTTATATATTGTACATTGAACATTAAAAAGTAAAAAATTCCATAAAAATACAAAACGATTTAATTTACTATAGACTCAGTCTGAAGAATACCTCGCAGCTCTAAAATTATACGTATGCAAAGCACCGTTTCCGATTTAATCTGTATTAAAAATTAGTGCAACTGATTTGCAATTTCTTGAATATATTCCGTAAGAAGTTCCACTGCAAGGTGCTGTTAAATGGTAACTAACAGCTAATTAAATTATGCAAAACGTTCTTCCAACATAACCTCCACAGTTTTTTTTTTCTACCATCGGTAACAACCGAGTTATGATTTAGTGCAATTACTGTAACACATGCTGCATAATACACTTGCGGAAATAATATTTCTTTCCCTAAAAGACGTTCTGACATTGGCATTATGAAATCGTGTACGTATCAACCTGCTGACGTAAGCATAATTTGTACGATTCTCTTTGATGTGTTCACGTGTATGCTCGCGCACAACGACACGGAAAGAACCGCCGTACTTTCGTCGCACTCTGTATTACGTGAAATTCCTTCGATATGGTCAGAAAGGAATGGCAATAAGAATTTTCCTAGGCAGATACCACGGATATCAAGCGAGGATGGTACGAGTAAGTGGTGGTTTTGGCAAGGGGATGTCCTGATGCGATTTCACGCTGGATTTGCCTAAGATCTCCGCTAAGGAGCCCTTTCACCCTCCCCTTTTACCCTTCCCAACCTTCACCCTTCCATCGACGATCCTGTGCTCGTAGCTGGTGTCTTCTTCGACCCTCCTACCGCCCCACCCGGCCACCTTAGCTCGCTCCGACCAGCGTCACTTCTCGAGAAACCCCCAAAGATTACGTGCCTTAGCACAATGTCGCCTAAAACGCCTTCATTGTATAAAAGAACCGACCGACGTGCTTGTTGTGTTTCAATTAACCCTCTCCGCGCCATCTCGAGCCGTAGAAACGGGAGCAACGGGAAAGATCTCGCCGAAACTTCTTGGTCGACGTCCTGAATTTTATGTCTAATTGCTGGACCGTAGATTTTACGCATTTCTGGCAAAATTGGTTGGTCATAATTTAAAATAACGTTTTAATTTGAAATATAAAGTAATATAGTAAAATAATTCTAGATACTGTTACTGTAAAATAACAGTCATTTGAATGAATTTACGTGGAATTTGTGAAAAGTAGAAGTGGTTTATTGTTGCTTTTTCGAATGGATAATCGTTCGAATTAGCGTTGAGAATAATGTAAATAAATGATATTATGGAGAATTTATTTCTATTAGAATCATTGAAGTATGTCGATGATTGTTGTTTCTTAGCAACTGTGATTTCTTCACTTTGACTTTAGGGACACTTGTTGCAACAACTTTTCAATTCAGCACAAAATTGAAACTTTCTGCGCAATTCAAAATTTAATATATGGATCAATAAACGAGGGAATTAATAAAATCTTAATTGAGAAATAGAAATCCTTCGGACAATTAATAGAAATAATATTTTGTCGCGGTAATGAATACAAAACCGATAAAAATTAATGTCTATATAATTATATAAAAGACTGCGTTATATAATTGTATAAAACAGTAACAAGTCGTAACAAGTAGTAGAACAACATCTACAATTTTGTTACTGACACGACGATTAAATGATTCGAGCAGCAGCCTCCGCAAGGGGACAAAAACACCGCGATGAAATTTTCACGATCCCGCAAAAAAAAAAATGAATCTCAGCCCCCTAGAATTCCGGCGATTATTTTTCTACGGTAACCGCGTAACGAAAATGTCGGACGGCTCCTTTGCATATATCCGATCGCCTTTGATCTTAGATAGAAGCGTGCGGGTCCGCTATCGATTTCCTTAAATATTTCAGATCGTCCAGCGCAAGTGGAATAGCTAAATCCAGAGTGTTCCTCGGCCGATGGGGGTTTAAGTTTTGCTGAAACCCTCGTGGATTAGGAGCGCCCGTGTTGCGCGTATATCCGTGTTTTAAGGACGCGTGCAAGCCTCTGTATCAGCCTTCAGGGGGTCTTCTTGTGTGTGTATCCTGATTTGTGCCGGTCTCTCTGCGCGTGTATGCAAACCCTTATGGCTTAAGCTAAGGCTAAGGCCGAGGCTCTCCCGCGGGATTACTACGTCATTCTGCAGGACTCTCCGGTCGCCGGAAGGATCAGCTCTCTTCCTTCTGAGGATTTCTCTGAAGACTCCATCCTGTTTCTAAATCAGGTTGTCAGCCGCGGGGCTGAATCATTTCGCGTTGTTTAGCGCGCGACCTGCCCGCGGTCCCCGAGGACACCTCGCCGATCGAATCTTCGCCGATCTTATTTTCAGCGAACGAACCGGACACCAAAGTGGCCGCTGAATTCTCCGAGAAGCGGGCTAACGGCGTGCGATATCTTTTAGGTTCGAGCTGGTAAAGATTTTAATACTAATGTCTATTATATGCTTGTTGGGATGATGGGCCATTTTTACAATTGACGATTGTTCGAATTGTTTGCATGCATTTTTGTAGGACTGTCCAACAGACACATTATTCTGAAATTTGTTGAACTTAGGTAGGTAAATATAGTCTTGTGATTTGTATAATGTAATGTTAAGTGGTCACTTGTAATGCTTTTTTTACACGTAATGCGTCAGTTGGAATATTGAATTTAGAATGGTCACATTATATTCCGAAAATTCTATGAGCAATAATATTTGTTGAAATTGCAATTTGCTGTTGTTCCTATATTACATTTATCACTAGAATTACTGTGTTTTATGGAAATAATGAAATTGTATTAAGTTAAATTTTGTGTGGTTTTTATTATAATTCATTTATTATTTTCATTTCAAAGAATGTAGAACAAAATATCTGAGGCATTTTACACGAAGAACTTTACTTGGTTCGGTAGATCTGGTATTAAACATTAGCAGTGGGAATTCGATTTTCCACTACGTTACTCGCAAGATCTTATCGGCCTTGCAAGAGCAGGAGAAAGATCTTCGCTCAAAAACAAATTAATTATGTATTACGGCATCGTTTTCTACGGTTTGTTTCTGTAATACGACGATTGCTAAACCACTATCTCGAATAATCCCATGAAACGAAGGTAAATAATTTAGTTGACGAAACCAAAATTGCAGGATTAATATAGACATTATTTTTCTCATTCTTTCGAAGAAGAATTTTCAAAGAAGATGGACAAAAGCTTGTCCAATGTGATCCACATTTGATCGACGTGGCAGTCAATTTGTTAATTGAATATGTGTTCCATATTGTTCCATCTTGTTGCATATTGTTCCATATTCATGAATGTTTTAAGATTATATTCGTCAGGAGTCGTAAAAAATGTTCTAAATATTGATATTTTATTTAAGAATACATTTCAAAATGTAGTAATAAATCAAGTGCCCTTAATCAGACCTAAATTATGAATATTGACAGCACAGTAAACTCTTATTTTTAACTAATTGATGCTTCGAAGTAAATCAATGTGAGAAACATTTTCACTCTCCAGAGTTTACTCAATCATCGCACAACAACTAGCAATTAATAAAATCAATAAAAAATCTTTCTGTTCCTAAATTATTTAAGACTCATAAAATATTTGAAAATCACACAAAATTCGACACCATCACGCGACAAATCATTATCGACTTTCACGTTGATTCTTCAAGCTAGAATGATTAAATTTTCACATTTTTCATTCCAACGTTGCTGAAATTATAAACAAATGATTGAACCGTTATCTCAGTGCACAAGCATACCTTATGATAAAAATGATGAAAACTCCAAATACCACACAGTCACGTCGTTCTTATAAGGGAACACAAGTCAGTCGCTTTTAGCGTTAAACAAACCCGAAGTTCCACTCTTCCCGACACGGACTCTCTTCGAGGGTGACAGTCAGCGACGATAAGAGGTCCCCCGATATTTATTCTTCTGGATCCAGCGAATAATCCATCGATCGGCTGCCGGTAATAAGCGACCAGAACCTGTCCTTGGCGCTACCTAAATCATCCCCCAATGAGATGGCGCTTACAATAACTCGTTACCGAAAATCCAAATTAAGCTCCTTAGTTGAGAAATTTACGAGACGTTCGGCTCCCTCGGCCACCGCCCGCCCACCCCCCTGTCGGTGTCTTACGGGGTCTCGTTCCTTTTCTCTCGTTCGAGACGCAGTTTACCGAAGTAATTTTAATCTTTCGGGCACAGTGCGTGCACACAACGTCAGTTAGCAGCCCCACCCAGGGAACCCGGGTATCTTCGTGGTAGTGTTGGAAAACAAACCCTCTGTTTGTTACGTGTGTTTCGATGTGTGATCGGCCCCCTATACTGTACACGTACGCGCGCCGCCGGTCGTGTATGTGTACATGGTTAAGGAGGACGCCCTTCTCTTATTCTCCGTCTTGTATAAGAGCTTACTCTCTAAGCGTCTTAGGGCAAGTTTTCACCCTTGCTTCTATTCAGCGCGAATACATACTTCAGGAGAGAACGATCCCGACGATCGCGCAAAACGCGCCCGCCGAGGTTCGAATGCGCCCGGCGAAACGTCAGCATTAGCGTTTAGGTGGATTGTTAACACTTTGTTCACCCGAAGACTATCGATACGACGTTCCACGGCTGGGTTCCAGCTGAAACAGGATCGATAGCTATTCATTAAATAATAATTTCGGATGGAATTGTTACGTTATGCTCGTACAAATAATTCGTAACAATCGCGATTTTCTTCATGTTATTCTGAAATACAGTGATTAGTGTTATAGTCTAGAAAGACTATAATACGGTCTACAAAGTTTTCGTGACATTATCACTCGTCGTGAATGTATTTATTGAACATAGTTACACGCGCTCGAGTAACTAGCTTGCATTACTGCGACAATCGGGTGTGGCAGTTGTGTGTTGTACTTTAGTTGATTTCGCGAATGAAACACGAGGGAGAGATTTGCAATAGAAGTGCACTGAAAAAAATTATTTGTTGTTGTTCATCCGCGTGATTTGCACTCGTACTACTTTTAGACTTGCTGAATTTAGATACGATGACAATGAGCGTATGGTCACGTGTATTCGGACTGGTTACAAGAAAACGAGCGAAGTGATGAAAACTATTTTTAACTTACTTCGATTGTACTTTTAAGAGAACAATGAAAGAAATATTTGCTGTTAATTTATTTCGACGAAACAGCTTGGAAAGGTAAATATTTGTTTGAAAACTCTCGGTGTATCTAATTATAAAATGACTATGTCTATAGGCCAGGGTTAGGCATTATCTGAATGAATTCTTTTTGGTCGACTATTTTATTCGTAATTATTCTACTTTGTTATTCGTATAATTCTTTAGTCGAATGAAAAATCTCTATATCTTATGTACTCTTCGATTATTTATAAATATAATCTACATTGAAAACGATTTTCGTCTGACAATTCTATTGTAAAAAATTGAAGTATTAAAAGTTAAAATTACAGTTGATAAAATTGCAATTATACCTCGAAACTACGCATAATAATATTTTACAAATAACGTTTACATCGTATCGATAAATTAAAGCTTGATGAAAGTATATTTAAAGCAATCGAAATTTCAACTTCAGTAAATTTCAATTTGCTAAAGTAAAAACGTGATAAACGCTTTGGTTAGGAAAGACTCGTTCTCCGAAAAAACGTAATCGTAATTTCTGGAAGAAATATACTCCACACAGCAACAATTTCTAAAACCGAATGACCAGTTCGATAATGAAAGTCTGCGATCACGAATTCTAGAACCGTTCCACCCTGTTAAGTAAAATGATTTCTTAATGGTTACTGCTTCTAGCTGTCCTGAATTCATATACTATACCCATTATAAAATCATATGTATCAATAAGTACCCAGTATCTCGTACATAAGCTGCTTAATCTATATTCATCAATGTTGAACACGGAAGTATTTGCAATAAAAAGATTGGCATCGATTTATTATTATTCGATATCGGTGTAGAAATATAAAAATGAATTTCCTGGTAAATCAAAGACTTCCCGTCTTTTCACTTTTTACGGTTATCTTATTCAATGACTGTAGATCAAACATCGTTTCAACATCGTTTATAACTTTTCACCACCATCGTCGCAATATTGAATATGTTTTAGCAAAATTCTTGGAAAATGTCGGAACTATATTTTAACTAACTAGTCCGCTAATTTTACGTATTTATGGGACTTAATTTAAAAATACTGCTGCACTGTTTTCAATTCCTTAAAATTATTAAGGACAGAAATAAATGTCCACGTATCTCCTGTATCTTGCAATTACTGCAGATCATTTTTATTTCGCATAAAAGACGGCACTGATGCCGTCGACGAACATCGATGCCATCGACGTGCATTCTAGAATCGCAAAATGGTATCATCACTTCATATACGTCGTATTTGTTCCTATACCGAGTGATCGACAATTTATCGACATCGTACAGAATTTCTTTCAACAATTGCCAAGCCACGCATGAACAGAAAGGAGAGAATACTATGACTCGCAGATCGGGACACTGTCAAATAACTCACGCTCACCTACTGAAAATAATGGAACCACCCTTCTGCAACCCGTGTAACGAAGTATACTAACAATCACTATTTGAATGCAGGAAATACTAAAATAATATAATGAAATATAATCTAAATGCCATTTCATTTCAATTTTATCTATTTAAACGCCATTAAGTTTAACGGCACAAAAAGCAGTTAAAAACATCCTAAGTTTTTTCAGAGTGTCCTAACTATAGTAATGTCTCTCTAATTGACGCTCAGATTGTCCACAGAAATGGACAATTTGGGAAGAGGAGATACAATTATTCGAGCCTTGCGGTTTATTTTTATAGTTATAAATTGTCCACAATTATAAAAACGAGCCGCAAGGCTCGAATAATCGTATCTCCGCTTCCCAAATTATCCATTTTAGTGGACAATCTGAGCGTCAGTAAAAAAGGGAGACATTACTGTATAATCACAAGCCAAAGAGTCGCTGACGACCATGAAGTCGATGCAACGTTGAACGCTAAGGAAATAAAATAGAAGAGAAGGAGAGAGCTGCAGCTGCGATTTTCGCAGAATTCGAAGGTCAGGGCTGGAAACAGTCGAGGCCGAAGGTTCCGCGTGTTTTCGCCGACGCTATTGAGATGTATGTTTTTCAACGCGGTGCGTGATCCTGTCTCTAAGAATCGGCTAACACTTAGATTTAGAAGGTTTCGTCGCGTGGCTGGTGATCTTATAAGCTACACTAGCTGTGAGGTTATCTCATTACGTCTTATCTGGTGCTTTCGCCCCAACGCGAGCTTAGCGGTGCCCGTAGAGCTTAAATCGCACGCAAGCTCACGGACGCAGCCTTTGCTTGCACGCAAATGGAGCGCACCCGATGCGAAACGAAACTTCTAATACTACACGCTGGAAACTTTATGAAGAATCTCCCCGATAAACCATCTCCATGACAATAAATCTGGGTTAGTCGGAAACACCGTTGTAAAAGTGGCCGCCTGCACCGGTTCACGGGTAGACCCTTTGTCGCGCACGTACGATTACGTTGAACGCGCGATCAAAACGTTCGGAACAGTTAATTGATTTCTCGCGGTTGAGTTGAAACCATTTTTCTGTCCATTCGGCGATGCTAATTCACATTTATACGTGCAACGTGTTCGAATCATGGAGAATTCTGACGTCGGAAGTTTGAATAATCAAGGTTTTACAGTAATTACTTGAATGAGAAATTAGATCTTAAAGTAGATCCTAAAATTTTCATGAAATTTCTGCGAACGATGTCTTTAACAGTACTGTCTTTAATCAATCAGATTTATATACCAACCATGAATTTAAAAAAATATATCACCCGAGAGAAATAAAAGAATATGTTCGAAAATATGTTAAAGTCAAATTGCATCATTTTGTTGAGTCTATAGAAATTGTTTTTACGATGTTCTTTTCCGACGAATACGTGAATCCTGTATGCTACAGTCCAACGAATGCGTTAACCGAAATTTTTTGAAATCGTGACTTGCGGCGCTTTTTCCTTATAGCTACAGAATTAAAAACGCAGTGCGGAAGGTTGAACGGAGCCGCTGCAAGGGAAGACAGAGAAAGAGAGAGGACGGGAGTAGCAGATAAAACGTTTCAAAGAGTTGGCCGTTTATCTGTAAAGACCGGCATCCGCCGAATCAGCCTCAGATACCGATACAACCCACACTTTCCTTCTGGTGTACGTGCTTAGGCTAACTTCCGAAAGCCGCCGACTTCCAGGGATCGCTGATTCCGCCACGCGCCAGCACAGTGTTTTATTCTCATCCATAAATCATATAAGTGCGGTGCTATTCAACTGAATGTATTTCAGTATTAAAGTGAAATTAACACGCAAAGCGTCGAAGAGCGACCCCAATGCTTCCAATAAATTCGAAGTATTTTAATTAATGGAACTGAAACTAGAAAGCTAAAATTTATCACGGTGATTGGTATTATAATTATTTTGCATTTTAAATGTCCTAATTAAATTCAGCATGTTCGAATATGTTACAAGAAAAATTAATTTTGCGTCTAATGTGTTAATAAACTTGAATCGCAAGTGCACAATTCATTTCGTTTGTTTTAATTATTGATTATTTTTATCGATACAGCTAATTGTGTTATTTAAAATTCGAAACAGTTACTTTAAATTACTTGTTTAAAAAATAGTTACAATTATTTCTGAACAATAAATGATAATAGATCGGTCATTATTAATTTCATAGCGTACAATTATTTTACGGATGTTTATTGGAAATTTATGCATCAATTGCAAAAGAAAGAACAGGAAACGTCTTTTTTTCTCTAAGAATTTCTTTTAATTTTTGTACCGATCCAATTTTCCTCTGCTCATTTCTCTCGCGAATGCATTAAATTTACCACTTAAAAAATGGCAGAGTTTTAAGGTTAATTCGGAGCAAGAAATTGCACGATACACTGGTATGAATAACATGCGAGAACAGAGTTAACGTGATTAACAAGTTTCCTAAATTCTAGGGTATCTGTGGATGCCCATTACGAGCTCCGCAAAACGCGGACCGGAAAAATGGATTCTAATAGCTTCGTACCTTAGTCGAGGCTTCAGGGTGCAGCTTGATTCGATTTCGAGAGATTAGGCGAAGTCGTCTTGGATTACCGAGTCACCAAGACGAAGGGGAAACCTTAGGATCAAAGTCCCGGTCGCGCTGCGACTTATCTGCATAGCGTTCCTCTTCCGGTTGTCGAACGGTAGATTAGGGGAACATTTTTATTTTCTCCTCGAAACCGGGCGCGTATTGTCGCTCTCTTCCGCACAGGAAATCCAAACGCGTAGAATGATTCTATCCGCCTGATACCGATGCAGGAACGCGCCGCTGTCGAACGCTCCTGAAAATATTTTCTGTACGCTTCTGATACAGTTCGAAAGTTTCGAACAATTCTCTTGTTAAAAATATTCGCCACTGGTAAATAATACAAAAACGAGTGCAAAGATGGAATAGTATTCAAATATGGAATTGTGCTGCTCTGAAGAATCTAAAAAATTAATATTGAAACAAGAGATGCAGTAATAATTTTTCTGTTCACAGCTGTTAGAAAATTTTTTAAGGTACACGAATTTCATGTATTTTTCGTATGTACCTGTTAACTGTATATGTTTCTTCGTATTTTGTTTAAATACAGGACTTTTTAAAATATATAATTTCAGAAAGAATATCAATTTGAAAAAGATCTCGTAGAATTTTGTTATACTTCTAAGCGAATCCCGATGATTGTTTCGATGTCACTCGAATCAAGATTGTTCACGATACAAAAAGAATTAGCTGTCGATTCGTGTCTATAAGAATTTCTGAACGTTTTTGAATTAGATCGAGGAACATGAGACAAACGGAGACACGACGGACGACTTCAGAATTAGTTCGGTTCGATGGAGAATGAGACTAACTCATTTAAATTCACAATTACAAAAGAAAGCGTTAAAGTAAAATAATATAAACGAACATGTAATATCTGTGAATATTTATAGATTCATTTAAAGATTTTTTATCCTGTGCATTTTTTTGTCGAAATTGTAGAAAATCAGTGGTGCTACAGAAAAACGAATAACATGATTTCTGCCAGCTTTTGAGGCCAAATACTTCATTCTACGGTAAATCGTCGTCCAACGAAAGACTGTGACATGGAGAAAGAAATATTCAGTAACGATTTTTCGATTCATTCACCGACGACCCTACGCGCACTTAAAGAACCCATTATCACAGCAGCACGAAGAGGGTGATCGCGGAGTGTCGAAAAATATGTTCCAACTTTTTATCTTGTATCTGCACTGCTGACTTGGCAATGGGTGCAGGGACCACTCCGTTAATTTATCGAGCAGGGAGTTCGTTAAACTGTGCGAAGTATGCTCGGAAAAGAATTTCCTCGTGAACGATCCTTTCGTTTGATAGTAATTCAATTACAGTTTATATTTCTTCGATGTTAAAGCAGTTGTGTCAGTGACGTGAAATTAGAGGTGCCAAATTGTATTGAATCCTTTGCATCGATTACGCCAAAATATTTAAATTTATTTGTCTCTGTGTCGAAAATCCTTCGGCTCTTTCTGCTTTTGATTAATTAAACAATTAATGGAACTGTGAAATTCTACTTCATTGTATTATCCAGTGATTTTGCAGTGAATTCGGTTGTAAGTAGATTGCGAATTTTACGTAATTATGACAAAACTGAATAAATCGAATAAAAAGCTGCGGAAATATTTAAACAATTTACAAGCATTGTTACGTTATTCTCAATTCGTTAAAATGATCGAGGAACGAGATAAATATCTATGCAGCTTCTGTGTTTTGCAATTAGTGCGGACACTCTTTATTTTGCATAAAGATCCGCAGATTAGTATATTTCGTTATTGTTATTTCGATGTATCCTTTGATGTAAAATTGCAAATGATAAATTTTTATGGGTGTATTGCGTATTATAACATAATCAAGCTTACAGGTTTTAGATATTCATTGAATTATACGTTGAATTAGATGCTCGTTATACGGAAAGTATTAATTTCCTCTATGAATCACATTTATAGCTTCGAAGCAGAATAATATAATATACGTTTTCGAAGAATATTGATGATAATTAAAGGATAGAATTAAACATTTAATTTATTCTCTATGAAGCACAATAATACAGTGCAGATTTTCGAAGAATATTAATAACATTTAAAGCATAGAATGGAACACTAAATTTATCCATGAAAGCAAAATAATCTACTACATATTTTCAAATATTGATGACAATTGGAGCATATTTAATTCATCCTTGTACAGTTCAAAGATTTTTTCCAATACAAGATTTAATTAATTAATATGGTACGTTTTCAGATGTAGCACGCTTCAACAAATAAAAACCTATAAAATTCAATCGATTAATGGTGTCATTAAAATCGAATGCAATATTCTATTTTCATTTTGCTAAGGATCATTAAAAAGTCTATCGAATATTGATCCATTTAAATATGTATACAACAATTTTTATCTGTGTATAGATCTGAAATGGAATGACGAGAGTCGGGCACGTAACGAGCCGAAAATACAACGGATTTCGCGAAACGAAAGAAATCTATCGGGAGAAACTCGGTTTCGCTCCTTCAAGGGTTGTCTTTCGGATGAATCTTATCTTACAGCGAGAACTGTCAAAGAGGAACCGTCCTGACGCTTCCGTCGTACTTCCTTCACAGCGTAAACGGGGAGATAACCAGAAGACCGATAGGGCCTGCACCAGAAATGAGAAATGTCTTTGCGGTTGTACAGATTAAAGATTTCGCGGATGAGTGGTTGACACTCTTCTTTCCCGCTTTTAATTTATCAAAGTCAATAAAAATCTACAACGTCCCTAAAGTACGTTTACGCAGCTGTGTTCGCTGTATTTGTGCAAAGATAGAAAAATTGACATAATACTTTCAGAATTCGAAGTAATATTGTTGTAGTTTTATGGTTGTTGTAATTTTCTTCTATCATTGTTGTAATGTTCTTACTATGATACTAGTTACAGTAGCGTGATTAATTATCGACCAACGATAAGTATAGCCTGCATAATACAATACTTTCTCTTTATTTCTATTTCAGATGGTCCAAATAATTACTCGAAATGACTTTAATAGAGTTATTCATTTTTCTATTGAATTCAATTACGCGTTATTAGCGAACAATCAAAATTGGAATGGATACTTTAAAATGGAAGAAAATATTGAATAACACTCGACATTATTAGAGTGGAAATAAATTAAGCATTGTTATTGAAATAAATTATTGAAATTGATAAAGAGAATATTTTAATTGTACTTATAATGAAAGATACTGTATATTAAAAATCTACTATTGTATCAGAAGCGAACAAAAAATTATTTCAATAAAAGTTTCAGCGAATGAAAGATAAAATAACAACGATTTCATTCGATACTCATGGAATGAAATAATCAAGAGAAACATCATCTCTATAACCATATAAAGTAACGAATCATTCAGACAACCCTTTCTCAATTATATTACTCGAAGAATACATGTTATATTGATAACCGAATAGATCTTATATTTTATTATATAGATGTTATATTATTACAAAAATGCGAATTCATTGAATAATTTCTGTCAATAACACTCGAATGAGCCATAACCTAGAATTTAAATCTTGCTGCAATAAATAAATAAATAAATAAATAAATAAATAAATAAATAAATAAATAAATAAGTAAATAAGTAAATAAATAAGTAAATAAATAAATAAATAAGTAAATAAATAAGTAAATAAGTAAATAAATAAGTAAATAAATAAATAAGTAAATAAATAAATAAGTAAATAAATAAATAAATAAATAACTAGCCACAATGGTAATTGGATCGGAGCATCTGTGACCGAGCATAGTCATCGCATGCAACGTAATCAAAGAGAAGAAGATTTTCGGCAGGTAGAAAGTTGCCACCAGAAGACTGACAATATGGCGGCAGGTCACCGAAGGGATCTTTGCGCATCAGGGAAGGTCGCTAATAAACAGACCGCATAATACGGTTTCCTGTGGGCAAATCTGCGGAGTAAAAGCCTGCCTTGAACCAGCTGATCCCGGTACAGAGACGATGCCAGGTCGGGCCACCTTAATGAAAACTATACGTCTCTGGATTAAGGTGGGCACTGGTCAGCCTTCGGTCTTCCTAGGCACGACCTGTCTTGCGCAACCATGGGGGCGGATTCTATGGTGACCAGCGTATTAGATGGAAGTTTAGGGCATTAATACCTAATATCGTGCCACCGGCAGTAAATCCTTTGTTGGTCATCTTGCTGGGAGACTTAGCACCTTACATCGCCTAGCATCGATAACGTCCTTCAACGGTTTACGATAGAACGCATAAACCCTTTTGACACACGCCCGGACCAGATTAGAAGTTTCATGATTATGTTTTCCTACCGCGATTCACACTTCACCTTTTGTTCGCGCGCCGAAATTCATTTGCGAAGTCTTCGACGTTGGTCGAATACACCGCGTATCGAACGATATTTTTGCGACATACAATTCCGGCAGTTGAATAGAAATTGATTTGCTCTCCGATATTTTGAATCAATGGAAAATACTGTAACAACTTTATTCTTAATTTGTTTACTCTTAAATGCGCGAAATGCACAGTCCGATGACGAATAATTTCGTTGCTCGAAGGCAACGAAATTAAATTTTCAGATGATGAAACTATCGATATTTTGTTTAGCAATTTTATTTCACTCGCCACAATATCTCGGTTTATATTTTACTCAAAATGTTCTCCTCTTATTAAAGTTAACCACGTATGTCGTGCAGTAGCTATTAAAAAATATTTATATTAAGCAACCATTAAAAGCGACGCAGCAGCGTTAAATGAAGAATGAAACAATGATCTTGATAAATCAAGAAATATGAAGTTGTAAAATTGTGGATTGGAAAATCCATTTTCGTTTTCTTAGAAAGATCGTCGCTTGCCCCCTTTTCGCATGGATTCTCCACACGTGCTCTCCACGAACACATTTCACCATTTCAATAAATTTGACTTGGCGATACGATCGTTCCAAGAAGAAATGAACTAAAATTCTCGCACATTCTGTGACGTAGTTTCATGGAACGTGAATGTACATATTAGTCACGTAATACGAGGGCGCTTCCCTTTATTTGGGGTTCCGGCAAATCGGACGAGGTTTTGTTTTCCACTAATTGCAACGGAGACCGAGATTTTCGGTTTTCTTAATAAGTATTACCTTGTATACCGAATGGAATCGGTGAAAGCAAGTTTACCCTCCTTCTTCTTCTTTCCTCGCCTCCTCTGGTTCTCCATTTCCTCGGTTTCGCAGAAGTCTGGGATTATAACCTGGAGTGGGATAGACTCCGGGACTTAAGTCAGGGTTACACAAGGATCGCAGCTATTGTGCCATCGCCCAGCTCTTATTGTCTCGGGATAGACGAGTGGATCTGCATATGCTTAGCGCGGGAGTTAAACTTCTCTCAACGATCTTCAGCCTCACGAATCATCTGGACCCTCGAATTCAAATCCCGAAATGCGAAAGCGTGCGGCTGCTATTGTCAGTCGAATCTGCGCGAAACCGGAACTGGCTTGATTCTTTGCCGCTTCGCACAATGGCCTGAAATCCGCCGGTTTTTGAAAATACAGCAGTGACGTCTATGTAAAATTGAACGGATTAGAAAACATATGTAAATACAGATAAGAGAAATGCCGCTAACATAACTTTTACATCGAACGAAAATCGGTCCGTTGTTAATTTTCTCATTTTTCTTATAATTTTTTAATAAAGCATTTTTGAGTCTAGACCTTCTAGACCTTCGTGAATACTATAAAATACTATAGACGCTCATTTTTAATTATGCTCATGAAAATATTGACTTTGTTTTCTTATGCAGTTAGTCGATAAGAGTACATTGCAAACTGCAACATTGCAGTGCTCCGTTGTTCTCGAACGATGGGATTTGGCGAACGATGGATTACAAAGATTAATAAGAAAGTATCGAATACTGTAATGGGAAAATAATTTGTTGAAACGCCTAATTGGTGTGTATAATTGTTACAGGAAAGAATATCCCAGTGCATTGTGTGGTCGAGACTATTCACAACATCGTCGAGAGTCATGTGAGCAACTCCCGTGAGAATTGGCGGAGGCCTCAAGTAGAGACGGATTCGTATGTGATCATCCCTGTGGCCATGCCTTTCCAAGTAAATACATATTATTTCTACATTGGGGGGATATTCTGGTTTTGTATGACGTTCTGCAAACAATTTTTAGCAATTTAGAACAAAAAAACAGCTAGCGATATTAACAAAGATTTATTGTATTATTATTATTATACGTTCACAACTCTAAATTCTCTCCTCCTTCAGATTTTCATAAAAAGATACACGAAAATAAAAATTTGCATAAAGATTCGCAATGCACAGATCATATCAGTCGCGAGCACATACAGTAAATTCTCCCTAATTGAGGAGATACGATTATTCGAGCCTTGCGTCTCGTTTTTATAGTTGCTGACAGTCGGTAATTAATAATAATAATTATAATAATAACAATTATAACACAATAATAATAATTATCATAGTTATAATAATACTAATTACGACTATAATATTTCTTTTGGTTTTTATAGCGAGGGGAAATCTTATTATAATTATAATTATTATAATAATTAATAGTTATAATAATTATAATTATAATAGAGGGACCACAGTCTACTAGATAATGACTATGATACTTCTTTTAAATTTTGCTGATAAAAAGAACTCACGTTTTCCTCAACGAGATAAAACTTTTCTGAAATTGTCACTTCTATTGTTCAACGAATGATGGTCGTCTACGTTTTCTAGGATTTAGTTGGCGAGGCACTGGTGCGCCTGGGCTACTCAAGCGACCTGATACCGAGCGCCAGGGGAAGCATCGTCATAAGGAACTGGAAACCACTGCCAATGGAGAAGGTCGCGGATGGTCCGTTGTTAACGGTTGGCGACATTTTAGCCGAGTTGACCTCGGTCGCGACATTGAAGATTCAAGTGTACAGATCGAGACCGCCACCGCCTAGTCCAGCAGCGGAGGTCAGAAACAAGCTGCTGAGATTGCTGTTGCTGCACAGCCACGCGCTTTTGGTGTCCGCTGGTTGCCCTTTGGACGAGGTGAGTCTTCTCACGAACCTTTTCTCCATTTGTCCGTCCATTGACTCTGACAAGAAGTATTCTCAAATGTCGGAAATCCAATTGTCGGAAATCGGATCCCAAAAATTCCAACAGAAGCAAAAAATCAAACAAATTTAATTACTGAAATTGGAACTAGGCAGTGAAAATTTATTATAGCGGATGATATTTCAACTCGTTTGTGCGTTCTACACGTAATGCGAAGATTCAATCAGTTGGAATGTATTGGAACAAAAATGAATTTTCATTTTTATATGATTTTTACATTGTTGGAAACATTAAGGGGCAAATATTCGAAATCTTCTGCCTTATAACATTTTAATTAATATTGTTTTGTAACATACACTACATTCAAATATGTTCAACTAATATGCTTATGCTAACTTTTATTAAAACAAACATACTTGAATTTTATAGACAACAGAAAATTAAATTAAATTGTTCCTTCGTTTAATCAATGTTGCTTATATCAGCGATAATTTTAATAGCCGCGCGAGTATGTAAAATTGGCATGTTGCTGACACAATTCCATTTTATACTGCTGCTAATTATTAAATACGTCTTATTGCTAGAGAATCACTAAATTACAATACAAATTTAACTATGCCGTTTGTCGGTCGCAACAATGCGCAAGCTTTCTAACGGAAGAAATATGGAAATATTGGGCTATATTTATCGTCTGCGAAAAATGATTCGCTAAATTTTAAACGCGGCGATTTTAATCTGAGCGATAAGCCACGCCGTGGATGGCTTTCAGTTATTGATGAAGACATTCTGCACAGTTTAGTTGATGAAAATCAACGAATTTCGACAGAGGAGCTTAGTACGACGTTGAACATTTATACGTCAACCGTAGTTTGGTATTAAAACGTTTTTAGCGGAAGAATGCCAGTTTATACGCGTGTACAGCGAAATCCGGCAGCATTTTTTTCGCTCGCGGAAAACTCCGCGGAATTTCCAAGGGAAAAATCTCCATAATTTTCACGCGATCACGAATCTGAGAGAATTGTAATTGCTTAAATAAAACGCATAAACGAACGTCTCGTTCGCGATAAAATCATTGGTTACCGGCTTGCCGAATCGAAAAAACTGAAAAAAATGTTAAAACCGCTGTCGCGACAACGTGTTGTCGCTATAAAAATTGTGGTGGATGTGCTCTTTCAACTTTTATATGAAATCTGTATTCACGGGGTTTTTCGCTTTTTCGCAGCTAGGATTTTCACTTTAAAGTTTCGAGAAAATTCTCAAAAATATTAGTACATCGACCGTCAGCGTGTGTCACATTATCTTTTGCAAAATTTATGCGTGTATGTAAATGGGGTAAACCGGTCGCGACTCGCAATTCGAGAGTGACCGATGTTTAACGCGGAAGCGAGGATGAGCGATGAAGATAAAACGCGAAGTTCAAGCAGGATTCGAGATCAGGGAGCGAGGAGGACTTCGCTCTAAGACCGCTTAAAAATGTATAAAATGTAAATCTAGCCAGGGAGTGTTTGTCGTCGGGACACCTAATCTCATTAAGAAGTCCTCCGGCCAGCGCACTTGTTCCTCCTTCGAAAACCACTGCGGTAATCTTCGCCGGATTCTTGCTCGGAGGTCGCTGATCTTCGTCTTAAATAAATGTTCTCTCGGTTTCGAGTCACCGCGATGACATTTCTAGACCCCAGATTACCAAATACATCTCCAGATAATTAAACCGTCTTTATTTACGAGACTGCAGCAGACGTTCTTTCTTATTTTATTATTTTAGGCCCTTCCCCCCTCTATCTATATACTACAAAAAATGTTGATATCACGTTTCAAAATAACTTTTACATTTTGGTTTATATTTAAAGAAACTGTAAAAAGTGTAATTGTTGTGCAAGTTAGAAGACTCGATAAAATGAAATGAAATGAATAAAATGAAAATACCGTAGATTAAAATGATTATTTCAGATTTAGAGTTAAAACGGCGTCGAGTGCGAAGGGTTAATTTTGCGAACTAACAATTCAATTGATTGCAATACAAAAATGAATTTGTAATATTTATAATATAATTAATATTTGTAATATAACGCTTGTACGTACGTAAAGACAGTAAACTTCGGTGTAGTCGTGTGCATGATACTTGCATTAATAATTTCGTCACATAGTGAACCACGGTCCAATCAACAATATTGGTTAAATCAAATGAACGCTCCGTTGTAGTAGTACTTTCTTGTATAAACGCTGATATCCGTATTCGCTTTATTAATTGTGTGCATTAATTTAATTGAAATTAAATATCTCTTGCTCACTTCTGCTTGTTCAATATTGTAGCTATTTTTAAATCGATGATTTGCAACAAAGCGTTGAAGTAAGCGAAGCAGCTACACATTGTTCATGCTAAATAAAGCTTTCGATTTCCTGTTTTCAATTTTCACCTGGTGTTTTCGGGGGAAATTAAACGGACATCTGGCCGGTCGATGTTAAATAAATAAATAAATAAATAAATAAATAAATAACAAAAATTGCGAAAGGTCTAGATAAATATATTATTTATGTAGAGTTACGAAGTAATACGTGTTACCTACTTTCAGCTATTAGCGTTAAATAATTAGTAGCTTTAGCGATACGCTGTTTCGAACTTGTTAAAATCGTAAAAGAGAGAAAGGTAATTTTAATGCGACTTCTGTTAATAATAATTCACGCGAAAATATTCGCAATCGTATAATTAACGACGGTCGGTGGAATCTGGAATTTTCGGTTTCGATGCTTTCGGAAACAGCGATAGTTTTTGTCTTTTTGTCGTCGATGGACAAGACGATGCCGAAGGAGGATCCGGTTGATTTGATTTCTCCGAAGATCGAAACGGCACCGTATGATGTCCATGTAAGGGCAGCAGGGGCGTACCCTTTCGACAGCAATGAAGATCTCATAGCGTATGATAGGATTACCCTTTACTCAACCAAATTCGCGGCCTTCATCAAAAGCCCCCTCGATATCGGAAGAAGGAGAAGGGTGAAGGGGCGCCCCACCCCCTACGGGCGGGCATTATCTAAGTGCACTCTCTTTGAAGATCCTACTGTACTTGCCCATCCCCGAACTTTAATGCTGCTCGCGGTGGTCTATGATTACCAATTTTCCCTGACAGTCGTTTCCTTCTCGAGTTTCGGCCTGTCGGCTAATGGCGAACGGCTGTGATAGAGAACCGGCTCCTCGAATGCATATGACTTAATCTGTCGATCATTCGCCGAGAACTACGCGCCCGTACAGCCAGGTAACAGGGCCGATCGATTTTGGAAGCCTTGATACGCGGAATTCGTGCTTGAAAATTACAGCCGTTTTGTTACGACCAATATCAACCCGTACAAACACCGTTTCGTTGACAACTCGCGCGTTGGCAAGCTTGCCCATTCTGATATTTCGATGTACAGGATGGGCCCCGTTCAGTTTCGTCATCATTGTTTAGGCGTTCAAGCGTCCTTCGAAAAATGTTTCGAATAAAATTTTATCAGTATTTGATAGGTTCTATGTTCGCGTAATCTTAGATCTCAAAAAGTGCTTTTTACGTGAAAAACAGTCAGGCTTGTTTTTCGTCGTTCCAACAAATCGCAATTTTTTGCATAAATTTTTATATTCATTGTCTAGTAAACTAGTTCTACGAGGATCTCAAAAAAAGACCAAGTCGCTTGATCCTATTTTAGGGAAATTATTCTGTTTTAAAAGGTGTACCCAGTCTTTTTCTACTGACACGAATGTATTATATCTCATTTCTTCTTATTTGTGTAGTCGTAATGTACTCCTGTCAACCGTGGAATTGGAAGTGAAATACAATCTGTTGATTCTAAGTAGAAAGTATAGTTTGGCGAGGATTATTATTACTATACCGTAGGCTTTTATGCAACATCGAAATCGTCTGCATTCATTCTACACAGCAAAAGTTCGACAAATATGTATTTCTTCTTCCAATGGATTCAAATAGATATAAATATAATAGAAGATATAAATTCTGTAATATATATATATATATATATATATATATATATATATATATATATATATATATATATAATATAAATAATATATCTAATACAATATTTTATATAATATATATAAGATATAAACAAGCATAACGTGTAACTGTGTAACGACTCAAGTTAACAATTTTGCTCTAAGAACTACAAGAAATAATAAATTAACAAAGACGAAAGTTTCATCAGTTTAAGTGTCTTCGAATTCGTTTATAAAAGGAGAGGCAGCAAACTTTCTATAGCATCTCGATGATTTATTAAAATGATCCACGAATGAGAAGAAGCTACATGAGTTTGCTATTTTGCCATTTTCAGTTTATTATAATCACACGATTCAGCTAATAAAAGTACCACCGCTAATTTGCAATGTTCCAAAAATCTGACAGCGTCGAACATTTCGTAGAAACCGCAAGGGGCAATAAAAGATTTTAGTTGCCAGATTAATTGCAACCTGGAAACGTGAGAAATTTCGCGAATCTGTTCCAATAGCGTTCGGATATCACCGGCAAGGAGTTATCAAGAATTTGTCAAAAGAATTCCTTAATTTGAAATGCCATTTAAACCCCGTGCCATCCGTTTATCTCCGAGCACGCCAGTCAGCTTCGTTTACAGTGGCTATTGGGAATAAGTAACTGACGAGCGTTCTATAAAGGCATTAAGCGAAGAAGATTAACCAGTGTTTTGGTAGAGTCAGTTTTAACTTCAAAAATAGAACGGAATCCCGACGAGCCGCGATGCTATTGAATTGGTGGGATTCGCGAGGAATTGTAAATTACGAACTTTTGTAACGGAACCGTTGTGGTATCATTCTCGTGTAGAACTTCGACGATTCTGTATTAACAGATAAACCCTACATATACATTCGTTAGACGGTGCTGCTGAATTTTGATCAAATATGGATCGAAGATAACGTTCGTTGATCGCCGTGTCTCGGCGTATCAGTTTCCGCCGATGTCTGAACGAATAACTCGACGAATAAATTACAATTCCTCCTTTCGAAACCGCGCCACGAAATTCGAGAAACGATTTCCTGGTGATATCAATCGATAAGAGCAAGACTTCGACAAACCACGAAGTTCGCAGACTGGCAAAACGGCAAAATTCTATATAAATGCATCCTGTGCGCTTGTAAAACGTTGTTGCGATTTTAATAGCTCCAATTAATAGTCCTTTTAAAGTCAACGTTTGAGAATTTTTTAATGAATTGTCTGAAAGAGACAACGATTATATATATATCTGCGAAATTGTTCGGACTAACGCAATGTAATAATTAAACTGCGGATCTTTCTGCAATTCTTCATAATCATACGTTATTTTACAAAAATTAGCATTAACCCTCTAATCGATTAAAAAGGAGAAACAAAAAATTACGATTATCCGATTAAGTTATCTCAAATCGATTTGAATAACAGTGAGTCCAGACGTCGAAAGTTCGGATGATCGAGGTCCTATTATAATTTTTGTTATCATCTTATATTTTACGAACTTATATACACCCCTAAAAACAACCTCCAAACAACCATTTCATGCGAATCCCCGTTACACGAACTATCTCATAAAAGTTCGCGAAAGCGAAGCGCTTGCATCGACGAAAAAATTCCACCCACATAATTGTTGCCAACCTACTCGTTTCTTTAAATCTCGAAATCTCGCGTGCACCATAAACGCAAGAAGCCCCGGAGCCAACAAATAACCATAAGTCGCTGGAGGTAAAACAATTCAATCGTTTCAACAACAACCGCTTTCGTACAGATCGTGTTACGCAAATTCAGCGCGCGGAGCCGCGTTCTGTGCGTATCAGTTTCGCATTTATAACAATTTATAATGAGCTTTTGCGATCGCTAACTTGCATATTAGGTTGCTGTCACTCTTATCACGTGCCATAGGCACAATGTAAGTGTTCAACGATAAGACGAGTACACACCTATATATATATAGCGTATCAAAACGCGCTAATAGAACGCATCGTCGCCGATTTGGAAGAAAAAAAAGAACCGCGCGAGCTGGCATTGTAATCGCGAAGTGGACGAACGGTCTTCGAAAATCCGGGTGGCCCGATCAGCGTTCGAACGGACCGAAGGCTGCTGAATCGATCGTCCCTGGGCTCTAATCTATTAAGAACCTCCTTGTTACGGAAAACTGGAGGCTCTAGAGCCCCGACGACGCCGGGGATCCATACTCGAGGATATTTGATCAGATCTTAGGCGAACGCGATTGATTTACTACAGACAGCCCAGCGGATGAGCAGCTCCGACGGTGCCTAACTGCGTCATTTGGCAATAATAAATCGGGCGTAAATCAGGCCTCGAATTACACCGCGATGTTGTCAGATAAGCCGCGCGCGCGGCCTGGGCCCGTTTCTTCACCTCCGTTTTTCGCCGGTGTTTACCTGTTTGTCAGCCGATTTTGCTCGCGATCCCGCGTCCTGTCAACCGTTGTCGCGGCTGCCTACCTGATTCTGAGTGATTAAGTGCCGGGGCTGTAAAATTCGCGCGGATCCGAATTTTCGCGGCTGACAGGCCGGGCCCGCCGGATAACAATCCTTAACGATACACGGTGTTTTCTGCGCCGTGCTCCGCGCAGCAAACGCGCCACGGATACGCGACGGATTACCACGCTATTAAAGTGGCGACGGGCTCCTTGGCCCCTGCGGACGGAGCTGTTTGCTCGCGCGTAAATCATTGTCCAGATAAGGTACACGTTCCTTAAGCTTAGTACTATTTAACGCCTGCCTAAAACTTTTCCATAATCTGCCGCTTTAGTGCCGTGCCAACCGGCGAGACGCGCTCCACAGGCTGCGATTCTTGATGCATTTGCAACAGCAATTGCTATTCGATGAAGTAGCTGGGAAATCGGTGTGGTACAAGGACTGTCGGTTCTTTCGTACGACTGGGCGAGGGTATTGTTTTACATTTATACAGGTTTGCACTGGGGTTTCATCTTTTTGCAGGTCATGCTCAGCTTTTTCTTTTTTTTTATACCGAACTCATACTTTTGCATATCAAAGTGATTTTCTCGGTGTCTCGAGAGTGAAATAATGTAAATGTAAGTTCAAATATTTCTCGGTAGACACCGAATGGAGACAATCGGGCGAATCGTTAGTTTAGAACAGTGTATGATTTCACAAGATTCAGGAATTTTGCGTTGGTCAGACGAAGCTCGCTTCAGTATTTTTAAAAAACTCTAATTCTATGGGTCAAGCATTCTGTTGAAATTACTACTGCCATAGATCAAGGTACATGCACGATTAAATAGTCATTTTAAAATCCTTGCATTTCATTGTTCGGCTATTAGATATAAGAACTTAGACAATATCATTTATAAGAATAAATAGCGATCGTTTCAGCAAACATGCATCTTAAATGTTCATTTACTGGACAGGTCAATCTATCAGAGCAAAAGCAAAGTTGGGCATTATTCGGATTGTTTCGAATAAATATTCATCTAAGATGACTATCCGAATGAATTCCTTTCGCTCGACTATTTTATTCGAATAATTCATTATTCGTCATAAATTATTCAATTTATTTATTCGAATAATTCATTATTCGTCATAAATTATTCAATTTATTTATTCGAATAATTCATTATTCGTCATAAATTATTCAATTTATTTACTCGAATAATTCTTTATTCGTCATAAATTATTCAATTTATTTATTCGAATAATTCTTTATTCAAACGATTCTTTATTCTAACAATTCGTAAAATTCTTTACTCGACTAACTCGAGAAAGTAATATGAAAGAAATAAATCGATAAACTGTGAAACAACACTTTACATTTTATCATTTTCATTCAAATCAATTATTTTCCGTACGAATTCCTGTACGAATCAATTCTTACTCGAATGAAATGCGAAAGTCAATGCAGCGGCCGACTCGACGTAAGGCCGCAAAGGGTCCAAGAGATACCAAAAAAAAATATTTAAGAAGATTTCTCAATTCTCGAATAGAAGGATGATCACCGATCGCTCCGATCTTGAAGAGCAATATATTTCTGGTTCGCAGGTGACGCTGCTGTCCCTGTGCAGAGGCGGGAACGAATTATCAGAGGAGACCAAGCGTAACTTCGAATCCTGGCTCCAGCAGCAACAGTTGGGCCTGGGCCTGAACCCGATCGTGCCTACCTCGAACCACCATCACCACCATCACACGCAGAGTCCCCAGCCTGATGGCGGTGGCAGCATCGGATCGGCAGGCGGTACCATCGGCCCTCCTCATCCTGCGCTCCTTCAGTACTCGCATAAAACGAGGATGAGGACCAGTTTCGACCCCGAGCTGGAGCTGCCGCGTCTCCAGCGTTGGTTCGGCGAGAACCAACATCCGTCGAGGCAACAGATTCAACACTATGTCTCGGAATTGAACTCTCTGGAGTCTCGACGGGGCAGGAAGCCGTTGGACGTCAACAACGTCGTCTACTGGTTTAAAAATGCCAGGGCGGCCCAGAAGAGGGCCGAGAACAGGGGTGTCAACGGGTATAGTCCGCCTGGACTGAGTCCGAGGGGTGCTAGCATCGTCAGTGAGGATTGCTCCGACGAGGAGGAGGATTCTAGACATCAGGTAGAGATCGGTTCTCTCTCTCTCTCTTCCAACCGAAGATTCTTTGTTTTGCTCAGTTTTAAGTAGCTTGGATTTTGTCGATGGTTCGTGGTTCTTTTTAATCCGAAACGCAAAACCTTATTTTAGAATTATTAAAATTGCAATGACTATTTAAGATTATTTGGACGAAATTCGAAATATTAAAGTTTGTCCTAAAATTGTTGAAATTCTAGATATTATTTAAGACTATATGGACGAAATTTTAAACATTACAGTTTGACCTAAAATTGTTGATATATCAAAGACTATTTAAGACTATTTGGACTAAATTCTAAACAGAAGAGATTATTATTTATATTATTATTGATATTGAGATTTATTATAACATTTTCTATCGTGATTCTCTCGCACCTAATAAATAATAACAAAATTTTGCTGACCTAGTGGATTGTAATATCTTATAGCGTTTAACAAATAAGTTGTCAACCCTTTGCTATATTACTTCCGGGGTATCAGAGGTTCCTGAGGTCATTCGAAGTAACCTTTTCCTTTACAAAAATTCTCTCTTCCGAAAAGGTTACTTCGAATGACCTCAGGAACCCCTCGTTTCCCGGAAACAACATAATTTTGGGATAGCCTGTAGACGCCCATCGCATTCAAGCCTAATTTTCGCGACTACGAACGGCCGGGAAATTTGATTAGAAATTATTATTATTGACGAACGTTGTATGTGTTTCGTTCATTTCAATGTAAACCTGAAAAATACACGCGCGTCGTTCATAGTATAGGTTTGCAATTTAACCATCATACGTCGAGTATGAGTTAGAATCACAGAGGCGTGAGTCACAAATGAAGCTCATAATAAATAATAAATAAATTAATCAAATAAACCTGAAATAACCTTACAACGCAATCTATGCATGCCAAAATCATAAAAAAACAATTGAAAGGAATTATAAAATTACTATAAATTAACACTGAATCAACACTAACTATTGCTACAACGATAAATAAGCTGCTACTACAAATTAACACCGACCAATGCACGCGTCAATAAACAATAACAACACCTGTTTCTCGCAATAAGAAAATCTGCGTCTTACGTCACTGTTACGTCGACCGCCTCGCATGTTGCGCACGGTGTAAAAAACATCGCAGTCACGAAAGAAAATGGTACCACAAAAGCATAAGAAAAGTTGCCGAAACTGAGCGATAACCTCGCCTGGAATGCGCGCACTAATTATAAGACTTCTGTTTGCATTCGAATGTTGTAGTCAGCCTCGCCTTCTCCCTGTCCACCCGGAAGTCCACCGGTTGGACCACTGTCACTGACAACGAGACCCGAGGATCAACAACCTCCACCCTCGACGCCATCCTCTGTGAAACAGGAGGATGCCCGGGTGTCCTCCGGTTCTGAGGACGAGGAGGCAAGGCCGACCGGTCCTATGCCGGGATTCTCGCTGGTCCCGAGTCCGATGTTCGGCCACGGAATTATGTATATGTCACCTTATTTGCCGCCACGCGGCCCGGCCGGCTGCTCGACCGGCATGCTCGACGAGAGGAGGAAGAGGAACCGGACATTCATCGATCCCGTGACGGAAGTGCCGAGGCTCGAGGCTTGGTTCACCCACAATACTCATCCCAGTCACGCGGTAAGTTGAACAGCGAACTTTAATTATCGGTACATTCATTTCCCGATCCTCTCTCTCTCTCTCTCTCTCTCTCTCTCTCTCTCTCTCTCTCTCTCTCTCTCTCTCTCTCTCTGTATTAATATCAAAGCGCGGCAACGCTCAACCGTTCGCGTTCGTTCCAGCGTTGCTGAATGCTACCATGCTTTTCCAATAGGAGTCACCGGATGTTTTCAATGATTGCGTTTTGTCGCTGTCGTTCGCCGTTCGTTCGTCTGCGCTACCGTAGTCTGGCGGCGAATTTTAATCGAGGGTTTTGTTTCCTATGGTTGTAGGGTACAGTGCGTCGAAGGCTTGGAAACGAAGCGGATGTTCGCGAAAATGATTCTTAACGTGGGAACCCCGGTGAATAATGCACGCCTGTTACGATGAAACTTTGCACACGCGTTTGATCCTCGGACTGCGATTACTACGGGATCACTTTGACCGAGCGCGTTTGAATCGTCGCTTAATTGTGCAATTTTCGGCGAGTGATTTATATAAATTACTTTTGCACCGGGAACAACGGAAAGGCTAATATTTCTACGCGAAGTATCGTCAAAAATATGTTTCGAAAAATTGATGCATAAAGCTGTCCGAGAGTTGAGAGACTTACCCATGAAGGTAGTCGTATTTCGATCGTTTTACCGCAAGGGAGAAATCAACCCTTTTATCGGACCTGGACCTTCTACGTAAGTGCTTATAAATCGCAAACGAAGAATGATATCCAATGATAGTTGAAAATAAAGGTTGCATCGTATTTTTGAGGCCTGTAAATAAAAAATTTCGTAACATTGTTCGGCACAAACGTGATTAAATTCTTGGATGGGACTATGAAACACTTGTGCAAAGTTTCGTAATAATCGACGTGTACCGGTTCCCGGGTTATTTTGTTAATGATCGAGTCGATTGCTGTCAGAACAGCCTTAATGCGGTAGCATTTGTTTATAGCAATGCGACAACATTTGTTTATAGTAATGCGGAATCATTTGTGCTTTTCTATAGCAACGTGATACAATTTGTAATATTTTATAGACAGTACAACAGTGATCATTTCACTGATATTTTGTATACATATAATTATAGTGGTATGCTAAATAATAATTGAATCAGAGGCATACATTTTCTCAACTAAAATGTGTTTTACTGTAAAAAATCTCTGAAGAAAATCTAATTATAGAAAATTCTTGTAGATAAATTACACTGTGTGCACTTAGAAAAAAAGATTACAAAACAATTGTTTATCGTCATAATCAGTAATTGAGATGAAAAGATCATTTTTTTTAAAAAGAAATTTGTCAGTATGAAGTTGGAAATTTCATTAGAGAACAAATAGTACACAACGATCAATGAATTACTATCGAAATGTTGCTAGAATATGCATATTCAAGAAACTTTTATCTAAAAAGTGTACTGTTAAACACTTAGTTATTTTTAGTTATTTATTATTTTTGATATGGATATTGATTTATGTAAAGATTGACAAAGAATTGTTAAATCTCCAGTTATGCTTCTTCCTTTTTCCGTGACAATTTTCTCGCACACTCTGATTGCGATACGTCACAATTTTGATCGCTCATATACCACGCAAATAAAACATTCAATTTGATCAGCCGCAGAGCACGGTTAACCTTTTTCAGAAAATATATTCCGAAGAGAATTACAGCACGGTTTCCACGGCATTCAATGTTTCCAGTTACTTCCGGAATGAACACTCGAAGTTGAAATGCTATAGCCTGCGTAATCATGAAAATCCTTTCTCTATGTGCAATTACTAATCGACATAGTATATATCACTTTATTACCGGTGTCATACTTAATTTTGTTGTTAATTGACTGCGGATCTTCGTGCATTACAATAATTTTCTGCGTTTATTGCAGAAACAGAATATTTTTCGGAACATTTTTTTTCTTCAATCATATTCGTTAATTGTTAATAGTGCATTGATACTCTTAAATGATGTTTTGTCAACTAGCTCAGTTATGTCAGTCATAGATGCGTGAAACCTGCAGTCTAATTATTTAGCAACAAATAAGTTCCATTGTAAATAGTGTCCTATTGATAACAAGAATCACTTTGTTAATTAGATAAAAAAAATTGAAATTAACACGTTAAGTGCCGAATATGAATTCCAAAAATTCCCACAATATCAAAGAAATTGTCATAGTAAATATTAGTTTAACTCTTTTGAATAATAAAAATCCCAGTAGCATTCAATTTATTCAATATATTACAATAAAAGTGAACTTCAAAATCTGGTTAAAAATTAGCGTTACTCACATGTGACGGACGCGGCACTCGACGTGTTAATAACAGAATAATAAAAAATAGTAATAAATAATCGAATATTATGAAACGATTAAATATGACGAAACGACGCTTGCTTCAATATCGATATCGTGCAAAATGATTTCTTCGTTGAGATCGCGTATACGCGAGACCGATACGATTGATTTCGATATTTAATAAACCTCGAATCGTCTGTTTAATTTACAGCTAATTCTAAAATACACAGAGGAGCTGAACCGGATGCCGTACCGGATGAAGTTCCCGCGGTTGGAGCCAAAGAACGTGCAATTCTGGTTCAAGAATCGCCGGGCCAAGTGCAAACGCTTGAAGATGGCTCTGTTCGACGGCGAATCGCCGCAGCCCCATCCGTATCACGCAGACTAGCTCAGCCCCTAAAGTTACGTTTAATTAGAACAGAAAAAAAAATATATGGAGCCATCGGCCTGGAAGGCATATTCGCGCACCATGTAACACGCCAAGAGGAGCAGAGAGGAGAATCTAACCAACCTGTTATATACCTTAATATCGTTGACCTGTAACCACGCGAGCTGGTTGCACTTTTATTGTAATTATTGCATAACGATTAATATAATTATTATGGACCTTGATGAATGTACATATGAGAATAACGTCGAATAAAAACTATACGTCACAATACACTAAACCGATTTTCATTTTCCCTCAAGCAAATACATATATTATTAATTATTCAATTACTAAACTGAATTATTCAATTGTTTAACTATTATATTTAATATTTTTTATTTTGTAAAATATATTACGCGTTTGGAAATAAGAATTAATTAACCTATTATTTTTGAATACTACATTATTACTAACAAAAATTATAAGTTCATCTGATCTTACCTTTAAAGACATTATATTGCAATCAGGTTCTCTAAATAATTTCATCTAGTCGCAGCAGATAATTAAATATGTCGGTAAATATGTTTTCTTATATTTTTCGTACGGCAAAGGAACTTAATCAAAAAGAAGAAATTGTCTTTGTACTTTATCAAAAATCACCATTATTCAAGACTGAATATTCGCAACAATAATCGAAAACAGATTTCAAATCTCCATTTTACCTTCTCGGCAATCAGTACATTAGACAGAAATTATAATTCATGCCAATTCGTTAAACCATCCAACGTTTACGAAGAGAATTATGTAAAGAAATACACTCGAAACGAAAGTTCTTCGCACGTTAGAAACTCTTAATTAAATTTCGTTTGCATCCGTACTAGAGACTAAACGTGACCAAGCGTCAAATATGAAATTCATAAGCATGTTCGCTGCATAAATGGACGCGGTACCTTCGCCGTATATGTATACGGAAATACGTGATACTGTCTCAAGTCTGGAAATGCAGAAACTGTCGAGACGAAATCTCCCACTGAGATAAGACCATCGCGTTGTTGTCGAGTCAACCCTAACTCAACCGGCACAATGGTCTATGAGTCCTATCGTCAAGAAGCCGAAGGACGTACCTGTTATATCGATACGGTAAGTTATCGATGTTCGCGTTTAAAATTTCTGTTTAACACAATTAAGTATGGATGTGTGACATTTCCTTTGACGATAAGCGTTCACTCGCGAGCGAGTAATTGTGTGGCGTAGTACGACGCGATGGCGCATCAAACGATACTGTTGCGAGACGCGCATTCATGGCTACGTTGTCTATTTTCTTTGTCGTTCGTAAGAAAATCACAGTGGAACCACGAGTCTCGATCATTTAATACACAGAACTTTAACCGAGTTCAGTTTACAATACCAAACAATGGATAAAATTGATTGTTAACGTTAATACTTACGGGCTGTTTTGCATTGTTTGCATAATACTTGCAACATTTGTCAAAATTAGTATTATATTTCAATCAAGGCACTAGAAATTTTATTGTATTTTTTACTAAAAAAGTTTTCATCAGTGGTGGAAAATATTATGACTTTGACTATTAAAAATCAGAATTTACGTACACGAAGTTTTATTAATACTTTTAATCGTTGCACTATTAATGTAAATGATCTTGCCAAACGAACTTCAATAGAGAAAAATAAGAACAGTCTTTAGGTAGCCTTAAAATGTAATCTTTATATTATAATAAATTATAAAGTTATTTTAAATTAACTTGACTCTGAATTATCTCAACAATAAATTTTCTAGTAAATTTTGCACGACTTCCTAGAATCAGATCTTTGCTTTTAATTGAAATATCTGTGACTACAAGGAACAACGCCTTACGTCACAATTTCAACACATTCGAGTATAATTCAGCTGTAAGATATAGGCTTTACGTATTTATAAAAAAAATTGTGAAAGAAAATACGAAGAATTAGTGATCATTAAACGATAATATTGCAACCGTAGATACGCTACATATTAATTAATCAACGTTACATGCGATTTAATGTTTTAACAATTGGCAGCCTGTCAATGTGACTCCCAATTGTTTTGCTATAATGAAAGAAATTTAAAAATTCTCTCTTTCTACGACAATCCTAAACGAAATGATTAGATTACTCCTACTGCATAATCCATTAAGAAGTTCTTAATTGTAAACTGCAGACTTGCATAAAATATGAAATTATCGCCGGCAGATAATGAGTCAAGGACTCATTTAATTTAACCTTTTTCAGAATCGAATTGTGAGTCAACTGAATTGATTCAGTATAATGTACAAAGACTGAAAGAAAGAAAACGTTCCCAATTATTGTCGGTAAAATTCGTATCGCTGTATTAGAGGCTTCTAAAATAAGAATACGAAACGGACGTCTGGAAAATACAACATTAGAGGTGGATCATTAAGCCAGAGTCGATTCCCTATCGCATACAGTGACACGATATTAGCGAACCCGGCCAGATCCATCAGTCTTTCGACTCCGTTTCCATCGCGAGCGGTGCACGAAAACGAACAGGGTTGTTCTTGTCATCTATACGATACACGTATAAGATGTTGTCGAGGAGATCGTACCGAATGGCGGGTCGGATTTAATGAGGATAGGCGGATTTGTCCAATTAAAGTGTCTTGCAAAGATCCACGCAGCTCGTCGGCCGTTTATTCGCAAAACATCGAATTTCGGCTTTGCCGCTGTTGCCTTTTCTTATCCGTGAACGCAGGCACAAACCTAAATGGATATCCCTTTCGTTATCGTTATCGAACTTCTATCAAGTCGAGCAAACCATTTGTGGGAGACGTTGGCAAATTAAGCGGAAGCTTTTAAACTCTTGCATTCGTATCGAATGAGCGACGCTTAGACTCTGTGGACTTTATGTATTCATGATCAAATTAATTTATTAAAGTGATTAAAGAATTTAGTTTCTGTTTGTTGCAACTGATGCAGACAATCTTTATTTTGCGTAAAAGTCAGCGGTCTAGTGACGCGCTGTATGCGTGATTCTCGTAATTCACAAGTGATTCACGTGATTCACGCGTTATTCACGTGATTTACGTGCAATTTACATATCTGGATTGATTTTATAAAACGCTCTTTACACTGAAATAGTAAAAATCAAGGTTTTGTACAATAATCATAAGAATATTGATAAGAATATCAATTCGTTTAATCTTCACACAGCTTCACATTCGACTGATTCATTTTTGGCATAAATAAATCGCATCTGCTGTTTAATAACTACAGTAACGTGTTCGATATATTTTGTTCTTTGCACATGTTTAAACACTTATTTTGTAAGTAAGATCTCTTCTGAATGTTATACTTTGAATAATAGCACAATGGATAATCGAGCTTGCGCAGAAGTTTTTGTTTGACAAATGAACTTTTAAGCAGAAATCCAAAGCCAGCGAATAAAAAGGCTGGTTAAACGGATAAGAAAATTGTGCTCAAAGCAGAGAGTGTATGTGAGAGAGGGGGGGGGGGGGAGAGGAGGGGAGAACATAAGAAGTCGGCTAGGGTGGCAGGCCGATGCCTTATGAAAATCTAAAAGTCAGCAGCCTTGAGGATCATCCTTCTATCTGATCTTAATTTGTCAGCCAGCACGGGAACAATTTGGACCACACCCTCGCTAGTAAATCGTTATGAGAAATGCCGGCTTCACCGAGGCTCCGTCCTTTTATCTTCGTTTTTTAACTTTGAAACCGAGCTATATTCTAATAGCTTCACATCCTGGAATTCCTTTTCTTAGCGGAACGGGATTTATTAGCCGGGGGATAAAATGCAAGAAATTTTAAAATAACCGAAAAAGAACATGTAAATGTAAGAACATGCATTTATAGTCAGACAGTTGACCTCTCCGTTTCATTTTTGTATACCGTGTTCGTAACAAAAGTGCCGCTTTCGCGGTGCCGCGCTCCTCTATTTGCGAAGAATTCAAATAAATCCAAACTGTCGAAATGGGGCCTAGTTGGGTTTAACGTCACCTGGTACAGAATGGTGATCGATAAAATGGGGGAAATGGATCGGTTCGGTGGTATTGTTCGATAAATCTGGCTGGCCGCAGCAAATTCGGGACTCTAGGACGCGATACGCCCTAAACTCTGGCCTCGGCGCGATTGTGCACGTGGAAAGTAACCGCGAGACGTGGGTACACGTCGTTCCAAAGGAGCATTGTGCACGCTTCGGCATTCAGAGGACGTTCTTATCTGCCTATCCGGAGAGCTGTCAGCAAAGTTCCTGAATAATAACGGGGAACAAGACAGAGAGATCGAGAGAAAGAGAAAACGAGGAGCTACGCTGTTCTCCTATCAGCCGCGGTTAGGATATGCCTAACTATTCTGTTTCCATGCAGCTGCCGGACGTTTCGTCGTAGATAATGTTGTCCAGGATAGTTAGATCGTTGCTAGCGATCGGTAAGAGCGGTAAAAGTGCCCTAATGCAGTGATGCATGGCACGACTGATTCTCCGCATCGAATCTAGAAAAATGATTAATTGGGACACGGACATCTCGTCTATAACATCTATAAATTTTTTATTTTTGGTCAGTTTTGTCTTTGGTATGCAACGGCAGACCAATTTTTATTTGTTTGATTTGGTATTGTATACAAACATCGAGACATTTAAAAATTGTTAGAATTGTTAAGGCATGAACAATTACTTAATTCCTTGCTTTTTTCATTTTCTTGAGCCCATCGACTTCGTTTTCATGAATTGTCTTCTGCTGAACAAATAAATCCTACGTTCTTTCACTTGAATAGATTTTTTAAAAATCACGTTTTTTTTCTTCTAATTATATCTTTCTGTGATGCAGAATTACAATTGATTTCCCCAAGGGTTTATGATTACAAACTGATTGAATTACATTGTGTAATTCATAATCCAAATCTCCATTCAATTAAGTTACAATGTAATTCGTAATTGCAATTGGAGTATAGTTACAAAATCCTAAGTAATTAAATTACATTAATTACGAATTGTGATGTAATTGAATTACGATTACAAATTACGATTACGGATTACGACGCGATTGAATTAAAATTACGAATTCGAAAAAAACAACAAAACAATAGGAAATAAGCGAAGAAAGAGCGCAGAAGTGACAACAAAATGCGTACACGAAAGAAAAACATAAAAATGTATCTCGCTTTTCTTCAAAGTTCTGGGCTGTAATTTGCATAACTCTATTTCAATTGCATCGCGTTATGAATTACACTCGTGATTAATATAATTAGCGATCGAATTAGCTGAAAGGTTTGAATTACGTAATTGAATTACGACGTAGTGGAATTACTATGTAACTAGAAGATACAATGTAATTAAATTGCGAAATTAAATTAGCACAACGCTGCTGTACAGAAACCGAGATTCGGGGACGAGACGGCGGCCGGGAGAACGTTCGTTTACTCCGTTCGTTAAAAGGCGCGCGCAATGGTGGAGAGACAAAGAAAACAACGGCGATACGGTTAAAAGGCGAATGATAGGCTGGTTAAGAGGAAGTCGCAGAACACCAGAGGGAGAATTCAAGAGCTCGCAAATTAGCCGCAGGATTGGCCTTATAATCCTTAAGGGATGGCGGCGCAGCTACTCTCTTTGTCCCTCGCCCTCCCTCCGCTTATCCCTAATCTTCGTCTTTCCTTGGACGGCGAAGTATTGTAGATGAGGTCATATAAACGAAGCCTGACCCCTCTCCCCTCCTTTTTTTTTCTTATTCTTTAATCCCACCCCAACCTCGTCGGTGGCTCCGGCAAAAATTACTAGCCGCAGGGAACGGGAGAGAGAAGCTGACGAAGAGCAACGATTGAAAGTAATGAGCCGCGGAGAGAAGATCATCGAGGCTCGTTTCCTCGAGATTCCATTTAATCCGGGGGGAGGGTGGGACAATTAATCCTGTTAATTTTTTGGTGATCGCCTCCGCCGATGATCACGCGTGAGGGAAAGGAAAAGATTCCTCTCCGAGGATACCACCGTAGGCCCCAGGGGGCGAGAAGGTCCTCGTGATTTATGAATTAACCGTGATTCGTTTACAAACGGATCTGTTTTGGTACTCGACACTGTTTCGAGGCCTGGACAATGATCCATTCCGCGCTTGACGCTCGATGATTTATTCATCGTGGAATTCTGATTTAGGAAATGTGCAGGGTGTGCCTGTTAAGTTTAGCCATCATTTGTTAGCCATTTCCGGTAGCGCGACTCAAAAATGCTTCAGACTAAATTTTATCGGTGCATTTTATCGCATATTCTTTTAAATAATTTATAATCGATTTGTAGCACTCGGGAGCTGTAAACATGATTGTATGAGTACATAATTATTTATTTTGAAGACTATATTCAGAAACGGTATTTAAGACTATTTTAGGAAACGAGAAGATTAAGATCATAGCGGTAAACATAAAAGTAAAGTCGCATTAACGAAATATTTTCTCATATCCGATTAACAAGTTAAAATACGAGATGACGGTGGTCATGACCGTGTTAAAGTTGAAAAGGAGTCGATACATTATATCGGTACATCGATTTCGTAATCTTGAAAAATCCGGAATGACGGCAATTTAATTCGCAGGCCACACGATTGTCAAGTACGCGTTGGTCGAGTTTCCCGGAGCGATCCCAGAGCGAAATTAGAAACGGCGGCCAATCGGAGGACGCGGAACAACGCGGGTAACGAGCTGACCGGTTGCGTTCGTGACTACCGTTCGTGTTCGCTGCGGCAGAAAAGCCGCGGCGCGACGTCTCTTAATTGATCTACAGCCAAATATTACACGATCGGGCGGAACATTAAGCCTCCAGAAGTGACCGCTTAGTCGGTCATTGACCAAGATCTATCGTGGAAGAAGAGTCACGAGGAGAGAAGATCATGCCACTTAGCTCCGGCCAGCAAAGGAGCTCTTTTCGCGACCGTAAATAAAAGAAATCCTTGTAATGGCTTTCGACGGAGATCCCCGGTGCTCCTCTTGCCTCCTCCTTTCCCCCCCTCTCTTACCCTCCCAGGCAACCCCCCATTTCGCTTGCCCCTCGCACGAGCTATTAAGCTCCCGGCGGCAACCACCCCGTATCAGAACCCCGTAGGCTCGCAGCAGTCCGGCTAGCGGCAGCCGCAGTTAATTCCTTAACCCTTATAGACTTCGAGAAAATTTAGGGACCCGCGGAAGGAGGCACTGCCGGAACGTATAAACTGCCATCCGAGAGACGGAGGGGCAAAGAAGGAGACGGAGGAAGTCTTAGAGAAACCGTGAGCCGAAGTAGGAATACCAGGTGCTCCTGGGATCTTGGAGGCATCTTACGCCAAGACGATACATAATTTATGTTGTGCTCTGCCGGGCTTAAGACAGTATTAAGATCGACCGAACACCAACATCCTGTACTCCTTACACCTTACCGAGGCCTGACCACTTATTTGTCGGCACGAAAGAAGCCGCCACTTCCCCCGATTTCCTCGATCGCGCGAGTCCGACTGTCACTGGGAGGCTCGGCGGAATGTTAACCCTTTGCGGATTGAGAGATCCGAAGAGCAGGCGTCAGGCGGTCAAGAGACAAAAGCTCTTGTTTAATATTCACGTTATTGTAGAAGCTGATAATTTTATTATATTATATAAGAGAATCCGTTGTGGTGTTTGTAATAGACTGCGAGGAGGATAATATTATGTTACTGTTACTGAAAAATATTTATATTATTCTTAGCATCGGCACATGTTGCGAAAAGCTCTTGTCTAACGTTTATGTTGTACGTGTTTAACAGTTTATTATATATGTGAGAATGTTTCTCACTTATAAAAGAATGTGTGAATAATTGAATATTTATAATAATTATATTGGTGTTACCAAAAATTGATTTAATATTAACACTTAATATTAGTGTTACCTAAAATTATATTACTATTATTATTACTATTATCAAAATTATATTATTATTGTTACTCTTATCAAAATTATATCAAATTATAATTTTGGTGACCTCGACCTTTTTACGTAAGAAACATTCTTTAAGATTTAAGAATACGCGAACACGCAGACCATCGTACACTGATAAAATTGAGTCTGAAACCTTTTTTAATTGCACTACCGGAAACGCCTAACGAATGGTGGCAAAACTTAACCTCCTCTATTGCGAAAAGCCGAAGTTCATTATCCAACGAACGAATAATAAATAAATCGTACACCGCGATAAAATTGGTGCGAAATCTCTCGTAACTTTTTCGTGACGTGGAACATTGCTAAAATATTTGTTGGCGACGTAAGATGAAGAGCACGGAAGTTCGGGGAGACAGAGTCCGTTCCCGGTGAAGTCGGAAACATTGATTAGTTCCCCTTTTACGAGGATCAACGAAAATTCTATATAGCTTAAGTTCCACTCTGCTAGAACGTTAGGACTCGACGGAGGGTTTGTTGATACGATACGAATGGCTTTTAGTCTTTTCATGATTGGTCAAGCAGCTTTCTCCCTGCGCTAGCATACAAGCATGTCTTCTTGATCCGATACGCGTATCCTCGTCAGGGAACCGCGACGAAAGACGTAACCGCGCGCAAGCCTCAGTAGGATCAAAATGTTGCGAGCATATTTTCTCTGCGATAGCCACGGGCAATCCTTCTTCCTATCCTGTGAAGGAATTGTTGCCTATCAACTGCAGATATTACGCGAACCTAATCAGAATATCCGCGAACTGCGGTTTTTTTCTGCAAGTAATAATAATTATCGACTTTTGTTCACTCCGTATTTATTTACTCCGTATTATTTCATTCTAAATTTGTTCAGTCTAAATTTTTTTACTCTATATTTGTTAATTCTAAATTTGTTCGTTCTATATTGTTCATTCTATATTCGTTCGTTCTATATTGATCATTCTAAATTTGTTCACTGTACATTTGTTCGTTCTATGTTTGTTCGCTCTACCATATTTGTTCTTTTTAAATTTGTTCAATCGAATAATTCATTCTATATTATTAAGCTCCTATTGGGTTCTAAGTCTTGTAAAAGTTTCTCGAGCTTTCAATAATATTCTTCTATGATATGTTTCTATGAAAGCATAGAATTCACAACGCAGTAAATCTTTCGGATATAAAGCAGTCGTTTATACGAGAATGTTTTATACAACTATTTCCAACAATGAATTACGTTCACTGTATTCTCAACTTGTGAGACACCAACTATTTCTCAACATTTCGACATTTTCTTCTGTATACATGCAAAAGTAATTCCCACTACGAATCAAATAATAATTATCGCCATCATGTTTGTTCGCAACACATCCTTTTAAAACCGTTCATTTTTTTTTGCAATACAACATTGATAAGCAAACCGTAGAAGTTCATGAAGCATAAAAATGGTACGCATTTCTTGCAAAAAACATTCGCTTTCCATTGTTCCAAACACCTTCGCAGACACACTTTTACCCTAATAACACAAGCCACGCTACGTGCTGTTAAGCAAGAGACAATTTGACATCTCAATGAAGCGCGGTCAGGCGGCTGACAATCGACGAAACTGAGAAAAGAGGAAGTTTTGTCATCGGATGTTTGATACATCACCGATAAGTGTCCCTTTCGAGACGTCTCGGTCGTAGACAAGCGGATAAGATAATCGACGGTCAACAATGGCGCGATCCCACGGGACAGCAGAAGGGGGATGGGAAGGGATAGGGTGGTGATAAGGGGTCCGAGGAAGAAGGACGGAAAAAATAATTGAAAATTTTTGGACGGTCAGGTTGCCGTGCCGGCGGTGGGTTGGGCACCGCGCCGACGATGTCTTAGCTGGGCGACTCGCGATAAAGCAAAGAGCCTGCGCTAAATACTTACATAAATCTGTATTGCCTTGCGCAGCACGGGAGAAGCTTATAATACACCTACACGGGCACGATCGCGCGTGTACAGGCTCGCACACGTGAACCTGGAAACGTTCAGACGCCCCCGCAAGAAACGATGTACATAATCGGCACCCGACAACCGACCGAAGTTCGCTCTTCGGAAACTAATGCACTGGATCAGGGAAAGATTCGATTCGTTCTATGGCGAGAGAAATCTTCCGTCCGGTATAACTGCTGTGCATTAGAAATCTCGTACTTGACAGCAACTATATTACCTTTTTTGGACAATTGAAGACCGTTCCTTGCGCTACGATTTTTTTTACAGCTGTGTACGGTAATGTCTCCCTAACTGACGCTCAGATTGCGCACAAAAATGGACAATTGGGGAAGAGGAGATACGATTATTCGAGCCTTGCAGCTCGTTTTTATATTTCTTGACAATTCGTAACTATGAAAACGAACCGCAAGGCTCGAATAATCGCATCTCCTCTTCCCAAATTGTTCATTTTTGTGCGCAATCTGAGCGTCAATTAGAGAGACATTACTGTACTTCGTCTAGTACTGCTTCTAGTGCTGCTTAATAGTTTCCCTAATCGGGCGAGACAATTTTTGTTATCGTCTTCGTTTATTTTCATTCCTAGATTGTGATATAACTAGACTGTGGATCTAAAATGCAAAATAAAAATTAGCTGCATCTGTTGCGAAAGACAGGGGTCGCTTAAAACTTCCAACATTTAAACCATTTTAATTCGTCGAAAATAATGCATCGACATTATTAAACACTTTTAATATCTCTACTGTTGCAAATTACAGGTACACTAATTTCTCCCTAATTGACTCTCAGCTTGCGCGCAAAAATGGACAATTTGGGAGGAGACACGATTAATCGAATCTTGCGACTCGTTTTTATAGTTATCAATTATCAAGAACTAATATAAAAATATAAAATGTAAATTACGACGGATAGATATAATTACTAAACGCTGCTAAACCGGTTAAAATAGTTCCTGATTATTTTATCGCAGTTCCTGAAACCGCAAAACGTTTCCCATGAGCTTTTAGATAAACTACATTACTAGGGCATACACTATAACAGAAATCCTACGAGGTTCAAATGCATCCAATCTTGTCGTTATCATAAAATAATTGTATACATTAAATCGAGTTTAGACCCAAAACAGAAGATATTGTTTTTTAATGCGACATAGGCGTTAAGGAGACTCGCATCCCAAGAAGTATCGTTCGTACGGATCTGCGATAAATCGAAGACAGTATACATTTAATGCTGAATATATAACGACACTGGTAGCTCGGAAGCTCGCCTGTAATATACAGGGAGCCATAAATATCGAAACACAGACCCGTCGACGGTCGCTGCCAAGGAGCAGAGAGTCTGGCACGGGGTGGCTGGTAGGGATAGTTATTCCATAGGAGAGACTCAATTGATAAACGGATAAAAGCGGAGCCGCGGTGGTTTCGCCCCGAGATAACGGAAGTCGAGGAGGGCGCACGCCGTACAATTAACCTAATTATTGATTGTAATATAACAGAAACGCAAAAAAGGGTAGCACGCCGTGCGCCAGGCTTTAACGCTAACATGACGTTCAACGTGATTAAAAGGTCTGCGCCTTTAAAAACGCGATCGCACAGTAACGAAAAACATTTGCGAAAAGTATAAAGAGTACCAAGTAGAATCGCATAGTTTCATGATCAATATGCACTGCAGATAATAAAGATCATGATACCAATGTGAAATAAAGTAAGATAGTGTAAATGAGAGTATAAAATTATTGTCCTAAAATTATTGTACAAGCGGGAAATGAGGGGTTTTTGAGGTCATTTGAAGTAACCTTTTCCTCAGCGAAAATGTTCGACGAGGCTTCGTTTACGAGTTATTAGCGAAAAACAGTGACCAATGAGAGGCGAGCTCGGCTGGCGCGTGGCGGCCGAGCCAACGAGCGGTCGAAGCCCAGTTCCGCCCATTGGCCTGGCGCCAACCGAGCTCGCCTCTCGTTGGTCAGTGTTTTTCGTTAATAACTCGTAAACAAAACCTCGTAGAACATTTTCGCTAAGGAAAAAGTTACTTCAAATGACCTCAGGAATCTCTCTTGTATAATAATTTGAGGATACCCTGTAGAAAATATTATTCTGACATTAAGACGCTCTCTTTAAATCAGGATAAAAAAGGGGTAAAATCAGGACAAGGGTATTCTTGCAGCGTTGTGATAGTAACTTACATATTTAGTCAACCAATCACATCAAATTGTTTAGCAAAATGAAACCTCCAGTTTGAAGACCCTGTAGAATAGTCTCGTGATTGTCGACTACGGAGACGTTGCTGTACCTACAATGAATCCTAATCTAAAATATCGTCAACATTGAAAACGAGCTTGCGTCCAGAGCACAGAGTAGACATCATCGGAAATACAGCTGTATCCGATCGCGTAAGGGTATCGCAAACGAAGATTGCAGTGAGTGTGGTGGTAGAGGTCCGACCACGAGAAAGGAGAATTGGAACGGTGGCGGAATAAGGAGGGAAAAAGCGGGGGTGGTTGGTTCGGGGGCTTCGGTGAATCCGCGGGTGTCGGGGCAATAAATCTGGCGGGTATATCTGAGCTCATGAATGTTATTAAGATACAACCCCCCGCGAGCTGAGCGGAGCATAGAGCACAGGGTGTATACGTACCGTCGTAGGGAGATATAGGCAGAGCCGAAGAAGGAAAGGCGCTACCGGGTGGATCTTGGGGGCCAGCAGCCCGAGGGGAGAGGGGGCAGGCCGAACCTGGTGGGAAACGGCGAAGGAAAGAAAAGAGAAGCAACCCGAAGAAACGGTTATGAAGAAATACCACCACCGGTAATCCCACCATAGATCACCGCCTCTGGTGGCCGCCGCTGTATCTTCGGCTCTTTTCTTCCTGTTCTTCGCGCGTTCCACGTGATCTTCGTCGGCTTCTTCCTTTTTCGCCTTCCTCCGTCTTCCCTCCTTCGGCGCCGTATACCCAACTCACATTTTAATTCGACACTCGGGCCGCTTTATTGCGATGTTGACGAGTCGCTAATTGCGTGTCAGAGAACTACGCATCCCCCTGTTTCGCATGGAAATCGTGAATCGGACTCTGCGCTACTTTTATTGCCTTTACAGCGCATTCTTCGACACGTCGTCTGCCACGTTAGAACGCGAAAATAATTCGATCACTCCATCGGACAATAATCTTTATCTATGCCATTCGTAGACCGATATTAATTATTCTCATTAATCTTGTACTCCGTTTGGTGTCCTTATTTGGTGTCTATTATGACACCGATATCTCGTTTTCGCGAACAAACTTTCGTGTCGAACTCGTCATGAAGATTTTGATCATGATCGACTAAATATTGTTACCCTTTTAACATCGAAATAAAGGTGGCGTAAAATAAGCATCAATTATCTGTCTCCTGTAGAAATATATCAGTGAAAAACAAGTGTTAATCAACGTAGTCATGAAAGAAATCGTAGTGCAAGGACTAAACGAATGACCAACGACGATTATATTTATTATGTTACAAACTACTCGTTGCGAAACGACGTGAACGTAAGATCACACGAAAGGTACGCTAATCACATTCAGAAAAGCACCGACCTTCGTCCGGTTTGGAATTTTTCAGGCACACAAGTTCATCCTCTTTATCGGCAATTAATTAATTGGGTTCTCCGGGACGAAATGGACCGCGTTCGCGACATCAAAGTGAAGCTTTTGGTCTTCCGCTCGCCCCGAAATACCAATCAAACTGTCCTGCTTGCCAATTACTAACAGACCCAGATATTTGTCCATCGGTCTGCATCCCGTCTTATCTAGTAATGTTAAGCAAATACAGAAATCTCGTAGACCAAGGGAGCCACGTCGTTATTAATCGTCGGTCAAACCTTTCGCGTTTCTCGCGTCCCTTATGTACACGTGCAGCATAACCCACACGCGTACAAGACACATAATCACCCTAATAGTATGTTATGCATCACGATGGCAACATATTCAACTACTTAAGTGATCCGGGACATTAAAAAATGTCACGATTTAGTACGACAGTGTCTACGAACAGTAAATTCTCCCCAATTGACGCTCGGATTGTGCGCAAAAATGGACAATTTGGGAAGAAGAGATACGATTATTCGAGCCTCGCAGCTCATTTCATAGTTGCCGATTGTCAACAATTATAAAAACGAGTTGCAAGCTTCGAATAATCTTCCCAAATTGTCCATTTTTGTTTTTAAGTTGAAAGAAAATTAGGGAGAATTTATTGTACATAGAAAAGAATTGTTTCGATGTATGAACAAGCGTTTTGGCGAGCTTTTTTGTGAAAATGTAGCACTGCGCGTGGTTCCCAGAGAACATCAGCGTACCAGGCTAGTTAATATTATCAAAATTCTGCGACGGGGAATGGGTTTCCATTGAGTGGCGCACCCCGTGGCGAGGCCGGGTCGTTTCACGATCCTGGAACTGTGCCGGCCGCGTAGATAATGCAAAAGAAGAGAAGAACGGGCAGCGAATGGGAAGATTTAAGACGGCGTAGCGCAACCGTAAACAAAAGCCACGATAAATTTCATAAGTCGCCGAATTAATAAAAGATTACAGCGCGGTTACTGCGGGCAGCCGCGAGATAAGAAGACACTCGGCGCGGGCACACTCGACGGAACGGCCTCGAGACCGCAGCTAAATCATCGGATATCTTGCCCCCGCGATACATAAACCACCCTTCAAGCTTACACGTAGACGTTCCATACACCGCTCCCCCACGTTCTATCTCCGCGAGAACAAGGATGCTGTCCTACCGATACCCGGAACAAGGGGATCCGGATGTCGGACGGTGAATCGAGTTGTCCTACCGGCGAGTGGCTACCGAATACCTGCACTCTGATGCACTCTGGTGCACTCCACCGTCTTCAAGTTAATACGCTAAGTGCCGAACAATACTGTCCCTTGGCAAAAAGTGTTCGAACAACTTTTAAAACACGATAACTCGTTTAAGACTGGACTAAATGGCTTGCATCTATGTTTAGATGGTACAAAGATTAGGCTACTAGACATTGGAATAAAATCCTTCTATTTTTAATTTTGCTATTACTTGGAATAATAACAAAAATAAAATAAAATCAATAACGACATTTTAAAAAATGCGTAAATCTCGGTATAATATGCATGCTGAAAAATTCATCGAAATACGTTACAAACAATTAAAAATCGCGTATTTAAAAATTTTTTAATTTGAAAATTTGGAAATTTAAAATTAAAAAATTTAAATATTAAAAATTTTTAAATTTAAAAATTTAAATTTAATTTCTCGTAATTAAAAGAAAATTGCCGCAAAAATACTAATACCGAGTAATCAATAATTTCCTAATTAAATTTTATCTTTCTATTTATTTGTAATCGAAAGAGAACGAAAAATCAAAAGAAAACGGAAAATTACTTTTGGCCCACCCTGTGAAATTCAGTCCCGTCCGATGTGCCGGAATAAAAATTAATTTGAAAATTTAGTAAAAATTCTATTGTCACCAATGTACGACCGACGCGGCACCCAACGTGTCAATCTACGTATAAATTCCTAAACGGGATAGAAAAATGTTTATTGCAAGCCATTCTTTGCATTAATATTTAAATATTAATTATTATATCAGTTTCTGTTTCCCGTAATCCAGAAGGAAACGTTGGATTTCGCATAAAGATTTTAATCATTTTATAGAATTATTCAGCGTCCATCATGGAACGATATTAATCGAAATAACTCAATTCGCGGAAGAACCTTCCACAAGTAGAAGACAGTCTTTCGGCTCGAAATATCCGTCTCCGGTAGACCCCGCGTACGTAATACTTTTTAAGTTATACAGAATTCCTGTCTATATATGTACCAGAATTCCATATAACGGTGCTGGAATGGCGCTATATTATTATTAGAGTCCCTTAAGTCTAAGAGCCTTAAATCTGCGATAAGTTATGGGCACCCCTTTCCCCGCATCATTGTACCCGGCACCCAGCAACCGGCTCTTCCAGCTCCACCACCTTCCACACCTTATACCATTTCTCTGTAATATCTTAGTCTACGATGGCGCCTCTCCGGCCTTTATCTCGCATACATTATATGCCCCTGCGCGGGCCGGGGCTACGCTCGAAGAGGGCGGAGGTGCAACTGAAGGGGGTCGAAGGGTAATTGAAAATAACTGCCGCCTCCGTAACGCGCCTAATCCTTTGTATTCCAGACGAAGTAACCTGTTGGGATAATCTTCCTATTCTCAGTTATTCTACTTTCACGAATTACAATTTTTCCTACAGCGACAACAACAACAACGTCAACCCTAACACCGAAGGGATGCGATAGTATTTAAATTTTCAACACTTTCTGTAAACTCCAAATTTTTCATGAAACGTGTAAAGAAATTTTATATAATTCGTGATGAGCAAACAGTCTGTAGATACAGATTTTGTAGCCAAAATGAATTTTTTGAAGGTTACGTTCATCTTTTTCAAATACAACTAACCAACCCTAGAATTTACGTATTTATTTGTCAAATAGTAATAATGGCAAATTTCATTGCAAATGATTAATATTAATAAATACAATTATTATTTGTAATGCATTATTCGATCTTTAAATTTAATGCGAACTTCATTAGAAGTAATTTTTTACCAGTAAATGAATTTCATTTACGAATAGGTGAACAACACCTGCAAAAGGATTAATTTAGAGCGCAACAAAATAAATACGATGTACGAAAAGATTAATTTTTGGTGCAGAACGTGTAAATTAACAACGAAATTAAGAACCTTATTACCCAACTACATCGAGCAATAGAGGTGAAAGTATAAAAATGGTTAGTTAAATAATTGAGTTTGGCGTTGCAAATGATTTTAGTAATCCCCGTTTCAATATTTTAATAAGTTTATAATGTGTTCAAAATCAAAGTGAAAAATACTAAAAGGTGAAACGCATTAAAAATGTGTTTCTTGTTAAATATCTAGTACCAACTATAACTTAATTTCTGACACAGAGACATCACATAAAATTTGAGTCAGGAAGTCTCCAATGCAATAAAATTTGCCTAGTAATAATACAGGAATCATCACAAAATTTTAAAAAAGTTTATAACCTATTTATAACCTATTCTTTGCTTTCCTTTATCCTTTATTCATAGAAATCTAAAGAGAAATCGTATACAACACGATTACGGAACAATAGAGAATAAAAATTAATCTCTGAAAGATGCAGATTAAAAAGTTATAGACGACCAGCTTAAGATGTACAGTCACCAGGCATAGATTATTCTGGAGGCTGTGCAAACTAATGCGTTCTAATACAGCCTCCGTTAAATGACAGGCAAGATTGCTCGCCTTATCTCGAGAAAAAGTTACAGGCTCCTGAAAAGGGGTTTATAGACAGAGATGGTTCGAAGTTCCCAACTCTCCAAGAACTGACGGGCCACCCTGTAAGTTAAATTTTGCGGTACTGCGCGACTTAATCGGTAAACGTCCTGATTGGCTCGTTATGGGAAAGCTTCGGGCATTACGTTGGCGCAATTTATCGAATTTGCATCAATATTGAATACATCGAACTATATATTTTCAGCATCGTGCAGATTTTCAAATTTTCAAATTCTCAAAATCTCATAATGTTAAGAGATTCGAATTCTTGCATTTTCAGACTCTTCGATTTTCAAATAACCGAATAGAACGCAGCTTCAGTTTTCATATGCATTTCGTAAAGCATTGTGCAAAAACGTATTTGTCTGTAAATATCTCGGTATCCTTGAGAATGATCGTATTTTGAACGCTATTCCACGAGATTAAAGAAATTTATAACGGAACGCTTCCAACAAAATTAATAACTTTCTTTATTCATATTCCGTCCGCTCTAAATCATTTATTTGAAAATTAACGTATTAATTGATACCGATAACGATGCATAAAATTCGATCCATATTCATAAGTAAACCGAGTGCACGATGGTCCTGCGTACATTGTCGATCGAATATAAGTAGTTTAATGACAGCATATAATAGGCTTCAATTAAAATAGTTTGTAACGAAGTCAATTAAGTTTTTCGGTAGCTTTAACGTCACTTCAACGCGAAGGGGAATGGCGCATAGAATATCAGCGATGATAAAAAACTGTCTAAAAAAGTGTCACGCAATGAAATACAATAACAATGGATACACGAATATTAAAAGAATATTTACTACAATAAAGTACTTTCAATAATAAGTTATGCAATCGTTTTAATTAATTAAGTTATTAATAATATAATATAATAATAATAACAATAATAACAATATAACAATATAACAATATAACAATAATATAATAATTAATTAAGTTATGCAATAATAAGCTTATAATCGAATATCGATTGTAAAAATGAGAATCATCTAGTTGAGGAAGAATTATCTCATTTATTATTTCTCCTTACTGTATTCTTAATTATGCCGACTGGATATTAGGTAAATTAAAAAGGTAAAATACTTAATAAAATATTAATTTCGTTGACAATGTACCCTAATTCATTTTTACTGAGAATGTTCTAGAGAATCGATCTACCTGTAAGAAAAATGCATTTCTATTTAAAACAAAAAGTCCAGTTGCATTTTGCAAGTGCACCGATGCACTTGTGAAAAAAGCCGTGCTACAGGATAATACAGCTCTTGTTAAATTAGTGTAAAATTGTCCTGTACATCTTTGTCCTGAATTCACCTGGAACAGAGCTACAGCTCGGCCCAGTTACTAGGATCACCTTGTACAGTGCAATCGTTTTAATAAACATTTTCGACGTGGATGTCCTACTTCTTTCCTCGACGTAATAATAGAGATATGCTACGTGAAATCTGGAAGAGATTGAAACCCAATTGCGGGTGCGTGCTGCGCGACCCAGAGGAGCAGGAGCATCCATTAAGGAGCGGCGCAGAAGTAAAGATTACATTCGTAACGTTCCGTCGGGTGTTTCCTTGTTGGGGGTGTGGGTGGCAGACAGGACAGCCGCTTATCGCGGCAATAAAAAGCATCGAGCAAGATTGGCATGTTGCCTGCCGCAGACGACGCAATCTTTTCGACTCTTTAGGCATATTCGGATGCGCGCTGGTTCCTAGATAGCACCGTGAAATATGCTCATCCATAAGAAATGCTCCGTCAGTGCTATTTTCTTCACGGGAGAATCGCGGGAGCGCTATTCATTCGCGTGTACCGTGCAATCAAATTGCGAAACTCGAAGCATTTAGGGCGTGTACAGAATCTTTGGAAAATTGTTGAATACAAGGTTCGTTGGAATAATTAACAATATAATGTACACAATATATAATATAATATATATAAATATACATATATGAAAATCACGATCTTGCTTATCCGTCTATATTCATCATGTTTCCGGTTCCTTAAATGATGCTAAGTGAATTGAAAAATAACATAAACTTCTGTATTTTACTTTAGAATATTTATTAAGAAATAAATGTTCCTTCAGAATTTTTGTCAATCGAATACAAAATAACTGTTAAAATTGAACGTTTCTAACAGAATTAAGGTATTAACGTAACAGTTACCAGGAAACAGAAAAAGAAATGATTCAAAAATTAAATTAAATAATTAACATTTACGAAAGTTTGCAGTTAAATCACAATTAAATTCAAGCCCTGTTTACAGCCGACATAAACAAGCTTCCCTCGTCAATAATGACTGAGAACAAGGAGAACAAAATTTCTGTCGCACGTAATTATTATTATAATGTAACGTTTAATTATTATTACACATATAATATGTAACTATTGTTACACATGTAAGATGTAACTATTACTGCACGTAATAACTGAAAACAGTCGAATCGAACTAATAATCGGTATACACGTACTATTAAATTAATTACAACAGCTACAATTTATTGTTTGATGTTTCACAGTCTAGCGATAAGATATGACGAGGGAGACGAACAAACAAACAACACCGAATTAATTCACGCGGCAAGATATCGATGACCATTCGCGAAGCCTGTCGCAGGACTGAAAGGGTTCAATTCTTTTTCGAATCGTTTCACACCGAAGCCGACGCGGTCGCTTACCCCTGCACGTCGTCGGCATTAAAGTCTGCTCACCCTTGAACCTTTTTGCCTCTGCTTAACGCGCCGGCGGTTAGGCTGCTTGGCGAGTTGCGAGCTGCGAGGTTTAATCGTCAGCCGCGCGGAGACAAGCGTGCCTCGGGGATAGAGGCTTCGCGGCGCGCGTTCGAATGCGGATTTTCCTCGTCCAATGCCGCGAACGTGGAACGAGGAGGAGAAAGAGATTCCCTCTCGAAGAAAGATCGCTCCTAAGGAAGAGGAGGCGAGTGGAAACGATGGATAGACGCGGACGACGATTAGACAATGCTACGGAAACATCGGGGACACCGCGTCCCCCCCGCTCGACCCTCTCTTCGTGCTCGGTTTGGGAGCACCGACAGATGTGCTCGGTGTCACGGGGCGAAACCACCCCCGCATTCGACGCTGTGTACGTGCAAAACCGGAGACGCGGCACACGACCTGTCTCTCCCTGTGTACGTTGCATCTCATCCTCACGGGGGTTCCGGGACTCAATGTCTCTGATCTTGTTAAGGACGCACTGAACCACAAATAGCCGGTATCCATTCAAATATCAACGAGAAATCTACCTACTTAACGTTAAACCCGCTGCTGGCGTGCACGAAATATGAGTAATATAGGCGTGCTTTGTAAAAATAACGAGATTTATTGAAATTTTTCAAAATGCTTTATACTCTTCATAAGGAGGCGCAGTTGATAGTTTTGCGTGGGACCATCGTCATAATTTTCAATGCAGCAATGAACAGTATGGATTGCTTCTTGAAAATAACGAAATTTATTGAAATATTTCGAAATTTGTATTGTTCTGTCATTGTATGAAAAAGTGTATTCGATCTCTTCTTGTAATAGCATCATAATTAGAATGGAGTGTGTGTACGAAATGCGGTTAACGTAATTAACTTCGTAAAGATAACAGGATATATTGAGATTTTTCAAAGACTTTTATTTTTATTTGTATAAATAAAGAAGTGTTGAATTTGATAATTTTGCGTGGAAACGACGCCATAATTTTGAATGCAGTAGCGAGCACGAAGTGTGACTAACATGGATAGCTTCGTAAATATATCAAGCATACATTTATTGAAATTTTTCAAGATTTTTATCGTTTATGCGTATGTGTAACGAAATGTATTTTATTATTTCATGTGGAAGCAACGATACAATTTTAATCTTTTCGACGTCTAGTCCGTACTAGCCACATTGTGTAATTTATGAAAATTTTGATTCACAATGATTTTTATATGACTGATAAATGTTTTAGTTAGTTAGTTAATGGTAACTATGGAACGATTGTTCTTAATTCTGTTCATCTTATTGATCTTAAATACTTCTTAATATTCATCATGTAAACAATAAGACATGGCACTCGTATTATGAGTTTGCAATATTTTTTAATTATATAAATTTGAAAGAAGCAGATGGCTTAAATACCAATGATATTATGCAAGAATTAATACTCTTTTTCCATAACAAGTATTGGTAATGGTATCGCGATATTTTATATAGTATATAAATTACTCTGCCATGATACTGTCGATAATTATTACAAGTATAAATAATTGGCAGTGAACGGAGCAGTCAGCCATACTTAAAAGATTTCATTTTGAGCGTTCACAAATGCTGAATTTAGTGCGTAAGAATTTTTTAGTATTATTTCACAAAATTGACAATAACATACAATAATTAAAAGTCAAAATGTAATATACTTTTATACATTTGTAAATTCTAAATAAAGTTATTATGGTCAGAGAATATTAGATATGAAAATTGTACAGCAATCTCAGCAGTGAAATGAGCTCACAGCTAATGATCGCGTTCCGACATCGATGCTGAGAGTTTGCCTGCTACAGGGGCTAACCATAATCGTTATCTTTCTCCTTGTGCACGAAAGTTTGCAATGCTTGTTTGTAATGATATGTATGTGCAGCTCATCTTCTGCTGCATCAGAGTGCATATACTCTGCATATACAGAGTGCATATCTACTTCAAATTATAACATAAAATCTTAGCGTTTTCTATTTGAGTAAAATAATCTATACCTGATTTTTCTTTTTGCATTGTCTTACAACTGTCTTGCAATTTGAGCTAATCAAGATCATCACATATTTAAATCTTTTCCTTGATTGCTCATTTTTAACAACGTATGAGATATGTAAAATGTACGTTTTCCTGTCTTAGCGCCACTAAAAAAACTATCGCTAGATCTTTACGCAATGTAAAACTGTTGCACATTCATCGCACAAACATTCATTTTTCCTTGTACCAATTTTAATGAGCTTTAAATTAATTAATTAAAAAGACTAATTATTAAAAAACTCTTCTGTGGATTCATCTACTCATTTTTATCATAACCGCATAAAATCCGCAGTCCAATAATCACCGCATAAATCAAAACAATTCCTACACTTTTCAGTCTACAAAAAAGTTGTGAAAAAATTAAATACCTCACGATGAAACATTAAACAAAATGACGAAAGTGGTCGTACAATAACGAAAACGTATCGTCTGCCTATCAATATCATGTCGAGTGCAAAGGGTTAATCACACACGCTGTATTCAAGCGTATCGAGCAGTCGGATAATTTTGCCCGTTACTGTACATCGGTTTCAGAAATCGAATAATCCGGTCGCGAGAACCCGTGTGACGGACACCATGGAAATCTGCGGTCGCGGCGCGTTCACGGTCGCCGATGCGAAAACGAGCGCGACAAACCGTTGGATTTAATTCAGATACATGCCAGAGCAATTACCGACGCACATTTCGGAAGACGTCTTCTTTCGCGCGACCCCTTACAAGGCATAAAAGGTAGCGGATAGGGAGCGGGAGGGTTTGGCTTTGTACCGATTCGCGGTGGCGTTGAAGCCGACAAAAGATAAGCCGTTATTTATAACCGAGCTTACGGCCGACTACGAGGCGGCGGGGGTGGCTTTCGGGGAAAATAAAATCAGTTCGGAATCTAGAAAGTCGGGTGTATAACCCTCCGTGGAAGTATCCTTTTCCGTTTATGCTACAAAGGATAACGGAGGAGGCTCAATTAGCGAAGCGTGCTCCCGACACGCAGCTGTATAAAACGCAAACTCTAGCCGGGCAAAATGATTTCTGTCGTTCAATTTTCCTTCCACAAATTTCCACACCAGAGTATACATTAATAGCACCTATTTATTTCTTATATCTTGTCTCGAGTTACTCGTTTAAACATTACGTACACACATGCCCATTTATATATTCTCGATCGCTTTGCACTTACATTATACAAAATATATCAATATACAACAAATACGTAATTATATTACAAATACAGAATTATTTTATTAGTTAGTTTATTTTAGCCCGCACATAGAAATATCTTCGTCGGCCTAGCCGATGTAAAAATAGTGTCAGGACAAGTCTGTTTAGTTTGAAACTGAGAATATGATCTCTTCCCTTAATTGAGCCGTTTATGTTGAAAGTGGCATAAGTCACTTTTTTTTTTAAATGAAAAGATACCGTTCAATTGTAATTAGTGTTACCATTAACTCGATTTTTTTGAAAAAGTGACTTATCCCACTTTCAAAATAAACGGCTCAATTATAACAGCGCGAAATGAAAGATCGCTATAAAAATCTACGGACGCTGTACAGTAATGTCTCTCTAATTGACGCCCAGATCGACCACAAAAATGGACAATCTGAGCGTCAGTAAGGGAGACATTACTGTATAACTAAAATATAGTGATAAATACATGTATTGAAAATAGTCGTTTATGCTTTGCTTTCTTGCTACCGACGTTTTCCATAAAAATCCGCAGTCTACTTATTATTTATTTCTATTATTCTATCTACTTATTATCTATTTAATTATTTATCGTTTAATTGTACTTATTATATTCACTTATTATCACAGTACAGTAATGGCTCTCTAATTCACGCCCAGATCGACCACAAAAATGGACAATTTGGGAAGAGAAGATACGAATATTCAATCCTTGCGGTTCATTTTTGTAGTCACGAATTGTCAACAACTATAAAAACGAGCTGCATGGCTCGAATAATCGTATCTCCTCTTCCCAAATTGTTAATTTTTGTGGACGATCTGAGCGTCAGTAAGGGAGACATTACTGTATTTAACGTTACACGAGAAACAATCACAACCGACGATTCAAACGACCGTGCCGCGTCAATTTCGGAGATCTACGTGCAGTATTTTTCACGTGCCAGATGGAGAGAACAGATACAGCACACGGAGGCAGGAGTTCGAGGTGTGCGTACAGGGGTCGCGCTGTTACGCGGTTGCTTTAAGATTATACATTTAGGGGCGAGGGTCTTTCGAACGTTCGCTTATAGGAGTAGAATCAGTTAAAGGAGACGTTACGCGACGACCATGAACGAGGCCATCACACGGCATGCGAAGCCGGAAAATTCAAAAATCCCGAGACAATGCAACCGTTATCCGTTCCATCGGAGCCTCGTAGCACGTGATCTCGAAAAGCGGGCCGGTCGAGAAATTCTGTAACAATAAATCATCGTTAGAGCCCGAGATATCGGACAGCTTTAAATCCCTCGGCGGAGCCAACCAGAAAGTGTATTTCCAATTAAACGTAGGAAGAACCAGCTTCGGGAAATCTTGGAAATTCTCTCTCTCTCTCGCTCTCTCCTTATGGTTAGGGGAGGAGGAGGAGGAGCCGCGGAAGCGACAGCGATATTATACTAGTCCCGTTTTATTTCCGAAGAGCCTACTGGAGCGTAACCCGAAGATCCGAGCGGAGACGACGACGACGACGACGACGACGACGAAGATATCTAAAAGTTCGTCTTCGATGGCTCGTCGCTAGGTCGACCTCCCGCTTTGCGGGGGGGTGTTAGGTGTAGGTGGAGGCGGATGGGGGCGTCACGGGAGACGCCGATGCCCGGTGGTGAGGGTAAAAGGGAGGGGGTCGGTGCGGGGGTCGAAGCTTCCAGTCTGCAGAGGGTGCAGAGGGTGCAAACCCCCCACCCGCCGAGGATGGGTGGTACCCGGTCCTCGAACTGATCAATACCTGAAACACCGCGAGGTATCGTCCCGCTATTTCCGGTGTCCCAACGCGGCCGGAAATGAAGGCGTTAAAAATATATAGAAAGCTCTCTCTGTGTGTACATGGAGACGTACGGGCCAGAATCTCTGCCGCCGGCAGATAGCACTGCTATATCTCCTCTAGCGAATGTTTAGCGGAGCTCTGGCTTCGATAGCGAGCGCGGGGGATGAATTCTCGTTACGTCGCGTCGCTCGCCGATATATTTCGGTCGGTAATTACTAGACCGACGATCTTTACGCGGAGTGGGAACTCTTTCGTGCGGTACAGTTTCTTCTCTTGGACCCTTCAAACACGGTCTGCAGACGGACGGAGTGACGAAGCCGTGGCGGAATCGAAGAACTTTTCGTAGAAATGAGATCAATCGATGATATTTTTACGCCGAAGCTGATACGTTGCGGAATAGGAGAAAAATACATAGAATGGACACGTTTTAACACGTTCGGTAAAAATTGATGAATAGACAAATTATGATATCCAAATTTTGATTGGAGACATTTTGTCAGGGTGCTCGGAATGTCACGTTGTGCTGGCTAAAAATTGAAGTACACGAAGAAACGACAAAATCAAATGAAAATACTCGATGAACCAGTCGCCATTACATCAAAGTGCACAATAATTTCGACGAATAAACGCTGTACAGAATTGAATGAGTGATAATGTGGTTCATAAATTGAAATGTTACAGCGCACGTGTAATCTTGCATTCTAAAAGCATTCACGTGTTAATCTCGAAAATCCATGTTAAAATTAAAATATTCCAATAACATGTTGCGATTTGTTCAATACCATGTGCAATTGGACTATTTTTTAATGACATATTGTACGTTTACTTCTCGTAGATTTTGACGAGCTGATTTCAAATTCGATCGCAAAATTCGGTCAGCTTTAGTACAATCCATAGTCATTGCAACGTTTGAAGATTATGTACTTCGCAATCGAAGAATTGAGATTGCACGGGTAATAAAAGGAACAACGTTACATTATTCTTACTTAATGATTTTTCTTTTGCAACTTTCGTCGATGAGGTGTACGTATGTCTATATCGAGTTTATGCGCCAATAAAATACTTCTCGCTCTTCTTTTAGTATGCAACTTTATCGACTTTTAATTAGAACTAACCTTAGCGCTGGCCATCGATAAAAACGTTACAGTTAGCAATGGGAAATCAATACGGGTCGATAATCAAACCCACACAGACAAGTACAATGCGACCACCATGGTAATGTGAATTTCTTCTTTATGTTTTAACAATCATCTGTTCAGTCATACGTCATTTGTCGCATTTTACATCAAATCAAGTATGTAGTGGTTCTTTATTTCTTCCATGAAATGAAATCACAATCTAAATGGTTACTTTGCGCGCTCGCTAATTAAGTACAATTTAACAGAGTACCTTAATCACCATATTCCCATTTTCGGCATTTAATATTCCGCGCGTTCTTTCAACACAGGCAAAATCAAATTTACCAGTGTTCTTTTCTCTCTCAAGGATTCGAATGCGACTGAGAATGGGTCTAATAATTTTGTCCAATAATATAGAATTTAATAATATAATATTCAATAATATAGAATTAAATAGAATTAAATATTTAATAATATAGAATTAATATATAGAATTAATCCTGAAGTCTAATGAATTTTAAGCACTCGTTTGCTAACATCAGAATAGTCCCATCTCTTTAAAAAAAAGCAAGATAAATGAATTTTTAATACTTTGCAAACTGGCAGACTAGAAATACCACTGATTTGGTTGCTCCGCGCTCGAAAGTCTTATTCTCCGAATCCAGTGGTGACAAAAGGCGCGGAAAAAATCCGCGGTGCACAAGGCATAGACAACAAGCATACAACTTTTGCAAATATTTCGACAGATAATCAATTTTTTAATACTCAGCAACTGATAGATCAGAGAAACCACTGCGTCGGTCGTTCCGCGGTCGAAGCTCGCATTCCGCGAATCCAGCGGTGACAACGGGAGCAGAAAAAATCGGCGGGTCACAGGTTGCGGAGGGCGTGACCAATCGTCGGTCGCAGAACTCCGGATTTGCAAAATCTCGGCGAAGGGGTTGGTTTAGTATCAACAGGTAGAAACATCGGTGTCCTTGTCCCTACTGGATAAGCCGGCGGCTAAGCGCCGGCGCTGGCTAAACCGCTCGCACCCTCCCGAGGGTGTGACCTATCATCCCCATTGGACCAACCGGACGTGTGAAAAAGAGCGAGACGCAGTCCTGCGCGGATAAGGCTTTTTTAAATGTTGCCAGTCGAAGTGGGGATAGCCTTGCACGCGGTTACGTGGATACGCGTCGAGTGAATTCTTATCGGTTCGATTGATTCACGATTGATAGGGCGTATGAAATGCGCGATTTGCTGAAACACTTGTAATTGTAGAGGTCTCCGTCCAAGATACTCGCCGTGGTAATCTATTTAATTATATTGGCTCTCAATGCGATGTAATTGTTGACCACGTTTTAGACAGTGTGTCTGTTAACTCTGGTTAGAAGGTAACCGGAATGAGCAAGATTGGATATAAAGGTTTGCCCTGTTCGGTGGGTGGATAAATCTACTGTTTTATTCTCCGTTGTTGCATTTATTTATTTTGAAATTTTGGTTGCGGACGAGCTTGTGGATTGATAAATGCACCGTTTTGTGTACATTTTATTACATGATTTAGACATGAAACGAACTCAAAAATTTGTTTCTGAAATTATGGTTTTATCTCAACGAACTATTGAAGTCGCTTCATAAGTTTGAACATAATGAAATTAATAGTTAATTATGTATGTAAAGTGTTTCCATTTTGTTTAATCAATGTCAGATCTTCCAAAATGAGCAATGTAAAATGTTTCGGCGCGCATCTGGATATGGGGCGGACGTAAAAGTAATGCAAAAATGGAGAACATACTGTAGTAAATTATATGGGCATAATATATATATAGTGATTATCAGTATTATCTATTTTTAACGTGAAAACAACAGCTATTTCTGTTATTCAAGTGGAAAGTATTTTATAAAGACTTCTTGTCAGTGAATGTCAAAAATAGTAATATAAATTTTAGCATTAAGAGTTTTCAAAATTAAATCGTCTAACGTAGCATAAATAAAAAATGTACGTAAATACGTTTCATTTTTTACTCTCAATAAAAGAGTTTAGTTTGAAAAATCATCATTAAAGAGCGATTAGGATTGAAACGTAATTGTAATTGCAAATGTTTTCACCTTGTAATAGATACAGAACATTAAATGTAATAAAAACAGAAAATCAAGAAAATTGAAGGACCTTCATCTGAGATAATTGTGTTTCTTTTAACACAATGCTATACGCAGTTAAACTATACAAGCAATTATAATAGTGAGCAGCCTATTTTGTGGTTGGTAATTAAAATTGTGCTACACAATTATTAATATGTGTAAAAATTATAAATATCAAATATATAATGAAAAGATTTGTGTAATATATTATTTATTGATTAAACTAGCAACATCGTAACTACTAATCGTACTGTTATCATTTGTACGTCGACGATGTACTTTATCGATGTAATACCGAGCCGCGGTTGTTCCATCCCCGGGAAGTCCTCAGACACGGTCCTGTCGGATTGAAGAAACGATAAAAAAAAAAGGTTGTAATACAACGGCAGCAGTTGGGGGAAAGGGGGAAATATCCGCATGGGTCAGCCAAGAGAGACTTAGACCGGAGAGATGGCCGCCTCAATATCGGCTTTTCGGATACTTCAGATATTTATCTAATGTCTTATATTTTCCGCGGAACTGCCCACACATTCAAATTTCAATTCTTCCTTCGCTCGGAAAAGCATATTCAGTTTTCATTATCGACTTTCTTTCATCTTCTCGCTCCTTTGCATTGCAAACCTGATTTTGCAAAAGAAATCTTCTCCTAACACTTCGACGTCCGCGGTCACATACACATGACTTTGCGATAATTTGAATTGTAAAAATCGATTCGGCGCAGTTTAAAAAAAATATGTATCATAATTATGTTATTAACGAAATTTATACTATTTATATTATGAATGAAGTATATCGTAATTGCACCATTTTTAAAAAAATGTATTATAATTACACTAGTAACACTGTAACTGCCGTGTCACCCATATGTGGCTGACAGAATTATTTAACATTTAATTTGTAAAAATTATTTTTTGTACTAATTATTCCCGTACTAATTATTATTTTTGTACTAATTTATTATTTAATCATTAAAATTTTTTAATTTTACTCAGATTCGCAAAAATAATTAACGTCATATAACACTGCTTTGTAATTTCAATTTAATTGAATGAAATACTTCAATTTTATGAAATCTTTTACGTTTCTCTGGTCATCTATTCAGTGAGCTATGCAAAAATACTCTACTTATAAAATGCTTCGAAGGTCAACGGATATTTCGATATGTCGAAGTATTTAATTCCTTTTCATTTTGCGTCTTTTCCTTCTTTCGTCACGTCTCCGATACAAAGTGATACAAAGCGATATAAAATAGCAATAAAAATTTCGAATCTTTTGTTCTATTCTTACGGATAAATGTAGCGTTAATCGCGTTCCCAGGGGAACTTCAATGTACGTTCTGAGTCACTTTCATGTTTACACAATATTAATGTCAACTCTTTATGTGGCAACTAACCAGCATGACACAGACTATATTTCTTTTTATAATGTACATAGTCTCAACAATTTCACACAATTTTATTGTACATCATAAACGAGATAAATGCATTATCGTAATTAACGGCACTGTTCCATTCATTGATAGGAAAAGCATGCTTTCACGATCGACCAACGATGGAACACGAAATACCGAAAGTTAAAATACCGCGCCTCGTGCCACAAAAATCAATGATCTCAATCGAGACATTCGAAAATTTCGTTTCACACTGTCAAACTGTTAAAATTCTTGTCACAAATGTACCCTACAAAATCGCCACAGAAAAGTGACTCCGACTAAAACGAAATTTGATCTACGAAAATCGTTCGCTGGGAACGAGTTTATCAAAATGACAAATGTTAATTAAAAATCATAATTACACCCTGGGGTGATCTGCGAGCGGCGTGGTTTCGTCGATTCTCCAGAATTTACAGGTGCATTCGCCGTTGTATCAACTCCGTTCTTTTTCGTCCACAACGGGGAATAATGTTCTCGACACCTCTCTCCGCACGCTCCGAGTTATCTTACGAAGATATCGCGGGGCACATATCCTACGTTACTTATCACAGATAAGTACTCAGTAGTTTTCAGGACGGTTCGGAGTACTGTTGGCCCGCTGATTGATCCGCGCGCGTTTCGTTTCAACCGTTCGCCTTCCGCATCGAAATCATCGTTGTACACGCGCGCAAAAGTCACGGTGATGAAATGAACCGATCCATTTCGCGCGGCGATCTTTCCTCCTGAAACAGACGTTGGCGCGTCGCTACGTTTCGTCCAATGAAAATGTGAATTCCATGGATATCAAGGTGTTGGATAGCAGAAGAGAACATGGCGAAACGAGCAACGGCACTCGGTGTCTCGCTTCCTTTGCTGGCGGTGCTCTTCGGGATCCTGTCGGGCTCGGTCTGCCAAAGCGTTTGTCCCTCGAACTGCGTGTGCCAGTACAGCCTACAGCCGCGAACTGTCATGTGCTCGAAGCGAAATCTGGCAACGTTCCCGGAGAATATTAGCGACTTAGTGAGTACCGTTGAAAGAGCGCAGTTCCTTTCACGTGGCGCGAGAGCCGCGGTCTGCGTTTCCGGCGCACAGTTTCCGCGCTTTATCGGGCCGATTATTGAAAATCTAGCCAGCACCGACAATGAGTCACCTGTACAAATGTGCTGGCGAAGACGGACAGCAGTATCTAACAGATAACGCCGCGATTCACGCGATACAAACGAGAGCTCGAGTTTCTTTTTTTCTTTCTACAATAGAGATAATGTATGTATATTATAGAGTTGGATAATTCGCGGAACGGACCAACGTTGACGCCGCGACTCGTGGCTGCGCGAACCTATCGCGGTGTAATGCCCCTCGCTGAATGTGTTTGTTCGTTGGTCGCATTCTAGGTGGAGGAATTAAATTTATCGAACAACCTGTTGACGCACGTAACCAATGATATTAATCGACTGATAGATCTACAGTACCTGAACTTAGCGAGAAACCAGTTGAGCTCGCTGCCCAGCGACATCAGCGGCCTGACCAAGTTAAAGAAGTTCGACCTCACTGGGAACAGAATACACAGTATCGGTGATATTAGCTCCGTGAAGCAACTGACGTCTCTGATATACCTGTACTTGGCCAGGAATCCGATCGAGAGTTTAGAGGGATTAATAAACCTCAACGTCCAGGTTCTAGACGTTAGTCAATGCGGTACGATTAGACTGACAAGACTTACATTTATTATATTATAATAATAATAACGAAACGTGATCTATCGTTAAGTCTTATGTAGTCTCGTGTAAAATATAATGTTATTACATGATGATATGATAGTATATTGTAATCATATTTAATAATAATATATAATTATTATTATATAATACATTAATATGTATTGATATATAATTATATTATATTTTACATGAGACTGAGATTATATTAATATCATATGTTGTATATTATATATGATATTAATATTAGTATTAGTATTATTATACGATACTATTATATAAAAGCATTAATACGTATTAATGTATAACAATATTATATTATATACGAAATCATAGAAAACGTGACAATCGATCACGACTCGTTCTTTGCATTTTGTTCTGAAAGCAGAATTTCATTTACAGAGTAACTGCTCTTTTTTAATCCTTCGTACTCGGAGAATATTGTTTTTTATGTGTTCACATATGTTTTCCTGAGTGTTGAAGAATTTCCTTTAATAATTTTCTTCCGCGATATTATTTATCACAGTTTCGTAGTGTATGATAAAAGATATTTCTGCTGCAGCTTAACAAAATTGCAAATACTTTGTTATTCCAATAATTATGTTTTCAATGATAGAATACAGGAGCGGATTTGCTAGTAGAATGACTAATTTGGAAAACGTTTTTTTTGTTTCACAGAAATACAGCAACTAAGCAAGTTTTCTCTGGTCGGTCTAAAAGCAGTAATTTCGCTAAGCTTGGCAGGAAACCCTTTGAAATTCATTCAGGAAGCATCGAGTCCTAACCTAGGCTGGCTCGATCTGTCAGACTGCCAGTTGAATTATTTGAGTGCCTATACTTTCAACGGATTTCCAAAACTTCAAGAGCTTCGAATGTCCAACAATCCGAAATTAGTCTATAGCACAAGGTAATAGACACACTAAGTAGACAATTTTTTATTATTAAGTGTTTCATGCAATTTGTATTGGTTTATACTTCGAAAGAGGAAACAACAATGACATATCTTAGGGTAGAAACATAAGTACTGTCGCAATTCTGTTTCGATGCATTTGCTATTTGTAGTCGACACTTCCTTTTTGATAACTTGCTACAGCAGACTCGAGTTAAAATTATTGTTAAACATATTTACGGAAACTGTATATTAAGCATAAATAAATCCAAGTATTAACAGTATCGTAGCATTTTCCAAATTATTTTAAACGTTTATAGTATTTGAAGAATATATTGATCAATGGAAGTATTGCAGTATATATATACATATATAATATACAGTATATATAGAATTAATACACTGTGTAAAATAAAAATATTTAACAAAATATTTTATTTATTTTAAATATTATTTAAAAGAAAAAGAAATAAAAATATTATTTTAAATATTATTTAAATGTTTTAAGCATTTAACAAAAGTCAAATAAAAATGTATTTCTTCTGTTGATAAGTTCAACTAATCGGAAATAATGTATCGCCGCCCGTAAATTCTTTAAAGTCTCCACAGTGTTTCTTATTCGCTCTTGCCATAAATGCATCAAATCGTTAGTCTAATAACGACCGACGGAAATTGAATAAACGAAGGTATAGCATTATTCGATCGATCCATTTTCAGAAACTCAACATTGACCCACGACAAGCTGAAGAAACTTATCGCGACAAGATGCAATCTGGACAGGCCAGGCCTGCACGGATTTCCGTCGTTGACGCATGCCCGATTAACCGGTAACATGATCAATTTATTGCCGGATCGTATTTTCGCGAAGAACCGGGAGCTTGGTTTTTTATACCTGAACGGGAACGGCGTGGAAAACTTAAACTCCAGCACCTTCGATGGTTTGGTGAAGCTTCAGGTGCTGGACCTGTCCGAGAATAATCTCAGAGAGGTTCACCCGATGACGTTCCACGATAACGTCGAGCTGAAGCAGCTCAACCTGTCCTATAACATCCTGTACGAAGTCCCGAAGCTCGTGTCAGGGATCATGCATCTGGACATATCGTCGAATGCAATTGGAAAGCTGGACGAAAACTTCCTGACGGACATGCCGAAGATTCGGAGCGTCGTACTGAGCGATAACAAATTGGAAACGATACCGAGCAACATCAGATCCATCTCGCTGAGGAACCTGGATCTAAAAAGGAACCGGCTCGTGCAATTGAATAATGACACCTTCGAGCAATTACCGCAACTCATACGAGTGGATCTGTCAGGTAATTAATTAAACAGTTACGTCGAGCGATTTATATTTCGTCGTGATCCGAGCTGTGCAATTTCTTCATGCTGATTTCCGAGTGAATATTCGTTTTATGGTTTAGAACTTGCTAAGTGTTTTATCCTTTTGCGATTCTGTTGTAATCTTTTCTTTTAAATAAGAATAATAATACTTGATCTATTTTTAATATAAAATAGCGTTCTAAATACATCGTATGTTTTAAACCGGCGTGAGGATCTTTTAGAATGAATAGGGAAAATCTTTTTATGCATTTCTATCAACGTGAAATGATAAATAAAATAACAGAATAATAGTATAATTCGATAACAAGATAAATAATTAACATAATCGATGCATCCTTCCGAAATGAGAAATGAAAAAATTTCAGGTGTGATAGATTTAAAATGAGACTATTCGTATTGTTAGGTAAACACATACTATGTATTGACTCGGTGTCAGTGAAAAATGTGTGAAATTGATACGAGGAATAGATTAGGATTTTTCTCTGTGAAACTTGCCAACAATATCACGTACAGACATTTAGATTCTCGAGTGAGTAATTTTTAGTTGATAATCACTTTTTAGCTTAATATCACAATTTCGTAACAGTTCTCAAGAAAATAATCCCGAGCAAGTACAACTTTTAATCGATTCATAGAAAATTAAACCTAACCGTGAAACACAAATTCACAGAACGCTAATCTGTAAAGTAATTAAGTGTTGCTAATCTATTGTGTAATTAAAACAATTAAGAATTATGTTTTTAAGTAATTATGTAATTAAATAATTATGTAATTTAGTAATTATGTAATTCCGTAATTATGTACTTCAGTAACTATGTAATTTAGTGATTACGTAATTCAGTAATTGTGTAATTCACTAATTAAGAATAATATAACTAAGTAATCATTAATATGTGAACTCGCAGGTAACCGTTTGACCGAAGCTTTGGATCCTGCAATTTTTCGGAACAACGCGGAGCTGAACATCATCAAGTTGGACGACAATCCGTGGCGTTGCGACTGCAAAGAATTGTTCGTTCTATACAGCTTTTTAACACTGCCACCTGCCAAAACATCCGAGTCGAATTTACTCTGCCAGAGCCCGTCGAACGTTTCCGGATATACTTGGGAGTCTGCCTGCTACGATTTGTGGCACGGATCGGTGTACCATAGTCGAGACAGAACCTGGGGCTTTGTGATGGTCACCCTTCTTGCTATCATCGTACTGTTCGGAAGTTTCGTCACTATTCGACACATGATGCGCATAAAAAGAAGGGAAATAGAGCAAAGGCTCCAAGAGGAATCGATGAGACCGCTGCGGCGACGGTGAGAATAAGAATTTCATCTGCATGAATCTTGTCTCCCAAAACAATTTCATTTTTCTCGAACATTTCAATTTCATTTGTTCCTGAAATGCTATCATTAGACAGCGGATCATTTTGCATTTTTTCAAACAAAGCTTGTGAATTCAACAAGGTCCAATAGCATTCTTATTTTTATTTTGCAAGGAGTGAATTTTTAGTTGGCGAAGCAAACTTTTCTTTAGTTATAATTTTTGTAAAATGAAAAAAAGAATTGAAAATGGGAATAAAGACAATAAAGATTCGCAGTATAATCGATAGTTTGATCGAGTGCTTTAACTTTCAATAATAGATGCTTAAAACAACCCTGGGATAATAATAAAAAAAAATTTAACTTTGTTTAGTGTCTATATAAAGGAGATGTCATAATCGTATCGTTTAGTCGCAGCAATAATCACTTAACTTTCGATTGATGATAACTGTACACTGATTAAATAATCTTAAATATTTATATAATCACTGAGTTTATAAGCAAAGAAGAGAAATTTTTTAGATTACGATACAAAATTCGCTAATTCCTCAACTTTAGATTTTCTCAGCTTTCATTCATTTCATGAATTGAATTTGTTATACCTTGCATTCTTAGTTCATCGTGAACATAGGCGAGATTCATTTTCATAAAAATAAATAGTTATAATTTTAGACGAAATATAACAACAAAATCAATACAAGTGTCAGCTGAATCAATAAATTCACTCTTCACTCCGAGAATATGAAATACTATCGTCCTATAATAAATACTTGTAACATTATAATTTTAATTAGGATAGCACTTTCAAACGTCATTAAACATTCGATTCACGTTAATAATCATAATGTGCAATATTACCTGCCGAGATCAAGTCAGTAATTTACTTTATCACAGAAGAAGAGAATGAACTCAATACCACACGAGTATTTATGCTTCGCATCGACTGCAGGGATTATTAACTAAAATCATATTAAAAAACGAAATATAAAGTGTAAATATTGCTTTAAATCCACGCAGAATTTCGAAAACATATGACAACATTACAAAAATGTCACAACTCGCTGCTAAACTATAGAAGCAACAATATTTTCCAAATTTGTGCAATTAACTAAATTTCTCATCATCTTTTCTATATAAACAATTTTTATCAGTTTTTAGGTCGCTTAATTTTCAACGCAGTCATCAGAAATTTCATCAAATTTTCCCTTTGTTCTTACTCCCCACTATCAATCCGCGGTTCTTTATGCAGTGGCACATGTTCGCTTCATTCCAAAAAAAAAAATTGAAATTAGAGAAACACTTCGCTGTAGCAAAACGATAACCAAAACGTTACTATCAGTCGGTAACGCGAAGTCTGTGTTATATTTTACAAAGTTCGAATCAACCACGAACGCGCAAAGATCCGTGATTTCATTTCAAATGCCGCGGACATCATCTTTATACCATTTCCAACCAACTCTGATCATCGTTTCCACACACAGAACCCGCATCGTGCACGAGGAAGAGAGCATCGAGCGCGTGGAGCGCGCAGATCCCAGAATCAACCCCATGGAGTTAATTGGGCCGCCTAGTTACGAGGAGGCGATACAAATGCCGAGGATGGCTCGTTCCTTGGGCAACCTGGACGAGATTTCAGTGGACAGATCGACCACCCGGATCGCCGGTTCCGCGGACAATTTGAGGATCAGACAGAAGCGGACGAGAAGGTTGAAGAAGCGTATCCAAAGCGAGGACGACTTGCTCCGAAGGGAAGAGCGCCGGATCGAGCGATTGAAGAGGGCCGTCGGTAACGGCAGGCCGGAGTTACCAGCGGCTGATAGCCAGCGGACTTCCAGGCCTTCGTTGGCGAACAGATCCAGAAGACACAGCGTGATCAGCGACAGCGTCGAGTCCGGAAGCGGAAGACTCCGGACTAGGCCGCAAACGCCCAGCGCGAGGAAAAAGAGGCGAAGACGCACGGTTTACGACGGCCACTCGACGGATGACGAGGACTCGGACATACAGCGTATTCACTTGTCCAGGTCCATCGTCATCAGGGAGCTGCGAAAGGAGCCGAAGAGCGGCTACAGAGATTCCTCCGCGGATGTTGAATCGGATCGTCTCTGATCACGGTCTCGGCGGAGCTAGTTAATAAAATGCGAGAGAACGCTCTCAATGCTTATTAGCATTTCATTATCTCTGCGCTCGTAACGCGGCGATGTTTCTTCAATACATTCGTAATCTTCTTTTTTTGCCCGCGGAAACACGCCTGATAGAAGGAGCGCGGGATCAAGGATGGAAGATCGGCACGGAGAAGCTTGCCGTTAAAAGTGCTTCGAAAGACAATCTTGTTTCAATTAACGATTTACTTTATCGACGGGTGCTTAATTATCTGGTTGCGAGGCTGGCTTCATCTTTTGTCTGTGTATCGAGTTTAAGTGCACCTTTTTTGGAGCGTTTCCGCGTTGTAGATGGATTCTTAATGATCATCGAATGACCTCGCCAGTTTTTCGGATATCAGCCGATCATCGACGCTTCTCTTAATATTTTTCGTTTTTTTTTTTTTTGAAGCAAAGCCGAACTTATGAGCGAGATGTTATTCGATGAACAGACTGCGGATTTTGTGCGCTTATCGCAAAAATGATTGGCTGAAATATGAAGTTGTGAAAAGACGTGAAGCGAATTTAATGATATTGTTGCATTATTTTCAACGTCTCAAAACGGCTGAAGGGAACGATTTATTTTGATTTTCTATTTCTTAGAATCGTCTTCGGAGATTTTGATCTTGCATACAGATCTGCGGTCACAACTGAGAAATAACTGCTGGATAAATATGAGTATCTTCCGTTTCGGATTTGGGTTGGAAATGAACAAATCTTGATGTACCATACGGAAAGTATAATTCAATATTTGTCAGCCACAAAAATTTTTTACTATGGAATTATGCTAAGGACAATGATATTTCCATGTGCTTTGATGCAATAATTATACGATTATGTGCGAGCTTCCTTGTATACAGCAAATTGGAACAATAGTAAATTATTTTTCATTATTTTCTGTGCAATTTAAAGACACTGCTGTATTACATTCAATTCATTAAAATCGTTAAAAAGGAAAATGAATGTCTACGTAGCCTTCTGCATCGTGCAATCAACGTAAACAATTTTGATTTATATCATAAACATCCGCCGTCTATTTAATTAAAGTTCATCGAGTTATAGATCACGCAAGCATGAAATATATCGATTCGATCGAATTATGCGTATTTGATGGTAGGAGGTATAATTCTCGCACAATTTGATTTATCTAGTCAAGATTATGATAAATCACTTTATCTTGACTTTCAAATGTGATGAATTCGCTTCTGCAGAGATTGCCATAATTTGCAGATAAAGAAAACGAGCCTTTCGTTTCATTGCGGAACTGATATTGACTTATATTGACTTATTGAATACGAGTTGGTTATTTTTTCGCGGTGTAATTTGTTTGCCTCGATCGCTTTGATTGGCAGATAATTGCTTCGCGACAGTTATAATTCGAGAAATAATTAAGTACTAATGGCCTCTGATTTACTCTGTGCGAGGAGTCACGATCATGATTAAGCACTATCCAGTGCACTATCAGGAACACTTAGTTTACAAGGCGTGCCATATCGACGATGTCGACGGAAATTTTTGAAATCTTGTACGCTCACCGATTCTCGTGATTCTGATATGTCAAGTGAATCTTTAGATTGCAAATCGATATCAACGGAAGCTAACCGATCAATTAATCAAATCGAAGAAAATGCTATTACATAAAACACTTTGGAAGATTATATATATATAGATTTCACAACATTTATATTAAATTAACTTAGAAGCATGACATATTTTTATATTTAAACGAACTGCAATCGAGAAAAGTGTTTGTGACTTTCGTTTCATCGATCGTGTGACATTTACATTGATTCAATAAAACTTGATATTTCATGCCATCCCATTGTTATCTGATTTTATAATTTTCTATGGATAAGTTTAGGACTTCAAAATATTTTATCCGTTATCACCGGAGCATATTAAGTTCGATGAAACTGCGAACAATGTAATCAACAAGTACGCTAGATTGATTAGTGAATCACTTAACAAATATGTTATGCGAACAACTCATTAATATAAATAGCAAAGCTATCAAATAAAATGTATAGAAATGGAGACGTAATATAACATACATACCTTCATTGTTCATTTATTGTACCGATATTTTATTCTTCGCTGCGAATTTCTAATTCCATAGAATTTATTTATTATATAATTTCTCTTCAAGTTTTTTCATAGCTTGTTTCACCAGGTGTAAAATGTTTAGCTGCGATGTTCAATTGCTCTTATAATTACTGAGAAATTATAATCTCTTTCTCATTGAAACAATTTCGATTCTGTGTACATAGATTATATATACACGTACGTATATATGTATGTACAGGTCGATTAAATGGTTTAACAAGGAATAGCAGTGCGCTCTAATCCGACAAAGAAATTTCAATAGGCTTGGGATTTAGTATCGCGAATAGCGCACAGCAGGAAAGTACAGTAATTTCACGCCGACCTGGGAACTATTAGCGTCAGTTTCGCGCAGATAGCAATTACTTGATCGTATCGATGTATCATTTAACGCAATATATGGGGTAAAGAAAATTGTAATTGAGTCTCTCGACTCAAACGCATAAATCACTCGTCGTCGCGATCAAATAAACGTTAGACGAGGTTTCGCAACATACCGTATTGTTAGATTCTCAGTTTACGTGGAAATAACTGGCATTAATAGACTGCGGATTTTATGCATTTAAGACTTATGGATTTTATATATTTAAAAATGTGATGGCGCCATTTAAACACTAAACGCACCATCAATGACCGATTTTCATATTTTCTCTTTTCAAATTGTTGAAATTATGAAAATTCTTTTTTAAAATTCGAACGAATAGATTTCTTCATTCAAGCTTGCATTGTAATAAAAATTTTAAAAGTGTAAATAAATTCCAGTTTTGTTATGCTTATAAAGCAACGCGCGTTGATCACTTTTAACATGTAAGTACGTTCAAGGATGACGACAACATTAATTTTAGCTTATTAAATCCACTCGAGAAAAAAATTCTGCACGATGATCCGCAGTCCAAATGTCTCATTTTGTATTTAGGTGGGCATCGAGCATTATGCAAATTGTTCCTTCAGGTTTCAGGCAGTTAAACGCAATCCGTAAATTCTCGAAGAATACAATTTAAGAATTCATGTCAATTAATTTCCTAATGACGCTCAATATTCCACGGGAAATAAAATATCCACATTAAAAATATTTATAATCCAATCTTCGTCGAAGCAATATTCCATAATCTTTTGCAATAAACGATATCATATTTAATTGTTCTTGTTCTATTATCTTACCACGATCATGCCAGTCCAAACTGAACTTAACTAATTTGAATGTGTGTTGTTGAACTTTTGCAGGTGTGAGCTACAATTAAACTCGTCGAAATATTTATTTAAACTGAACAACTTTATCTTTAACGATTTCTAAATATACTTCATACAGTTTTGTTATACTCTCGTCGTGAATGAAGATCAGTAAATATTTACCTTTTAACCTATTGCAAAGTTGTCCCTAATTACGCTGTTATGGCATTACGACTTTTGTCATTAACGTTTTATACAGACAATACAAAAGTTTTTAAGTACATAATTGTTCGTCTTACAAGGATCAAACGGTGACACAACATTTGAAGACATTGATGAGAATCGTTGTAACAGTAAAAGATTTATGATAAATATTGTTATTTTATTTCGCATTCATAGTTAAAATTATAAACACTTGCAAAATATATTTATACGTTCATGTTGACTGCGTTTTCGGGTATTTATTCGTAACAATGTGTATCTTCTTGCGCGGTCGGTTCATACGCGGAACAATTAAAAATCGCGACAATAACGATAACGTGTCGATGATGTTGAAACGCCGCTGGAACACTGGCAACAGCAATGAAATGATTTCGTTCGCCGCTAATTAGCTGGATTAATTTCACGAGCAACCACCTATTTATACTTTCACCGGGAAGCTCTCCCGATTGTTTACATTTAAATCGTTAATCGTTCTAATACTTCGCGCATTTGGTTCAAGAAAACATACAAAAATTTGGTATGAAGAAAATGAAGTTAATGAAAGTGATGAGAATAGTTGTTCTTAAAATTGGGGGGAATCAATTTTTGCACTACCGATGACCCAATATCATTGTCTCGAAAACGTTTGAAAATCGACGCTACATTATTGAGATTATTATATATGTATATGTATATATATATATATATATTAATATCTACTCTGACGTTTGCTTTTAATTTTCGAAACGACTCCCATTACTTTCAACGCTTCTTAACAAATATTCGAACAATATGTAACATTTATATTTATAAACTTTCTCTCGTTAAACAGTTTAATCGTTTAAGGCTACTTATTACTGTAAACATTTCTTAATTACTCTCCCATCTATTGTCGCTTAAAACGCTAGTAATAGATTAACGCATCGAATTACAATATTGTTTCCTCGTTTCCGCGTAAACTTGTATTTGCGATCACGTAATTACGTTCGTAATTACGCAGACTTCGATGTTTCTGATATGTTTCAATGATAATCGATAATGCGTTATTCGAACGTCACAGTACCGACCTACAAAACTCTGGCCTCGTTTACACAGAACGTTCATTATATCATGGGAGATAAAACGATCGAATCGATTACTGGACACTGTAATACGATCGACTTGGAATGCTCGTTGTAAATTCATGCGACAGAAATTTTCTATAAATTAATCCTCCAGTTAATCACTATCGGGAAAGAATCGCGAGCAGCTTTCGGCTCGAGCGAAGCTGCGAAGCGTCGCGAAACGGCTGGAAATAACGCGGATATATTTTGTCCGATCGGAAGCATCGGTGACACCGATGTTTCAGGGCTCGACAAAGAACACGTCCATTGTTCGCAACTGTTCCAAAAAGGTCGCGTAGCAGCAATCGAATCGCGCCGTTCGCGATCCACCCCCATAAGTAGCAACAGCAAAACTTTCGCTCTCATTTCACCGCGTACATTTACATACGGTGGAACTAAAAAAAAAATTTCGTAAAAATCTACGAGTCACGTAACAATTCGAATAATCCGACGCTCAATGATTAGACACACCCGGTAGTCTTTCGAACGTCTCTTTTAAAATACATAAGTAATTGAATTACCAATCGGTAATTGACGACTAGACTGCGGCTGTTTATGCGGATGCAGGTCCACGTTCGAACCTCGTCGATGCATAATATCCGCAGTCTATTCACGAGAATGCAGTGGGACATGAGGCAGTTTGAGTATAACATAAATATACACGATATATTATCATCCGCAACGAATTGCATCGCCGCGTTAAACCATGGTCATTCTAAAAATTCATTCTCCACGGTCCGAGCATCGTTCAAACACGATCCTCCGACGATCCGACGATCCGACGATCCGACGACGTCGTCGTCGGATCGTGGGAATAACGCTGCGCGGAACAAACGTTTCCCGGACCGTGCCTTTCTAACGTTAACATTAAAAACGAGATAACTGCGGCATTACTTGCAAATGGGTATTTCGTTATTACAAGAACGCCGAGGGTCTAGGTAACGATACGCTTCTTGTTATCGGAGCAATCTAAAATGGAACTTGGCGATACTTGAATCCCATTCAAGCCTGCACGAGAAGGAAAATCCTTAATGGGGACTGACTAGTGTGCTAATATTGTATACGCGTATAGAAAATGTATCAAATCGTTCCTCTATCCGTAAATCTTGTACAAACAACAATGTTATGTGTGCATACACATATACAATCTGCGGGGGATATGTACAAAACAATCTCATTTCACGGAATCGAGTACCACCACGACATCGGCTCTCCTCCTCCTCCTACCTAAGCTCGACTATGTTGCGCCGTTCGATCGTGTCCGTCGTCGAACGCTGTGTCCGTCGTCTATAGAAGTCCACGTATCACTTTGTCAGGCCGTGATACACGGGCCTAGGAACACTGGCGTCACTGGAATTAGTCAATCTCGAAAAATTGTAACACGCGATCCCCCCCTTCCCTACCGGCTGCCTCTCTGTCTCGTCCATTCGTGTCTCGTTGTTGTCGGTTCGATCGATCGTTATTGGACCAAATGTCTCGTTGTCGTTCATCGGTGACCACGAGGTCAGCGGTTTCATGGCGATTTGACTAGATTATCACCAGCCATCGTTCTCGTGATGAGTATGGGCGTCTTCGGCACGCTGTCCGGGTTCTCCTGTAGGGTGATCTTCACTCTTTGAGCGCCAGGGCTCAGAGGCGGACCGTTCGCCGGCAGCGTTGTTGCCGGGGCGTTGTTCACGGTGACGTCGACGGGACTCGTTCTCGCGGGCAGCGAGTCGTTCCTCGACGTGTTGCCGTCCGAGCTGGACCTGTCCGAGCTCCGTCTCGGCGGTTTCACCGGGTCGACGCGGTCCGAGGTGCCGTTTCGCGACCTGACCGGCTCCTGATGCTCGCCGGACGCTTTGGCGTCCTCGTGATCGGCCGTGTCCTCGACCAGCGGCACGTTCTCCACGTTCCCGTTGGTCACGACCTTCGGATGCGTCGTGCTCCCCTCCAGCAGGGACTTCTGCATGTCCTTCATCTCGGTGCCGTTCTCCACGTCGCCGCGTTTCCTCTTCTTGCGGCAGAAGTCGCCCTTGTAGGCGGCGAACATGATCAGACTCGCCAGGATCGCCAGCAGCGTGGCCAACACCACGTAAGAGCCCATCCCTTTCTTGGACTGCTTCGCCGGGGACACTTCGGCCAGCCCGTCGCCCGTCGTCTCGTCCTCGACCATCGCCTGGCCAGTCCGCGTCGAGTTCTGTAGATCGCTGTCGAACACCTCGACGCCGCTGTAATCGGTCGTCGAGACCGACTTCGGGCTCGTTTCGGTGCTGGCTTTGCTGGTGGTTGACGTCAGCTCGTCGTCGACGATCTCCGAGGTCTCCTCTTCCCCGGGGAATTTGCTCGGCATGTGGATAAACTGTTCCTCCTCCAGGTCCAGGTCCTTCTTCGTCTCCGGCGCCGCGGTCGTGCTCAGAAAGACGTTGAAGAACGTGTCCAGCAGCTTGTCGCCTAGAGATTGGGACTCTTCCTCGGCACGGGTGTCTTCTTCGTCCGTCTCCTTGGCCTTGTCCCAACCGTCGAAGATCATCGCTGTTCCCGAACCCTCTCCCGAGCCCTCTTCGTCGGCCCCGGAGCCCTCGCCTGGCACGAACAGGGCATCCGTGAACACCTTCTTCCTCTCTGTTGTCGGAACGGCTGTTGTGGATTTCTTCTCGCCGGAATCGAGGAATATCTCCTCCTCTTTGGAGCTCTTTTCCGGACAGTCGGCGTCTCCGGGTAGGCAGGCTACCTCCGGGGCTGGCGTCTCGATTTCCGGTGGCTGGGTAGGCTCCTGGTTTAAATTGGGAACGTCGATGAACGAGTCGTCGTCGCCGTTAGTGCCCGATCCTTCGTAATCTTCCTCGTACTCCTCGACAGGCTGGTCGTTCTGCATCTCAAGGTCCAGTTGCTCCATGTTGCAGGTGACAGCCGCGTCGGGTTTGAACAGCGGCGTCCCCTTCATGTTTCTCGGGCCGGCGCAGAGCACCTTCTTCGAGATCTTTACGCCCTTCTTCATGATCAGGTCTCTGACGAGAAGCGTCGCGCAGTCGCATTGCAGCGGATTGCTCTGCACGTCCAGGTGTTTAAGGAACTTCAGCTCTGTGATGACCGGTGGCAAATGGCGGAGCTTGTTCTTGCGGAGGTTCAGGCTGTGCAGGTGGCTCAGTCCTTGAATGGCGCCGGAGTCCAAGTTCGCGATGTGATTCTCGGCTAGGTTCAAGCTTCTCAGGTTGGCCAGCTTGCGGAAGCATCCTGACTGGACTCGTTTCAGGTTTCCTCCGGACAGGTCCAAGTGTCGCAGGCTCGTCAGGTTGCCGAAGAGACCCGGGTGAAGCTCCGCCTCCAACACCGGAGCCTTCAGGGTCTCGAGATGATAGGTCTGGATGTACTTGGCGTCGGTGAGGTCCTGGCACCGTGCCACTGTTCCGTTCTCCAAGTTGCACAGGCCGTTGGTCCTGCCTGAGAAGCTCAGGACGACGAGGAGCAACGACAGCACGGTCGGTGCTGTCTGCATCTTTTGATCTGATTTATCTGGAAAAGAGAAACAAATGGTCCGGAGATGTAGTAAACCGATATGTGACGCTTTCTAAAATTATCGCTACGCGGACAAGCTGATTCGTGAAACGAACTATTAGTCAATTGTCACTTAGAATAACCTTTTATTCGTCATAGTAGGTTCTGAACCTCCAAAATAATAAAGAGTACAATAGGTACATAATTGGATAACAGTGATAATACACCTTCTCGTATTTCAATTGAAATTATGTTCTTGAAATTGAAAATTTAATTCCCTTCAATTAAAATGGACAGTTTGAATATTGTAATAAATAACATCTGACAATGCCAAAAATTTGATGTTCCATAGAAATTATCATCATTCTTTTCAGAGGGGATTCATTAATTAGCTACAAGACGAAAACAGTAGAAACGATTCCCAAAAGTATTCGGATTGTTCGTAAATAAATAGCGAATTGATGAATGAAGACCAAGAATTAATTTGCAACGAGCTAATTAAGTAGACGATAATAACGGCATGGAATGTACATATGTATTTTTACGATCCGAATAATCGCGAATTAAAAAGTTAATGAATATTTTACAAAATTTCGATTTCTCATCAGTTCTTCATGTGCGAAACAAAATTTGAATGAATTCTTGTTTAAATATTCAGAATTGCTGGCAAAATTGATGTTTTCAAATAAACGACGTGAAACGTTCGAGAGTCTACAACACCGAGTCTATCAGAATTTCAACTTTCATTTACGTCAGCGTCCCCGATTAAAAGTTCGTGACGTAACATGTAGATACTTATCTCGATAATTATCTATACTGTCATTCCTGTTCCTCTGTTTCATATAAAGACAAATTTACATCGCTACGAAAATAGCCATGAAATTGTGACAAACATAGTACGATGCCGTTATAAATAGCCGTCTAATTGCATACTGTGCCAACATTGACACAAATAGCGTTCAGCCACAGACTTTACAAATCACGGAATTGTCTCTTGCGACATTCGTTCCTGATTAGTTTAATTTTACGGTCAGCAATTCTGTACGGAAGAAACATATTTTGTTTTTATTTTTAAATATGCATTTATGCTCCTTGTTTTACTGCATTCATTTGTAGAAAACATGACAAATTACTACAATAGCAGTTTCAAATAATTCTCTTTTGACAATGCACACGATATCGCAGATCGACTTCGAATTATGGAGTTTCGTAAATTTTTTCAGATACTTGGATGCTGTTTAAAAAACATTACTCTTCAGAATGGTCTTCTTAACAAACTTCAGAATTTAATAATAATAATAATAATAATATAATATAATATAGTATAATAATAATAATATAAGGAATAATAATTTTTGTAACTTTCAATTCCTTCCGAGATATTCCACTGTACTCACTTAAATAAAACATCCTGTAAATTAACAAATGTATGTATAAATGGCATTCATTTGAGACGCTCAGGTTAGAATTAATTATGCTAGTCCACGATTCAAAAAGTTAAAAAACTGGATAAATGTAATAGAAAATATAGCGGAGAAAATATAAAGAAAACAAGGTCTAATAAAAACATATAAAAACTTTCAGATTATCGCAACAAACTTCCAGTTTGATAGAAAAACGCTAAACCGTCACATCTTGTTTAAAACAAAAGGAGGTCCCTCCGAATCTGAGATCGCCTAAAAGTGACTCACTACGCGACCGAAGTGTTTATCTAAACGAAAGCAACACAGCAAATCCATCTGCTCCAAAATTAACGGTCCTTCCCCGAGGAATCCGAGGTCGAGCGCAGGTTCGCGGCCGTGGAAAATACAACGACGAAGAGAAGACGAGGTCTTTTTCGTGTCTTTAAATGTCACTTTCGACCGCCGTAACGTCGTTGTCCCGGTAGTTCTATAGATAGACGTAGATACACGAGCGGGACCGACCACTTTCGGCGTGTTGTTTGCACGATTTACCATAGTTTCCGCGGTGTTACGTGACGTCACCGAGTGATTTCCATATACACACATCGCGGTCTTCCGATAAAAGAGAGAAACACACACCCGTCCGCTCCACGCGCGCTGCTTTCGCGAGAACGTACGAGCATTGAACTCTCCTGATCGATCGTAATCACGCTCGCATGCAGTCGCGGGACTTGTACACTTCTGCGTCGCGTCCGTTCGCGTGTCCTGAAGAATCTAAGACCGCCGGCGGAAAAAGGTCCTCTTGTTGTCGATGCGAACGGACAATAATTGATATAATCGCCGTGACGCACATCGAAGAAGAAAATTCTTCTGCCGTTAAAACGCTCGATACTGCTCGGTAGTCGGTTAGGAAAAAACGCTACGAGACGGAATTTAGTGGAGTACTCTGTTATAGAATTACGTAAACGTATCGGATAGCCCGGTGAGTCACTCTTTTGATCAAATTAATACTCAATTTCGTAGAACTCCGTGGCGTATAATCTGTGTTACGTTACCGTTGCTCAAGGAAAGCCTGAACAGATTTCCAACGCAAATTGCACTCTCATCTTATCAGAAATAAGCATCGATACTGTTCGTCGATGCGCATAAGACAGATAAATTGTAGTATTACCGGCAGTAATTCGCTGGATCGTTGACCGTTACGTAAATTAAAAATTGTCGTCGACGAAGGTACGAAACGAAAATTAGATAAAAATTTGCTTCTTCTTCTTTTTAAATGTCTCGATAAATCGATAAATTTTGTACTGAAATTATTGCATTTTTACGAAGATCCCACTGTACTCTCTGTATTCTACTTATCCGTTCTTTCGCCGCGAATGCATCAAATCCGCAGTTTAGCAATCAGCTTTTATTAAGTGTGAAGCGTGCGAGTAAAAACGGTGAACGTGAATTCGCAGCGTTGCGGCGAAAAATGTAATTGGGTCGAAAAAAACCGGTGAATAGTTACGTGACTTCGAAGTTGCACCGAGCCACGAGGGATCAAATCGAGATCGAATCTGCGATATCGACGACGTACGTCGGGTAATTTCATCGTTTCGACATGGAAACGACGCGTGTATCTGCGAGCCGTTCGTCGTAGACGTCTCCGACGACTTACGCGCCTAATTTGCAAACAGACGCAACGGTTAATAGGGCTTAAGTAGTTGCGTACTGCGCAAAGCAGTCTCGGTGTGTTTTGTCGGGGCGCGTGGGTGAAGGCAGGTCATGGCCAATGAGTGCGAGCGAGATTTTCAGTCGGAATCCGCGATTCCTCTCTCGCGGTAATGCGAGTAACGAGCACCTGTCTAACTGTCCGACCGGCTTCTACACTCGATCGGCTTCCATATTTGAGGGGTCGGTCGTTGAAAGAGAAGTCTCTGATGAAATATACTTACGACTCTCGTTCGATCAGACGTGATTTCAGCAGTGTCGCAATTTTGGGCGCATCTGTAACGCAATAAAAAGAAAAACAACATATGAGTCTTGCGTAACACACGAAAGTCGTAATTGGATTGAAAATTCTTTTTCGGTTACACTGGAAAGATACGAGAGAACCGTGGACCTATAAATATATCACGATATCTTGTATTCGTGCTTTTAGGTTGTACGTGAACCTTTTGGTATCAAACGTGACTGGCACGTGTTCCATTATAAGAACGACAAGACTGATTTTATCTAGACCTTGCGCCATTTTTTGTTGTAACGCGTGCTCGAAGTAAGAAAATTCAGTTATTTCTTACGGATGAGTCTTTATAATTTCGACGATACTCCTTGCAAAACTGTCGACAAAATTGTCTTCGATATTCGACGACATTTCTGCCGATTATTGCGAAATTATTCAAAACACATGCACCTTTTCAGGATGCTATTTCATAATGGTTCTACTAAGAAATAAAGCCGCTTATTTTGGCAAAATTGATTCGCTTGACGTCTGACGAATGTGTATATTCTCGTTTTAAATCGTATCCGAATCGCACACGGTTCCCAATGAAACCTTCGAAGACGAATTTTCAAGTATTCTAGACAACGGAAAACACAACGCATGTTACGTATTTCATAACTTATGGCCGTCCGGGGCAACGAGCCAGTGTAAAACCGTGCAAGTGAAAGTAGCTGTCCCATACAAATCTGGCAGAAGTTATTACTGGATAATTACAATTAACGAACGCAGCCCAGTTTCTTTCGGTTCCCGGCGACCACGTGCCATCGCGTTTATCAATTTTACGGCAACGCGCGCGGGCAAAGTCGTTGTTACCTGTTCTCTTCGAGTTCAAAGAACACCGTCATTACCCTCGAAACAGTGCCATATATTGCTCCCGCGAGGATACCATTATACGTGGGAAAGGAACTCTCCTTTTTTTCCCCCATCTTAATAACTGCGTAACCTACTTCGGTCACAGATTATTCGAAATTACGGCATGTACGACGCGGCAATAAACTCGGAACTCGTAGATTAAACCTACGTGGTTCTGCGATCGCGAATGGAAGTGAACGTAAAGTTCACGTTACCATCGTATCGGGTCTAATTGAAATCCGAAATAGGTACGAACGAGTTTTTATTGAACGCCGTTCTGGCGTCGTTATTGGTTAACCGAAATCTATTGTTATCGAGACAGATTACGGATTTTCATTTGTAATTCTATTGTCACAGATTCTATCGTGTATCCATATTTGCTTGCGTATATTTTACATATTTGTATGTACTACATGTATATATATATGTCTTTGAATTTTACTTCTCTTTGCCAGTCTCTTGTGTTTATTATGTATTTGTATATTATGTAAAGACTCTGACTTTTCTTAAACATATGCCCATGCAGAAATTATAGTGAATATGTGATTACTGTACTGCAAATTTTTGTGTAAATTTACATTCTCGAGATTAGGAATCGTGAAGTATTTTCAGTACAAAATACGGACACAAAATTTGATCACCCAATTCATATATTTTTTGTGTCCGTATTTTGTACTGAAAATACTTTACGATTCCTAATCTCGAGAATGTAAATTTACACAAAAATTTGCAGTACAGTAATCACATATTCACTATAATTTCTGCATGGGAATATGTTTAAGAAAAGTTAGAGTCTTTACATAATATGCAAATACATAATAAACACAAGAGACTGGCAAAGAGAAGTAAAATTCAAAGACTTGCTACGAAAAATTAAAGTTTTCGAATGCAATAGTTTTTTTGATTTTTCTAAATACAAGTCGATTTTAAAGTACAGTTAATTTGGAAGTAGTAAAACTTCGTTTGAATATGACGAATGAAGTTCTGAATTTTGAGAACAGTGTAAAAACACAGACTTGCTGAAAAGAGTGTCACTAAAGCAAGAAGTAGCGGCGATTTCACCAAACAGGATCGGTTATGTAAGCATCACTCACTCTTTCGTTTTCATACGTTGTCCTGTATTGTCACAAGTACTCGACGCGCAAGTTATATTTTAACTTCAGCTCTGCCGACAACTTTTATTTTCTATGAAGATCCGCGCTCTATTGATCGCGATATGTGTATATTTCAATATAATAATTATTTATACAGGAACTAATTAATTATATTTCAATATTTAAAGTATTATTATAACATCGAAGATTATTTTCGAAATTAACTCACATTGAACAAAAATTCATCTATAGACTCCCGAAAAAAATGTAAGTATCTTAAAACAGCAAAGAATATGTATAAAAAACAGTCAAAAAGTATCATGAATGTTTAACGTTATAAAAAAGATCGTACTTATTTTAACGGTTTACTCGAAGATTGTAAAGATAGATTTACGAGTTATTTATTCGATATATATATATGTTACTTGCGGCAAATACTACATGAAGACTCGTTCAAAATCGGGATAAATGTCTTATTGTTACTTTTATAGACTAACATAAAACAGCCGCTTCTAATGCTCCGCAAATCTAGCGTTCAGAAGACCGTACAAACGCATTTGTTCCAAGATGATTCGCAGGCGGCACACGCATAAATATCGGTGTTACGTGAAAGCACAAAACGCCGCGGTCTCGTCAGTCCTCGAGCAGGCTCATGGTAAGAACGCAGCGGACCGTGTTCGTCGGTTTTTCCGCGAATGGTCACGTTTTTGTCCATTTTTGGTAGCAAAAACCGCGGACACCGGCGGCCATAGAAGTGACGAATCCGCGGCGGATCCGTCCGGAATGGGACAACGGAGAGTGGATAGAAGGACAGAGGGCCGACAATAGGCCTCGGCCGAGCTATGCGACCAGGAAATTCGAAGTTGTAAAGAAGCTAGCAACGAGACATATACACCCGCTTTGGTCATGGCTCGGCTTTTTGCCGGTTGCGTGCTTAACGGTACCATCGCGGCCTCGTGGTCCAGTTAACCACGTGCTTCTAAGAGAGCCAGCGATTCCAGAAGTCGTTTCAGGAGGTCGTGCACCTTTCAGTACGAGGAAGTATCCCTGAAATCTCCTCTCTTGGAACCGGCAGAAAAAGATCGTTGAATTTCCTGGCCGAGGAAGATACACCGGATTCTTTCGTTTCTTGCGGCGTTCGCGCGTTTCTGATCTCCGAAGACCCCCGGGCATTCAAGTGTCAATTCCATTAAGCCGGCGTTCGGCTTATGCCCAAGTGTATTTATTTGGCTGCGAATCGTCTCCTCGCGGCTGTACGATTTTAATTTATCCACTCGGAACCCGCCGATTCTTCTCGCAGACGATTTAGAAGCCTCGAAAATGAAGGACGCTGTGCAATGTAGACGGCGAGTTTTACAATGGAAAAATTAAAATTATCCGCATCAACTGCAAGAAACTAAATAGTAAGTTCATTTTTTTCTTTGCTACTCGAAGCAAATTTTGACAAAATTTTGATTCTGTTATATAAAGTTGAATCGATATAAAAATCATTGTACTGCAGTGAAATTTTAGAGGAATTAATATATAAGAAATTCTGTGTTTTTATTTATATATTTTACATGATTAGCTCGTATGATAATGATTCAGTGTCGCCGTATCGGTGGCACCGGAGTGCGAAGGGGGTTAAATTGCAATTACATAGTCGGTTTTGACGTAAATGCATAAAATCAGCGGTTCAGAAATGATTGAGTATGAACTGTTTTGCATGTTCCTTTTTGGTCACCGGAAGTACGGCGAATATTAATGATATATGGTGTCGCATATATCATTTGAAGGATTCATATGATAAATTGTTCGCTGATATTTTATTTATGGTGTCGAACGGTAATCGAAGTCGTGGTTTTGACGTGACTACAGGAAGTAAATCGTTTGATTAATCTGCGATTAAATTTTAATTAGCGTTTGCTTCGATTGAATTCTGTTTCAATCTTGATTAAATTTGCATTACATCGCATGAATTGAAAACTGCTTGTTCCCTTAATTAATGTTGAAGAAATCGAATATCGAATTATTTTCAGTGCAGTAAGTTCATACAACATCTGCATCAACGAAACGAAATCATTTGTTTCTGCACGTTGGGCGACAGATGGATAAACAATCTCTTAATTAATGTGCGATCGAAAAGGAAAAAGCTGGAGGTAAGTTGTATACACGACGAAAATATCGCGATTCGAGAATGTCTAAATATAGCACGCACATCTGTCGAATGTTGTTTGCTGTGGAACTGTGAATACAATTTAATCAATAACAAGTTTATTCCGAGGTCATGGAATAATTGCGGTCGCCGAACTCGGATAACTCGCACAAACTCTGCGAAGAAATTTTTTTTTTTGCTACTGCATACATTATGCCTACGGAATTACACGACAATTAGTTGAACATTTCCGTAAACAGTATGTAAATACTGTTCTTGAAATATCATTTAACGATTCATTTTTACGATCTTGAACAACGAATGTTGAATATTTCAATTTCTTCTAGTGTATATTTCAATGTACATTCATTACATACATTTACGTATTTATTATATAATGAAAGATTTATGTAAATTACCTGCTACATGTTTATTATGTATATTACATAAATATGTAACATATTATCACGTACATTATACAATATATATATTGTATAAATATAATATATAATATATAATATATAATATATAATATATAATATATAATATATAATATATAATATATAATATATAATATATAATATATAATATATAATATATAATATATAATATATAATATATAATATATAATATATAATATTATAATAATAATATATTGCATAAATATATAAAATATTTATTACGTACATAATGACACATCCTCGTTCGTAATCTCTCAAGCAAACAAAACAAAAATCCGTCCAGGAATAACGCAATAATTTATTTGGACAAGAGTCGCATCCACCCGGAAGGCCGACGTTTAAATGTACCCTATAATTCCTGGTGTCACGGTGTAGCAGCAAGTGGGGCCGTGGCAACCGATAACCTTGAAGCGTCCGAGGAGGTGCCATTTTGCCATTAAACGGCACTCCATCGCGTAAATCAAATATCCCCTATGGAGGATGCAGCAGCGCATCGCGGCGGTCGTCGAACAAAGTATATTACAGCCAACATCAGAAAAAGAAAGCGACGGACGTGTTCGTGGAATTACTAAGCGGACGTTACACGCAACATAATTGCAAAATAGCAATCCGCAGTATCCATTTGCAGGAGGTGTTCCGTCTATCTGAGGTGTACCGCGGGAGCCCGCAGCCACGACAGGACACCGACAGCGTGAAACGCGACGAGAACTTCTAGAAGAAGGAGAAGAAGACGAGGAGGAAGACGGAGGAGGAGGAGGAGAAGAAGTAGAAGTAGAAGAAGTAGAAGAAAGGAGAAAAGGATGGAGGAAAGAAGAAGAAGAAGTGAAGGAAGAAAGAAGACCACGACGAAGAGGAGGGAAAAAAGGAAGGGTAGAAGCGGAACCGAGGAAAAAGGAAAGCGGCGCGAGGGAATGCGGGCTCGAATATGTCAGGGGGAAAAGAGAGTAGTGAAAGACAGAAACAAAGAGAAAGAGGCGGAGAGAGAGAGACGGAGAGAGAGCAAAAGAGACAAACAGGCCACACAGGGAGAGTGTCTTAACCACACAGGTATCGCGGTATCGATGGCAGCCGGTCGTGCGAAACGATTAGCAAACCGTAACGCACCAGAAATCAGGCTCCGTGTATATGTATACGTCGGGACAGGTCAATCAACTCTAAATAATCGCGAATAATGAGCTATACACGCTTCCCTAACGAGCCTTTCTACTTATCAATCGCCGCTTTCGATATACTCTCGCGGAAAATGCCGACGTGCGCAGGAAACTGTAAAGAGTGTGTGCCAGTGGTCCGAATTATGATCTCGGAATTGAATGAGTGACGGATCAATGTGCCGATGGAATTCGGTTATCCGAAACTAATCCGGGGAAACGTGAGTGATTTTGAATAATAGAGTATCGATTATTTGTACTGGGATAAAACCGTTGCAGCGTATATAAATCGCGTTTTATCTAAGCGTTTTAAATCTACGCATACTAAAATGTTCGTAAGATGAGCGAGATTATAACTCGATAATAAATTAACTGAACTTGAAATCCTCCTAACTATAAATTCGCTTAACTATAAATTGACTTAACGATAAATTAACTGAACCAGAAATTTATTTGGTAAGCAATACATTTGTTGGCGAACAAAATGACGGAAATATGATTTAAACCGCTACGACGTTAATTCTCTCGCAATAACGATGATTTGTCACCATAATCGCACTTACCTCTGAAATAATAATGTATGGACGACGATCAAACATGTCGCACGTAACCACGAGATCAAGTATATAATGTTATTACTGTACTGTGTGGATATTCAGGCGCATGTTCACATTATCATAAATTATTTTACGAAAACTAGAATACGGAAGCATATGTTTATATCTAAAATGTTCCGGATGATAAAAATACCTTATCGAGAGTTGTTATTCAAGCCTGCCGTTTGTTATTCTACGTCTTGCAAGGCCACAAATGCACGCAGAGAATGTCGTTTCTATGTTGACTTCGTAATAAAATTCCATTTCACGTTTGACGTCCGATTGAATGAAGAATGTGGAAGCGATAATGGCATCGATCGCCAATATCCCAGGAAAATGCTCGTGTCGCGTTTCAGTAAATAGCGCTCATTAAGAAACAATGACATTCTTGTATGGTCGACAAAAGGGTTGTTTACCTTATTCGATGCTGTTTCGAGGAGTTAGCGAATTGTTCGGTCGCGTTTATGCTGAACATACTTATGTATATGACGCGATACTCGCGTGAAAAGTTCAGGCGAGTTTCTTTGTAACAGCGTTGTAGCGGAGCGCCGACTTCAACAGATAAACTTTGTGGAAACCTAAGATAGAGAGAGATCTGCGACGACAGATTGCTAGACGCTAACGTTGATCGAATATGATAACGTCATTGTAGGCGGTCGACGAGTAAGGCGAGACGGGAGTTAATGAGAAGGAAATGGTAGGTGAAATTCTTAACATTCGTGATGTTATTATTCACGCATTCGTAAGAAAAATTGACAGGCCAAATATGATACTGTAAGATTACAAGGATTTAAGAATATTGTCACGTTATTTCCAAATTCGCATTTACTAAAAGAGTAAAGACATTTTCATGTAACTTACGTGTATTAGAGATTAACGTAGATCATTTTCATTTTGTGTGGAAATATTAGATATTTCTGTTAGAAGATATTTCCAGTAGTAAAATTACAATCACTCGCTGTTATCGATTATGGTAAAATTTGTTAATCTTAGTTTTCAATGTGGGCAGGGAGTATTTACTTCTCATGAGGCAATTTCAAACAAGTCGTAACGAATATTAACATACTTTTCGATTTCTATGGTGACTAATATATTCTATTTCACGATCTATAGTGATTGTATCAGCGCTCACTGATAGCCTCCTCCTCCTCCTCTTTATATCTCCCGCCTTTAGTAACTCTGAAGTATAAATCTCATCTGCGAAGCGCCATGCTATATCTAGCCGCAGCATTAATCACTATGGGAGAGTCATCAGTCACATATGCTGGATCCGCTGGGAATATTGAAATTTTTTTCAAATCCAGAATGTCTTAATTTACCGGGGACTTAATAATGGTAATACATTGAAGCGGAATGACTGGTAGAGTGCAAGCGATATTAGTACCCTCGATCTTTCAGGCAGCTGTCAACCAGTAATCAACGTATTCTGTGCGAAACAAAATGACAAACGACTACAACAGTTGCAATTTAATAGCGCATTGAAGAATTTACGGTAAACGCCAAGCGCGGAGTATTTTTCTCGAAATATTCGTTCGATCGAAGAATAATTTCATTTCCCAACGCGAATTTCGTTTCGTAGCGAGTGCTAAAAAATGCACTTGCTTCAGTATTTTGACAATCAAAGAGCAGGACTTCTACGTGCATAAGATTTTCAAAGCTACCAGAAGAATATCAAAAAAATTATAGAACAACGCATCATTAAATAATGCTTGCTTTAAACATCAGAAAATCGTGTTTCATCTTCTCGTGGAAAAAAACGAGATTACTTTCCGAACAAACCAATAGAATAACAACTTTCCGCAGCTACAATTTAAACGGCATAGTACATAGAAAAATGAAAAACATTGTGGCTAAAAAGTAGGCAAGTCGTGCACGAAACCAAAAAAATGCTACGACGACCAAGTACGCGTACAGTTTGTTTTTCTATAACAGCGATTAAGCGTTATCATTTATATTTGCTTGACATAAACATTGATAATGACAGGAGTTACTATCCGTTTTACCGTACATCGGCTTTATCAGCTCGTGCAGCATTAATTTGCGCGAAGTTACGGCGAAAAGTAATGATAAATACGCGCGTCGTTTTGTCCATATAATTCAATTAAATCTGCCACTCCGAGATTGCGTTCGTTCAAACAAAACCTAACCAGCGGGAAACCTGCTCCATTTACATATTTGTCCTCAGGTATGCAGCGTGCGCGGTCTCGTAGACACGCGGCCGGACAGAGGGCTCTAAAACTGAATCAGTCGCGATAAGATTCCAGAAATAATAGACCCGGGCCCCGCGGAGCGGCTCCGAGTCCGAGAACGGCGGGCAAGATAAATTCTGGATCGAAAGTCTACAATCTAGCATAAACATGCTAATATTCAGCGTTATCGAGCACGCTATCGAGACTACAAAATATTCAACGGAATTTCCCGATAAGCTGACTGCTCGTCTATTTCGCAACGTCGAATCTTATCGGTCGCAACTTCTGTCGCCGGACGATTTCCAAAGTGGGAAGTAAGATCTCGGTGCAATAGCTTCCCTTAGCGCGTGTCGCGGACGAATTAGGGATAATCTCGCGGCGACATCGGTTATTAATTTCACGATTATCTTTCGGCTTTGACAGGTGGTTTGCGATACAATGAAAAAACAGTCCCGTTATCGGGACGCAAACTGGTTTTCCTGCACAAACCGATGAAAGCACGCACACCGCCGACCGGCGACGCCGCCATTTGCCGGCGTTAAAACCCTGGCTGGATGCTTGTGACAGCGCTTCTCGAGAGCTGCACGGATCACGCGGCCGTTGTTCCGAAAATAATCCCCTATTGACTACCAATGAAAGCAATTAAGACCGATATCTTGCCACTGACACACATTTCGACGCGAAACAAAAACAGCGTACGCTGCGCACGTCGCGCGACGCGACGCGACGAGAGAGCTAGGCGTGTCCATCTAGTTAGACGCTTCTGTTGATTTGTCGGTCGTACGCTATATACAAGGTGAGATCCGGAGTTCTCTACTACTATCGACATCTTAACAATATTTATTTACTTACTGATGCTTTAAACCGGATGGTTTATTTAACAAATACAGGATTGTTATACGTGTAATATGTTCTATACTCTCCTTACTGAACATTGTTTAAGGAAATTATAAATTATTCTACGTTCATCGATGATATTGTTAACCCTTTACACTCGAGTGACTCTGAGGCACCACACTAAAACTGTTATATCACCTTATAATTTTTATATTAACGAAGTTCAGATTTAAAAAGTTGTTAAAAGTGTAACTGTTGCAAGACTCAATTTCAAATGCATAAAATGCACTTTGTTATATAAAATGGAGATACTGCAAGTCAGAAAAATTATTTTAGATTTACGATTAACCCTAGAAAGATAACCATATGACAACGTACGTAAAAAATAACCATACGCTTCAGAGGCGCATGCTTTTCTAAGGCGTCAATTTTATACTAACAATGGATATTTATTTAAGTTAATCTAGTCATTTTAAAGGTTTGGCATTATTGTAAAAATAAAATGCATTTATATTATATTTTTTTATATTTTAAGTAATTTTAAACTTAAATCACTAGACCTCTATGAAAAATTAACAAAAATCAACAGTCTTCGCAGGCGCCTCTGCGACGTAGGTTATCTTTCTCGGGTTAAAATGGCTTCGAGTGCAAAGGGTTAAAATATCGTTAAGACGAATCGGAGGGCAGCGATGTCGTGAATAAATTAGTAGGGATTTTCAATGATACGTAAATTGAGAATTCTTTTTATATACATTATAATAATCTTATATTAATTAAGTATCCGATTCAAACAAAAGCTTTTAATCTTAAAAATTCTTTTATAACTGTTCTTACTTATATCTGAACGATTCAGAAAAGTGCCACGTTTCGTACTTTTCATTCGAACTTTTGTTCCTGTTGCAGACAAATCTTCGTAAATCGAATGCAAAACAAGAAAACCGTTTCAGTGATTCAGAGATATTGCTGTGTTACTTCCTGCTTCTCAACATGGCTAAGGAAAGAAATTACTTGACTTAGGACTTAATTTACTATGGCAAAAATGATTAGATTAAACGTAAAGCAGGAAAAACGTTCGATGCATTTCAAAGATATCGTAGTATGATTGCGGAAATAAGTTAATGAACTGAGAATTTGATATATTCTGATTGGACTGCGGATATTATGCGTTTATGATAATAATGGTTAATATGAGATACCAAACAATGAAGACATTCGAACTGATTAAGAATATTCTTACATTCTCCTCAATTTATTGGCATTATCAAGAGAAGAAATACATTTTGAACATGAACGGTTCACGCGAGCACGAATAGATCACGTGCAAAATCATAAAAACATTCATGTAGTTTTATGAATATTGTTGTCCTACTTTCAACTCATTAAAATGATTATGAAAAGTAATGTCTGGTACGCAGATAATTTGTATTATTAATGAAATTAGAAAGGAAATGCGAAACAACCATAATCCAGGAATTATCGAGTAAATGTCAATACAATAGTAATCAAATTGCCTAACATGAGACCAGCTTTCCGGCTTTTTGTGTACATTTCTATACATATAAATTTCTCAATGCATAAATTAACATTTTTCTAATCCTAATAACATTTTTCTTATGTTGTTACCGTGTCCAATCTTGTAAAATACGAAGGAAACCATTCTCTAATCAATATTTTTGAAAAATCGCGTATGAAAATGGGAATTTACATTATTAACAATTATTTCAGTATTTAATAATTATTTCTACTGCAACTATAACTATATTTCTGAATGTCCTAACCATACTTAGAAAAACTTGATAATCTCACAAATAAATTCAAAATGAGAGATATTCTATAAGCCATGCAAATGTACAATACTGATTATTTCACCAGGACTGCTATTAAAACAATGAAAACAAAGTAATAAGTTACCCCGTAAACAAAATATACTCATTTTATTCCAAAATAGAAGACACGCAAATAATATTTGAGTAATCGCGAGAATTATTAGACGCGCAAGAAAATTATATGCCAAAAATTGATTAACATGTATGAGTAACGTGTATGTTGCATGTATAGAAACGTGCTAGTTTCTCGCACGTGCAGAACCGATATATATCAATGTTACGACTGAAAAATGTGTTAACTATCCTTCAACGCTGACACTGATTAGTAATATCATTTGACAAAAGAATGTAGGCCAATAAACTCTTTATAGCGGATGCAAGGTCAACATGATTTCTGCGCCTCGAGACGTACAGCCCGAAAGTATCCTTTAACGTTAAACCGAGTCCCTTATCCTTGTCGGAACGACTCAATTTTAAGATCATTGCGCGATTATCTTCAATCAAACCGGTCGACCTTCAACCTGCGTTTTCTTGCTTAGAAAATAAAAAAAGCAAGAAGCGAAGTATTTTAGTGTCAATTTACCTAACGACGATATCTTGTTATTTGAGATCTTTTCCAAGAAAATTACTGTAAATACTGCAAATCGAACATATTTGATACTCGCGCGCAAACCGTTCGTAATGGATTCGCATAAAGGACGACCATTATTTTGAATCCGTTTCTTCGTCAACGATAAGATAAAACAAATGAAAACAACTGCGGCGGTGTATTTATATTACAATCGAGCCGAGAGACGGAGTTTTCCCTCAATTGGATCACTTCCTTGATTCAATTCGGTTCGCATAATATTAATTTAACGATTGCGTAAACAGTACGCGCGAGATTTCAATTGTCGCAATCTCTTCCTAAAGTCGTATTCATGGAGTTCACGAACTATCAGTCACGTTTATCCTTATCATTAATTCAAACTTATCTACTAATTTATTCTGTAGCCTTTTAGCAACCATTGATTTCCTCAATTCTTCGAGTTTTACAATTGTTAACATAGTAAAGATGCTTTTCTACGTAATTATTTACAGAGGAATTTTTGTAGAAATTATTGTAACTGGTCTATATGGTTTTTTATTTACAATGGAATATAATTTGAGATTCTGTATCGTAGTAAACTTAATCATTGCCTTCGTAAAATTATTATAAACCTAAACACATTTACAGTGTATGTATAAATCCCTAAACTACGGATTTTTATGCAGAATAAAAATTGTCCGCACTTATTGCAAGACACAGGGACTACACAGACATTAATTTCTCTTTTTAATTAATTTAACGAGCTAAAATGTATACAACAGCACTTTTAAATTCATCAAATATTCTTACTGTTTTACATTTAATCGCCTAATTTTTATCGTGAATGCGTAAAATTCACGGTCCACAATTGAGTCGCTTAAAAAAATTTTGTAAAGTTAAATTTGTGCTAAGTTGATTTTATTCTAATGTTATTAAATGATATTTAATCTAATATCTTATTTGCTTTTTTTCATTATTTTAAGTTGAAGCCTGAGAGTGTCTTGTAACAATTGTTCATGTAATTGTATTTTACAGAACTTCGAATTTATTCTCCATTATTCACAAATTAACTGTTTTGACTTCCACCGTTCCTGCTTTTAATGTTTCAAATCTCTGTCGAAGATATAAAACTAACTGTGCGATTCTCGATAACCGTGGTCTTGTTATATTTAAAATACAACGCGAACTCTACTCACTCTTACTATTAGGTCGTCTCAGCGTTAATCGCATCGATAACAAGCAATTAAATATTCCGAATCGCGATTTTCCATTAGGCGTTACGTGAGTCTTGAAATGAGATTCAGACAAACGAACTCGCGGACATTCTTCTTCCGATTTAAATTGCTCGCAGGGTCAGCTAAACCCCGGAAACTGGCATATCACGCCTCATTACGACCGATTCTCTCTACCCAGCAAGAAAGGTCGCGCAATAAAGACAACCGCGTTGCATCCACGTTATTTGATCTCTGGAAGCCTATTCGCTGATCGAAAGCGATTGCCCGAACATCTGGTACGCTGATTCCTGATTAGGCAAGTCTGCTCGTGAGGACAATTAAAATCTGAATGTTGTGTAATTTCACGTAAGAGGCTTGAATAAGTATCTACCGAAGCAGCAGATGATTGATTTTACGATAAGACAATTTTTTAGATTACGAAACTGGTTAGCAATTTTACGATCGCTATATTTTCTCATTATACATTTGCGACTGACAGCGTCATCATCGAAATTTCGTTCGCTGTACAATAATTCAGAATTTGTAATATTTTTAAATTTGTAAAGTAATTGTGTTTTTGATAACGACGGAAAATGTTTAGTAATTATGTACGGATAGAATAAATATGAATCGACAGAAAATTCTTGATTATGCATAGTTTGATAAACGCAATTTGGATAGACTGTGTATATTAATTAAGTGAAATACTTTCACAATGACAAAATAAATTCTTTTGTAGTGCGTAGCTGTATATTTTATTATATTTAATAGTTCAGAAAAATCGAATATTCTTTACGTAACCTTGAGTCAGAATGGTTAACTGTTTTATCTGATTGCTCGTTTAGATTTCGAACAATATCATGTAATTAAAAATCAAATTTCTGTTCATTTATATTTGACTTCATTAATTTCAAAACCATCGCGTTAAAAAATCTCCAGGGTCGCTGATTCAGACTTTAAGTGCAAGAAGAGGCACACGATTCGTATAAAAACGATATATGATTTTATCTTATCTTATCTCGTGCAATCTACCGTCTGATTATTGTATAAATATGCTTTATAGCACATCGAATGCTTGTGCAGCCCAAAAAGGGTCGTACAGAATTTATTTCTCTCAATAAGATATCGATTCGTGTAATAGACACTTCGTGGAACAGTTCAGAAAAATTGAAATCGATTGAAACGGTGCTACGAAAAGTATGGAATTCGCAAGAAATTTTTATTTTCAAGCGAAAACACCGAAGTGTTGTTACTAATTGTTTAAAAAAAAAACTCGAACGTTTGTATTTGCAGTGCATCGATTGGTTGCTCGATGCTCCAAGATCGGACACCGGCATTTTTCGTCGCATTAACGTTTCAGTTATATAATGTCAACTTTGTACCTGCTAAAGAGACGTCTTTTTTACGATTGACACATGATTATCGTTCGTGCAGTCATGTTGTTCCCGTTAAGAAGACGCTATTTACCAAGATTTACATACTGTACATACTGCACACATTGTGCACGGTATTACATTCGTGTCAGAAAATTTTCCAATTCTCTTATTCACAAAAATACGAAGTTTTGTTTTTAGAGAATCTTACCTCGTGCGGCATTTACATTATTCATCGCTAGCATAATTATAATACTTCATGACGATCGAAACGAAAAAGTTAGAGAACCTGATATAGAACGGACGTACCAAGATAAAAATAGAAACAAGTGTTATACGTTTTGTAACGTTGTTTTTTGTTAAAAAATGACACAACTTGGCGATGCTTTTAGCTTTTAGTAATCTTTACACGCGAAACTTTTTGTGTGCTCTGAAGTATTCCGGCATTGATAATTTCAAGATTCGTCAGTCGCGCAATCGTGTAAAAAGATAAGCTTCCCGGATCTTACCGAAAGAAGCCACCACGAAATGGAAGAGAAGTATTTTCGAATCAGTCAATTATTTATGCAAAATAAAAATGTTCTGCGTCTGTTGCGAGAAACAGACGTCACTCGGAGACTGCTATCTTTTTCTAAATAATTTTAACAAGTTGAAAATGACGTGCAGGACTTCTTCAAGTATTTTAATTTTACTGCCGTTTTAAATTGCATCCACTCATTTTTGTCCTAAATGCACACAAATCCGCAGTCTAGTTACAACTATAATCTTATTTCACAATTCCAGAAACTATAAAATTAATAATTGCGTTGCACAAATGATTGAAGCAAGTGTTACAATGAAAGCTGTTCGAAATGTAAGCGAAAACGAACTTCTCTCTTTTAAGAGACAACGCACATCACTCACTGATACCGTCCGTTTAATGTTAAATATTACCTCGACCGAACGCTGCATGACATTTTCACAGCCCACTAATGGACAGACGATATTCTTCGAATAACTTTTTATCATTCACTTTTTACTGCCGCCGTAAATACTTTCAAATTAATAGACGCGCGACTCAGTTTCTGCAAGTTGTTTGCAGCTCATTATTCGCCAAATGCTAGTCATCATTATTATATGAAACGTCGAGGTTGTATTTTTCCGTGCGTAAATGTTCTTTCATGTTTTCCCTTGACACTAAACCCGTCGAGCTCCAAATATAAATCCAAGATTTATGTACAAAATTATAGAAGAGGTAAAATTAGATAAATTTTTCTTCAAAATCGTTCACGAAATTCGACGACGCCGTAATCAGATTCTGCGGACCCGAAATACCTGTGAAACAGATTATTTCACGAACAATAACGGCATAAATAACAATGCCACGAATCAAGTCCGTGGTTCGATGATTTCAGCCCGCTTCGTGTCACTGGCTCTTCATCGTGATTTTACGATATTCCCTGTTACCAGCCGTATCGCATTACCTGCATTTACAGTTGCCGAAAGGCGGACGGCTACCAAGCTGTTTCCGGTTCTGCGCGCGGAATCCAAGGTTTACCGCGTGTTTCGGACCATGGTACGACTCCGCGTATTTCGTAACGCACGGTATCGCGCGCGGCGTTACGTCAGAATTTCACCGTGCACGACCCGGGGCTGTCCCCGATCGTTTTCGCCGTTGGTTTTCATTTTAACGGACGTAACGAGCAGCACAACCACCTCCGGCGACACGAGACACACGTACTGTGGCTCGGCGCAAAACTTCCTGCCTGATTTCAATAGATACCACTGAATTATTTATTTAACCGTGCCCGCGCGTCGCGAGCTTTCAACCGTGTTCCTCGCATGATTCGCCTGTCGATGGTCAGTTTTTCTGCGACTTCTTCGGTCGGCATTCCGCGATTATTTCGCGCCGGATTGACACGTTAAGCGAAATTCATTTTTACGTACAGGGGAAAAAGCTCTTAAAACGCAATAACTTCTTAAACATTCGGCCTGGTTCGTTGAATTTGACGATGAGTAGACGAATTTGTGCAGAAATTGCTAATTGTTGAGAAAGAACTGCGTACTTCTTTGGCCAACGATTACGGTCATCGATCGAATAATCGCGAGGATCTGCAATTTGACGACATTTAATTGTTTGTGGATTATAATAAAACACGCGAGTGACTTGCTAGAATCTTAGAAAGGTTATTGCGTTTGAAGAAAGTGTCCGAACATTAATATATCTAGACCGCGGACGTATATGAAAACTAAAACTTGTTTGCGTTAATTGCAAGAAACTTTTATAACTAGCCAACATAAATAAATTTAATGTTTCCACGTTTCGTTTACTAATGTTTGTCGTAAACACGCAAAATCCGCGGATCATTGAAACCCATTCCAATGAAGCGAACTTAAATAGAATTTCTAGAATAAAACGGAGTTAAGTTAGCATTCGCCACGACTCTCTATTTTCGCTATCGTTAATGTGAAATTACAGTAATGTCTCCCTTACTGACGCTCAGGTTGTGTACAGACATGGACAATTTGGGAAGAGGAGATACGATTATTCGAACCTTCCGACTCGTTTTTATAGTTGTCGACAATCGATAACCATAAAAAACGAGCAACAAGGCTCGAACAATCGTATCTTCTCTTCTGAGCGTCAATTGGAGAGACATTATTGTACTCCGATAACGTGAGAATTTTCGACGCGCTAAGCTCGGCTGCTGAACTTCGGTAAACGTCCTAAACGAAGTTACACCTTTCCGAAATTTTTAGAGCGTGATGCGACACAAAGGATTCTTTTCTACGCTGATTTTTCCAAACGTTCGTTTGCAATGCGAAAACCGTCTCGTAACAGAGAACTGTGCTTTCCAAGCAACTGTCGAATGCAGCAACTTCGATCCACTGTGAAGTCGGCACAAGGCGAGCGACAACGGACATCAATCGTAGATAAATAATTTAGCGATATCTACCGGAATCGAGCATTATCGAATATATGCGCACGGCTTCGAACGGGAGCCAACTGTAGAGCAAGCGAGAGTAGATTAAATAAATATGCGGAGGTCATGGGTCGTTTCTGTCGTCTTCGGGGCATCAGCATTGCTAATGCCTCCACTGGTCGCAATCAGCGACGTCCTCTTCCATCGCGACGTCCGTCCGGGCGAAAAATCAAACGCGACATTATCCACTTTCCTCGGTTCGAGGATTGGTGACCGTATCTGACCCGGTTTTTAATGGGACTTTCTAATCAGAAGAGATCCGGCCTTTTTAATTACGGTACTATTCCGGCGATACAACTCGCGAGTCGCTTCGACAGAGGCGGACACTGTTGAATATGCCGAGTTCCTTGAACACACTGCCATTCTCATTAATATCTGGTCACTTTTTAACCCCGACACGACCAAAAGGTTCATCGAACCAGTTTAGTAATACAACCTACAGTCGGTGTAAAAAGTACTCGTACATCTTTTAAAATGGAATAACCTTTTTATAGTTGGGAGAAGCGATCTAAATATTTTTGTAATATGTTATATCTTATTTAGTTTTAATTAGATTTATTGTTACTATTATTATTATCATTATTATTACTGTTATCGTTCGTCAGATTCATTGTATTTATTATTGTTCATGTTATATTGTATATCAACGTTATTTCACAATCATAAGTTATCATTGTAAAACCAACGTTATTCCATTATCTTCTTATCGAACATCCCAAAATCTTCTGCAACCCGTTATTTCACTCTTATCTCATCCTCAAACTGTCTCATCCTCGACCTCCGTCCTTGCCGCATCATATTTGAACCTTTGCCCGCTACGTCATCTTCAAAACTGAAATCTTACCTGCTTACATTGCTAGTAATCCTAGCAATACCTAAATCCCACCACTCAGAATCTATATGTATATGTATATATATACATCACTTCTCCTTAATTCTCAGATTCCTTTCGAGCGTGCGCCTAACGAGATTCCTACCGGAACACAGATCTATTCGTATCGTTCACTCACGCAGAAATTCATTTACAAAAATAAAAGGAGTTTAAAACAGAACAGATCTTGTTAAATTCTCCGATCGGGTCGGGAACTCTCACAATTTTTGCGAAGAACTATCCCGCAATATAACGGGATATATAATTTGAATATGATATAAATTTCGGATAATATGAATTTCGACACTTGCAACTGTTTACGGAAAAAAGATTAAAAACTAATATTTTCTCAATTCTTCTGATCGAGAGAGAGAGAGAGCCTTTATTGACCATTTGAAAAGAAAATAATTTTCTAGATATACGTCAGTTCTATAAATTTTGACAATACAATCGAAATCGATTTTTAAAAGCGATAAACAATTGAAGATATCTGATGGCTGGAAATAGAAATTTTGCGCTCCTTAACAATTAATTCTCGAATTCGAGTTAATATTCATAATTTTTGTATTCATACTTCCATTAGCTGAATTAATTCTTTGAGAATGAAATGATTCGGTTGCTCTCGAATCTGAAGTTACGACAAATCCTCGACAATGCTTATTAGCAAATCGATGAGTATACACGGGAAAGCGAAAAATTTGTTTAACGAACTAGTTAGTTTCTCGCACCATCTTGCAACGAGCCGCGCACATAAATAATCGGTGGCACATTCAGCCGTTGAAACGTACCGCCAATATACCAGTAACCGGCAGATTTCTTGCTTTATTCACTTCGTGCTTAGCTGAAGTATGTTTTCTGACGATTTCTTAAAATACACACTTATATCGACGGCAGCGCGAGTTCCTACGAATCGCTTCGATGAATTCAAGACTCCTGTCGTTGGCTGTAAACATTGATCGTCGACGTTTACATCAATGAATTTATAGCATTACCTTGAAATGAGGGTTTACTTCGATTTCCCTCGAAATCAGTACCTGGATTAAGTATGAAAGTATAATAATATTCAAAGTTTACACTAATATATTTACACAAAACTATTTTGAAGTTAATTATTATCACAATATCTCTTTTAATCAATTTTTACTTTCGACGTAACAATATCCAAAATTTATTTCAACGAATTTCTAACTACTTTAAATTATATATTTCATTATTCTTGCTTCAAATGCTTTGAATATAAAAGAATAACATCTACATGTGAAATCATCGACGTTCCTTTCAACGATGAACCGAGTTAATATGATGATCGTTTTTTAAAACGGAACAAGACTCGAACGACGGAAATACGTCACACGTGCTGCGGAAGTTTTACGTGGCACGTACGAACATTACGGAACTCGGACGAGTGTCTTGTGGAAGTTATATTGTCCAGCAACGTGTTCGATTATAGTGCGTTGAATATTAATGAGCATCGACGTGATCCGATTCTTAATGGATCCGATTTTTCATCGGAAAGTATAATTAGCAGGCAAGAGTGCAATTATGTATAATTTTATCAGCTGCCACGACGATCTTGCACAACTTCTTGTATCGTCGGAGAATCGATGTACGCTCTTTTTTTGAACGTTCTGAGTACACATCTGCATAGACGGAGAGGACTCCAATGAACGCAATAAATGTGTATTCTATGCCTAGGCGACTGGGACTGTACGACTGTACCACTTACGAGTTAACCCTCCATCTGTCAAATGGATCCATTAAACTTAATCATTCGTCGACAATGTTGTTAATTATCTTGAAATATGACTCTTTGACGTTACCTATAGTAGCAAAATCTCTGTCGATTACGCTGCTTCCTGACAAGTCTTACAGCCCACTCTCAAAGAACTGTTTAATTGCCTTTTATTGGACAATGTAAATGAAGTTTCCATGAAATGTACTTTTTCAGTCTCTAGAAAAAGATTCCGATGAAATATATTTAAATTCTTGCATAATTGATTTATATTTCGTATGTAAGGTGTAAAATATTCTGCAAGTAATTATTATTCTTAAAACGACTGTGTCAGAAACAAAATTTGAGGGAACTTGACAATGTTTATATTTTGTGTAACGTGTTATTAGAATTGTTGGAAGAGAAAAGACTTTCTTTTTGCCGCTTTGTCGTTTCCCTGCTCGTTGTTCCACGAACTTTCCAGCTTTTCTACGGTTTACTGTAAAAACCGAGACAGTTGCATGTTTTATGGCAGAGGTGCGCGACCCTCGTGAAAGTTCACATGCGTGACACATGCGTCAGAAGATCAGAGGAGATCCACGAACCGGCTGTGATCGGTCGAGCAACAAACCCGCCTAATCGCTTCCATATTTCTGTGTAATTCGAGGTGTTCGCCCAACGTTCTGTTTCGTGGAGCGGTGTAATTGATAAACAGATCTGCGGTTTTGCGGGAAATCTTTAATCGAAGGCTTGTAATTAATATTGAGAGGTGATTTCAAGAAAGAGAATATCGCTCGAGCGACCGAGGTATCGATCATTTAGAAAATCTAAGCAGACATTCACAAGAAACAAGCGTGTAATATTATCGGAAATTATCACTTCATCTAAGTCTTCAGTTACCGATGCAATCTTTAAACTGCATTTTCTATAACAGAACATTACCATAATTACATAAATGTTACATATGTAAATAAATGTTATACATGTAATATTAATTATGTTACATATGTAAATATGTAAATAAATGTTATACATGTAATATTAATTATGTTACATATGTAAATATGTAAATAAATGTTATACATGTAATATTAATTATGTTACATATGTAAATATGTAAATAAATGTTATACATGTAATATTAATTATGTTACATATGTAAATATGTATTATTTACATATGCAAATAAATGTCATACATGTAATATTAATTATGTTTTAGATCAACGTAGACGACAGAAGGTAGATAACCGATTACAAAATTTCTAAATAATTAAGCTGCTTCCGAAGCGATTTAAAACTAGCAAAAAAATGCAAAATTGTAATCTCGTCAGTTTTTCCGAGGCTTCCGTAAGTATAATGTTGGATAATGCTCGTCACGTGAAAATATGTCCCGGTAAATTTATTATGAAAGTGGATCTGTAATCTTGCGTAAATAACAATTTTTTCACCTCGATCGCTTTTCCAATAACTCTCACTCCAGATAATACTCATCACGCACGTGCATTTTTATCATTTACATCAATTATATTACCGATGGCGAAGTGTATTAGTTACACAACAGTTATACTCGCTTATTTCTTTAAATTATGCAACGACAATTTTCAGTAATAATCAGTTATATTAATAATCAAATATATTAACGCCTGAATGATAAATAATAGTAACAATGATAAATTTATTATAAATTTATTATAAATTTATTATAAATTTATTATAAATAAAAAGGTTACGCTAAATTGATCACAAATTATGTGATATCTAATTTTTAAACGAAGATAGACTTACACCAGTTTCAAAATAAACGATCCAAATAACTCGTAAATGTATCTTTACAATTTGAACAGTCAGCAAATAAAAACTGAAGTCTAAGATTGTTATCACCGCCTAATGCACTGCTATCGTTTTCAAAACTAATGGATATTGCGTGTAGTTATCGAAGTACACAGAAATTCTCGTTCGTATCGCATTAACATCGTTTCGTTAACTACTGGTTCAGATTTTCATGCATTAGAGTTCCACTGCGTTTTAAATACACATCGTAAAGGAGAAGCTAACAATACGAGCGAATGCTATTGTATTTGACACTAAGAAAGCTGATAAAACTCGCGTTACTCTATCTTTAGTACGCGGAACGTTATCACGCATCGATGAGTGCGATGATAAAGTCGGCACGGAACGTTGGACGAAGTTCGCGAACGTTTCAAGAAAATTTTTCAGTTTCTCCGCTCACGAGAACCGCGAATGATGTCACAATTCCTCGGATAACTCTCTATTTATCTGCCGTAGCGACGTTTCACCTCCGTAAGAGAGTATTTCAACATAAAGAACGTGCAGTTTATGCAGAACCACGGGACGAAGCATTATAAAACGAAGAATTGTAAAATACTTTGATCATTGTTTATAATGCTAAATAATATAATACTTTTCTCAAACTTAACATCTATTTTTGTCATTCTACGAGCATTGTTTATAAAGAAAATGTTGGAACATAATTTAACCGACCGAGCAGTACTGTAACTGCATGTAAAAAATGGAGGCGCATTCCTTCATTTATAATTAGCGGATTTTTATGCGAAATAAAAATTGTCTACAATTATGTTATTCAACTGAAAATAATGCAATTGTATTTTAAATTTTTAAATATAATTTTCCTAATTTTTGCAAATAAAAGTGCGATATCCGTTGTCTATTTAGGATTTATTCTGTAATCCTTTCTTTCCTTTTATCATTCTTTTAATATTAATGTCCTTAATCGAAAGACTTCGTACGTGGACTTTTTCAAAATTCAGTTTAAGAATAAAAACCAATTGTACTACCTGCAATGCCATAAACTCATATTTCTAACAATTATTTATGTGATTACATCGACCCTTTAACATCAATTTTTCGAATGTTTTCATTCTTTCAATAATTTAAGAAAAATGTATATATATATATATATATATATATACATTTTTCTTAAATTTTTAATATATACAATTTTTAATATATATATATATATATATATATATATATATATATATATATATATACATTTTTCTTAAATTATTGAAAGAATGAAAACATTCGAAAAATTGATGTTAAAGGGTCGATGCAATATATATATTGCATCTGCATTTTATCATCAATTATGGAGCACTGTCGTGGCATTGGTGAACAAATAAAAGATCCTGCACACGTGTCATCGAATGTAACATTGTTAATCGATAATACTGTCAGCATTAAATTTCCATAAATGACAATCACGTGGGCTGCCTCATATAATATAAATGTTGGACAACTAACCACTGTCGCCGGTGACAAACGATAAAGCTGACTTCAAAAGGACGTCGTGACACTGACTTTTCGCCACCCAAGCTATCTTTAGTTAGTCATCTAGTCACCGGCTACCGAAAACAAGGCAAACAACAGTGCAGCGGCCCTTACTTAACCCTCGGACGACGGACCATTTTCAACAACAATACAATAGACGATGTTGCGTCAGTTAAAATAAATGATTTCGTTGCATATTACTTTGCGGATTATTCCTTTCGTTATATTTGAAATAATAAAAATATCGAAATAATTAATTATCTCGATATTTTTAATTAATTATTTCAAGCAGTTATTTCATATTTTCATTTGATATACATTTTTTTCCAGGTTTGTTATAGATCTATTAATTCCTCTGTTATTCTTAGCATAGCTTAATGTAATTTATTTCACTTAATTGCTGAAGATCGAGTAACCAGGTAACGATTTAAATACACTGAGTCAAAAAACGAGTCGATAATCTCAGTCCGTGAGTTAAGAACCACAGGCTAATGTCATCAAAATTAACAGTTCACTGTTATTTTGTTTAATTTTAAAGCCTTGAAATTGTCCAAACTGTAGAGCCGCGCAGTGGGCTCTGTTTATCGAATCAGATCGTTTTTTATCTCGATTAAGTTATTACGGTATTAAAACTCTGTAAACTGACAGCTTTACAGTTACGATGTTAAGAAGTCGTCAGAAAAAAAATGCGGTCAGAAGATAGCGGAACGCAATGCACGGTTTTATTAATCCAGCAAGGTGGATCGAAACGACTGGAATTGTAAAGGTGAGCCCGATGACGTTGCGTGGTCGTAAATACTTTGTAAGTTGTTATCATGTCGGGTACAGTCTATAGTTTACTAACGTCGACTGTGTTGCATCGTCAACAACGTTCCAACCTTGCATATTCCGACCTCGCGGTGTAATTCACTGATGAGACCGAAGAAGTGTCGTACAGAAAACAAACATTTGTCACCGAGACGAGGTCTTGGAATTTAGACCGTTTTGAATTTTTTATCTTTTTGTTTTAACGCCAGCCAATTAGTGAGCTGCCAATCATTTTCTGAACAAATATGATTTCATTGTTCGCAACTGTTGTTACTGGACTGTGGATTTTATACATTTATAAATTTAGAATAGTAAATAGTAACGGTAGTAATAGTAATATTGTTATTATCGTGGTTATTATTATTATTACTATCATTATTACTATTATTATTACTATTGTTATTACTATTGTATTACCGTACTTTTTTACCTGGTAATTACATTTGCTTCATTCGTTTCTGTATTTGTTGTCGTTGCTCTAACACATAAACAAACGGCAAATGGCATCAAGTATCGAGCTTCAATCGTTAAGAAATGGCGAAAGTAACGTGATACACGACTCATGCATCTTATGCAAAGCAAAATATAAACAGTATTGTGTCCGAATATTAATAGGAGTAACTGTAAGTTAAAATAGAACGTGTTTTCCTTTAACGCGAGACGGGAAAGTCGTTTCTTCATACTGATTTATAGAGACCATAAACGACCATCCATGGTCCAAGGGAACAGTGATCGGAAACTTGCAATTTTATGACGGATGGAACTGGCGTGAAATTCACGCTGTGAATTTTAACAAGCAACGGCAGACTTCCAGTTTGTTTTACAGCCGCTTTCGTTTTAAAATCGTGCTTTGCTAACAGCATATATTATCGCACTGCACCTGTCCGTTCCGAAATAAGTATAGCACGAAAGAAGTTCGATAAACTTGTCTTTCGGAGAGAAAGAGAGGGAGGGAGAGAGAGAAAGAGAAAGAGAGAGAGAGAGAGAGAGAAGAGAGAAGAGAGAGAGAGAGAGCTGTAAGCGTAAATTTTTAGTCCGCCAAGAGTTTCATACCAATTGCAAGCTGATTCGTAAATTAGGTGCTCAGATTTCCATCAATCGACACTTACGCTACGTCAGCGACTATCGATCAGGATTCAATCGATTAATTAATCGTGCATTGATCCTTTTAAACGCCTGAGAATCTCGTTCAACGATGCGCGTGCACGTCATTCTTTTCAACGAAGAGTAAACATTTCGTCGCGGATGTAAGTGTAAAAATGATTGCATATTCTGGTTAATTATTTTAGTAGACAAGTGCATTCGCGCCGTGTGTCTAGGATATTAAAAATAAATGGCTGCGAACACGGCCGATACAATTAAAATCGTGAGAAGATCTTCTGGAACGAAGTATGAAATTATGCACATACGGAATGCATATTATTACGCATACGAAACGCGTAATATCGTGTCGAAAGTTGCGATCTTACGTTGTTGCAACACACAGATTCGACAGAGTTATTTTTCGATTCCAGATTACGTCGCGTATCAAACGGCCACATGTACAATTGCCGTTTGCGAAACCGAAGCTGTTTAATACGTGCATTTAATTAAAATTAAATACATACCGTCCTGTGACGCAGCTAGACATTGTTGTTATGTAACGGAACGTGTGGCCGGGAAACAATGTGTCAATACGGGACCCCTAGAGTTGAAATCTCGCATCATCGCTTTCTCACTTAAGAAAATTAAGTGTTTCAAGATCTTTGTCCTTGGGCTAGGATATTCGCGCACTCTCAATGGGGCAATTTAGAACCGAAATAACTCGCTATGGAGCGAAAGCGTCAGGTTAGACGGTACTCGGAGCGGCCGGTAAGTAGCGTAAGGCCCGAAGAGTTGCACTGGATTCTGTGAAATTGTCCAATCAAATGAAAAGTATTCCGCGATCGAACGATAAGCAAAGCTATTACCAATTATTTCGAAATTGCTCGGTGTACGCGCAACAAGCAGCATTACCATAGCCAAGAAATACGATGCGCCCTAACTACTATTAATTGGCACATCTGCTTTAATTGTTCGCGTTTAAGACATCAGCAATTAATTTAATTAGTTTATGACTTGGCGAGTTACTCGGTTAATGAGGAAGACGAAGATTGTTAGAAGTTCAGTCGGTTCATGAATACGCACTGCAATGCGATTACAATGGAAGCGTGAAGGAGAATTTTCCCTTGGGGAGTGTGCAATAAATAATGGTATGTAATTGCTAATGACGGTATCGTGCACGCGTCAAGCAACTTGTATCATCCTTTCCTTATTCTACTTTTACTTTCGCAACACCGAATCTCGCTGATGATCAAGTAAATATTAATATTTATCTAACTTGAGAATATTGAGACAAAACAACAGAATTTCGACGAAATAATATTTTTCTCTCGAAAAAGAAATGTTTTATGATATACGATTTTGTTATTTCCTGCGACGCTTGTAATGATAGTTGAACGAAAGCTGAGCACACGAGTTACAAGCACGTTCCCGTACATTCCGAAATATGATGTTCCCCGATCAGTCATTATATGCTATATACTATCAATTCGAAGGAAGATAATGCGGTATCTTATTTGCGATGCGTTATCCTGCGCAAGTGCAGAAAAGTCGTTCGCGAGCAAGAAACTCTGCACTGCATCATGCCTCGTCTATTTTTAAGTCGTAAATATCGTATCTTTATGCCTTTAAAACATCCGAAGATCGTCGAATAAAGAATCTAATAGAACATTCCCAAGTATACGGCGTTTCGGTTTGTTTTAATTTGTTTATCGTAGTAACATAGAAAATAAAACTCACGTTCACGAGCTTTCACATGAAAGCATCGTTTGTTTTTGCCGACCAATAATTTAATATCGTGCAAGCAAATTCTACGCAAGCCTGAATATTTATCACAAAAAAATTTTATCCGCCATAAATTATCGTTTACGTGGAAACAAAAGTTCCAATAAACTGAATTATAAAGTCGTTCATGTGTTGACTGTAAAATAATCAATTAAATCAATTTTCACATAGTCTACATAGAAATATAGATAGAAAGGACTTGGCAAATGTATATCTAATGCAAATCGACTTTGAAAATGCGCCATCCTTGATTTTTTAAAAGTTTTACCGTATCGATACTGTTCGATGCCATAAATACTTTATTCTAAGCGACGAAAATAAACAAATGTTAACATTGATTATTAACTTTCTTATTTGCAATTAGAGCCTTTCGAGTCCTGCGGAATTTATGTTTTTTTTCAAGTAAAAAGATAAACCTAAATACGAACGTTAACAATGAATAAAAGCTGCGGCCGTTTTCGACGGCGACAAACAAATTTTGTGCCGCGTTTTCAGGATCTTCGGTTGCCGTGTGCGGTTGGAGGACAAGATAGCAAGAGTATATTTCGTAATAACTTAGTTCGGAAGTCTGAGTCGGAAAACATGTTAAGAAGGCGTGACTAATCAGGATATACGTGGCAATCCGATCACGTTTACACGTGTCGTTACTTCGAAAATATTACGATGACTAGGACAGAAATGATTTCCTGTTAAACGGGAAAGGTGAAGCCGATACGTTCCGCCATCGACGTCTTCGCCGTACAAAAAAGGCAATGGTAAAACCGACATGCGTGTCCTGACACGCATCGGTAGACAAGTCGCATATGTTGTTCCACGTACAAGTTCAGGTAAGAATAGTCAACTAGCGAGCAGAGAGGGGCAAGTAATGAATGAAGTGGTTGTAGGAGTAACGGAGGTGTGTCACCCTGCCGACTTTATCGTAACAGTTTTCCTTGATACTTTCGCGGGCCCATAAATGCCATGAATATTGATAACCCGACGAGGACGGTTCCCCGAGGCGCGCTGTAATTTCAAACTCGGACCGTTGTTTGATGCAAACCCGGAATCGTTCGCATTAATTTTATAACGTGGACTCATTATTCGGACGAATGTTCGTTTAAACGATCATTTCGGTGGAAAGTTATTTATTATTCGAAGGCTTCGATAAAAGACGAAAGTAATTGCTCGTTACTTATATAGATCCAACTAAATTATGTAGGATAAATTCGCATTGTCACGCGAGAAATTTCCCTCGTCTACGGTTTTTCTTCGTAAAAGATCAATCATCGTAAAATAAAAGTGCTATTTGACCTTGTTAACTTATACGTTTTCTTGCATTTAGAAAGTCTCCACGTGCAATAAATGCATAAAGCTCGCCGGTATAGTTGCTACTTTACAAATGAAATGAAATGGATAATGATCGCACGAGGAAGAAAGGCGAAGTCTAAATAAAAATACGAATAAATACGAGGGAAAGTATCGTAGGATATGATATTAAACACTGGATGTACCAATGTTAAAATAGCGTCTACTTTCAACTTTTCTGTTTTACAAATATTAGGGAAATTATTCAGATGATTTTACTGGAAATTATTAAATAAATTTCTTTATTCGAGCACTTATTGTGATACAAGTCAGGCAAAATCTAAAGAAATTCAATCTTCACATTTTTATAGAGATACACAACTTTAGTGACCAGTAATAAAAAGCAAACAGAAATTAATTTTAGGTGAGAAATTAATTTAATCTATGTATTGTTTCAAATTTTATCCAATAATTTATGTATATTAAGAAACTTGTTTAACGATTAAAGAACGTCGTAATTGATGACGTGATTCGATTCATTCAACGCGCGATTAAAGACAAAAAGTAGAAAAACGATTTTCACAAAAGAATCCTTAATGGAGTGGAAGGTGGCAAAGGTTAGCACTACTTCCGCTGTGGAGTTATTATACGTTCAAACTCCAGTGAATAGAAAATGTTAAAACAGTTCTGGAATAAGTTCTCGTGAAATCATCTTTATTAATACCTTGGTCACACTAACTTCTAGAATAAATGAGAAAATATCTTCGCTAACATCTGTGTCGTCAAAAATTTGTTTATTAAAATACACTGGAGTAAAAATATGAGTAAATGTTGATATACAATTGGTTTGAACTGTTAATACTGTTGCAGAAGAAAAAAACTGCATTCAATGAAATTTCTGAATTGGCAGCATTTATGACAGTTAATATTGCACAGTTAAATATTTACAGAAATTAATAAAATAAAATAAAATAAAATAAAATAAAATAAAGGAATTTATTAGAATTTATTAGACATCGTACATAGTTTATAAAAATCAGAATAAAAATAAAAAATGTCCACGAATCGAAATTGATTTATTTCTTTAATAATCTGAGTTCAAAATAATGCGTCAAAATTCCAAAATTTATTTAATCTTTTCATAATTTTAAAGACTTATTCAATTTTGTCGTAAATACATAAAATCCGCCGTCTAATTATAACTGTTTTATTTGATCGTTTTATCGTTTTCGAAATTCACAACATGAAATTCTAAATTGCAGACGTTTATGCCAGAAATTGGCAAATTGGCATAAAACGTAGCACATAATTTGGCATGTTTTCAAATTAGATGTATTAATTCTTACGATAAGTTTACCATGACGTTGAATGAATATAAATGATCAGTTAATGTCCTCTGCAATAATTTTTGTTATCAGGAATTAAATATTTTACGTAATTTCCAGTTCTGCTACGAGTTGAAGAATGCTTATCATGATATTAGCAATCGTGCGAGTCATATCTTAATAAAAAATGAATATATCTATAATAAATAAAGATGAATTATACATGCTGTTAAATCAACGTTCACTTCAGCCTTCAGTGTTACGACATTAAAATACTACTGCCAAGTTAGTTAACTTTATCTTAACTTCAGGAAGAGTTTTGTCAATTTTAAAAATATATAGAAAATTTTAAAAATGTAGATAGAGAATAATAAATGGAGTTTTACATGTGACAAACAAATATGGACGATGTATAGCTATTAACTATACTGAGCGACTTGCAAATAAATGACTGCATTGTTCTCTCAAACATGCACATTTAGTCACAAGGATAAAGCATTTCTTTAAACACGAATGTTATGAATCATCTCCCTTCTTAGTCGAACAGAGATAAATCCATTGAAAGACGGGCTGTTATTCGATCATTTCGAACCGAACAAAGATTCGTAAGTACATAATAGGATTTCGTACAATCACAGTGCAAACATCTAACTCGTGCATTGCTCTTCATCTAATCAGAACTAGAAACTGCAAAACATTACAATAACAAATGAGAAGATAGTCAAGCGTAGCAAAGTTCTCGAGCAAAGACTGTGCTTTTCATTAAATTTGCCAAATCACAGTCCACTATTGGACATAAAAGTGTAATAAACATTACAAATGTAAATAATTTTACCCATGCTTCAATTCAGAATTGTACTTATCATGAAATTCTAATATACAAACTAGTTTTCTGAAAATTAAAATGAAGGTTCATTTGGGAAAATATTGCAATATTCCTATTTTACAGTTAATTTTATTTACGCTGCACTATCCATTATCCAATATTGTAATAATCCAATTATCCAATATTGTATAAATTGTACAACCAATAAAGCAATGTGAAGAAGCGGTAACAATCGGCCATAAAATTGCAAGAATTATACTAGAGATCTTTACACAAATTCTCGTTATCTCGATAATCTGACGAAGCTCAAAATTTCTTAAACAAGAAAATGTGCAACAACAAAATTTTCCTATGCTAGAAAATTCATTCAAGAAAACGTATAATAATAATACAATTATTTGTTTTCAATGCACGTAGAATAATAATGCAATGAATTGTTGTTATTCTATTATAATTGTCACAACTACTATTATTATTATTATTTTTATTATTATTACTATTACTACGTCGATCTCCGTAGCAAATTAAAAGAGCGTCCGGCCCGTTTATGTTAAATAAATAAATACACATTTACTTGCATTCTACGAGCAAACATACATCACGAATGCACAAAGATCCGCAATTTAGTAATAATTATCCGAAGAACTTAGAGCAAAATACGACTGCATAATGAGGTTTATCGGCATTTATCGCAGATCAAAACAAAGTCGACCTGCACCCTATAGCTCGACCCTGACTGTCTCGAGGTTGCGCTACTCGATTTCTAGCATTTCGTTCTAATTTTAGAAAAACACGGCTCTGCTCCTAATGCCGGAAAAAGCGGTTTAAGCAAAGTCGTATGACACGGGACAGTTATCGAGATCTGGCCGCGCGAGAGTTTCAGGTAGAAACACTCGGCCCCCATTTGCATTAGAAAGAAAATTCGATGGCACATAAACTAAGCCGCCGTGCCACGAACATATTCTGAATGCAATCAGATTACCGATCGGTATTGAAATCGTCTTGGACTGATCGAATGCCCCCAAGTAAAACTGCCTCCGACACCGACTGCTGAAAACCATATACGTCCAAGTAAACTGTATATCTTATGTTATCGCGTTCGTTACAAATATTTAATGCGACGACTTACGAGTTTGCTCGCGATCGCGCTCATGTGACCGTGTTACATCGGAATAAGCACATCGGATAAAAGTAAAAGCAACAAGGGGAAACGAACTCCGACTTTTCATCGTCGAGGAGTACGTCTGCCACTTCGGAGTAACTATTACTATACATATTGTTAACGGCAAGAATTAATCGCACGTTTATCGGCCGATCAAGGACGTTGCATTCTACATTTTTGTCGAAAAATAAGTGCAACGTTATCTTCCATATTTACGGTCGAACTGCAAACATTTCTACAATTTTTACAAGACCGTATAATTTTCATAGGACTACATTTTTCAGTAGGAAATGGTTTTTCAGAGAAAAATTTGCACAACATTTTCAATCGCGTTCTCGATCCCCTAAACTCTCGAATAACTTCATTTAGCTGAGATAAAATACGCGTCCCTCAATCCAATAAAAAACCAAAGTCGCATAAAAAATACCCTACAGTGTAGGAATCGATAATTGCATCGACTTAAGAACAACCAATAACTACCACAAACCCCATAAACACGTGCAATCTGTTCGCCGGTCCAGCAAAAGGCGGTTTCCCCCGAAAAAGCCAGAGGTGTCCACGTGCCTGCGCCCTTAAAAAACCGAGAATCCCAAACCGACAGAACTCCTGCTAACAGTCTCCGCAGCGCGCACCATAAAGAGAAACAATTCGTCGAAAGAAGTCAGCATCGCCGCAGCAACACGTAACTGCAGAATCATATGTCGTAACGCATCCCATAACCGATATACGCTGACATAAGTCTGATAGATGGTGCCCAATCCCAGCGAATGACACCGCAAAAAAATCAATTAGCTATTCTGGAATCGTCGCACCTGTCTACGCCGATGGTTGTACAGTTAAGAGCGCGATAGAGACGGTGCGCGGTGTGTGTGTGTGTGTGTATCGACGTGTCCTTACCTCCTGGATCGGTGGCTCTGGGTACCGTATCCCCGGTTCACAAGAAAAGTTATCCTGGAATCGCCTTGTTCACCAGCACTCGAAAGGAACTGTTTCGCGAAGAGGCGGTTCAATCGAGGTTGACGCGCGGCGACAATTAAACGGCGGAAAAGGGGGCGACCGACCGGCGCGGCGCGAAGCGGTCGTAACGGCGCGGCGGGTCGGACGATTTCGGCGACACTGGAGGATTGTTCGATCGGTCGTGACAGAGGAGGTCGGTCAGGGCCGACGTGGCTGACGCGCGCGAGAGATGAGCTCCCCGGCGAGATCGAAGCCGACGAAAGATACAATCTATCTTAGCCTGAGGCCGAGTTAGGACTGTGGACTCTGACAGGCCGCGAGTGAGAGAACGTAGTCAGCGGGGCAAGCCTACCAACTCTCCGCGAGGCGAGGCGAGGCGAGGCCCCACCATACATTTTCGCGATGCACGCTTGGTAGCGATAGGTGTGCGCGATCTGTCTCGGGGAACCGGTAAAATCGTTCCGGGGAACATCGGCCTCCCCGGTTTGTCCTTTGACGGGAGGGAGGGGGGAGGAGGTTCGCTGCTAACGGGTTCAAAAAAATCGATTTTTCTTGTCTCGCGTGTATCGGGAACAGAGCCGGGTAAAAATATATGCGATAAAGCGTCGGAAATAGTTGATCGGCTATACTTTTGTTCGCGTAGAATAATATTTCGAGTTTCGTTTCGACGTCGTCGAGACGAGCATAAGTGTGGAGAATATTGTTAATCGAAGATAATTATTAAGTGAAACGGTGTTTCCTTAGAATGCAGCTGGGGATATTTATTTCAGATGGTATTTCATGCGTTTAAATTTCTGTTGGTTAATCGAAATTCTATTTCTTGCAATTAACGTTTATGGGAGAAAGTAAATCTATAGAGAAGATACTTATATGCATTTTACTTATACGTCTCTCTCTATTAGTTAATTGATATAATTGAGACAGCTTATACACCTGTTTGCTTTTAACGATGGACATAATTGTCGAATGTAAACACAGAAGAGAAATTATTTGTTTCGATTAAGTATTTCCGGTTCATATTGTGAAATATATATTTCAAATATTTATTATATATTTGTGAAATTGATTAAATATTTGAACCAGCGTTTCATTCAATACGAAAATAAATTATTATTTCTAATGGAGCATATGTAGCGCGGTTAAGAGAAATAATATTTGAAAGTATTTGATTGAAATTGGGATAACACATTATTTTGCACTTCTTGTTTCGGATTTGTCATTAATATCATATCATAAATAATGTATTTGATAATGTACATGTGTAACAATATATGTCTATAATAATATACGTGTATAATAATATATGATTCTAGTGTAACATGTATGAAAATTAATTCTTTATTTTATTGCATAAATAAAAAATACGATGGTTGAAAATTACGTTATGAAAGATTTCCAGTCGAAACTGAGAAAGATATGAAAGTTTATTGCCTGATTATTTCGAATAAGAACCGTAAAAATTAGCTTATACGTTCAAAGGAAAAATTTATAGTTTACGACACGTCGAATGTTTGATTTTTGACGGTGAGTAAACAAACAACTGGTCCTCACCAGAAAACATATTATTCCAGGTGTTAACATTTTGTGTGTTTTCATTCTAGATCAGTTAGTATACACACTTTGCGAGTTAAGATTTTGTCCGTATTTGTGTTATCTAAATATTTTTCGCCAAAACAGCTGCTATAACTTCGACAAAATAAAGACATAAATTTTAGATTAATATACTTACGTTCGTTTACAAAAATTTTCCAATCACCGCTGCACTTCTCGGCTGATGAACTGGAGAGAGAAAGAGAGAGAGAGAGAGAGAGAGAGAGAGAGAGAGAGAGAGAGAGAAAGAGAGAGAGTGAGAGAGAGAGAGAGAGAGAAAGAGAGAGAGAGCGCTAACAATGATATAAATAACGATATTTTTGCTAAGTGCGTGCAAAGTGTAACTTGAATTTGCAGGAGCACAACGTTGTTCGAACATTTGTATCTGCTGATAGATTATTCAGACAACGATATCTGATCGTATTATATTTACGTAACATCCTGATGCAGAACGTACTTGCGACGAGTTAGTTATAAGATAAAGAAATTAATCAGGAATAATACGTTCTCGATAACTGGTTTCGATAACGAACATTCCACGTCATTCCGAGTACTTTCCTTTGTTGCAGAACCAAATCTCCGATAGGATGAAGCACAGAACGAAATTTGAGTCAAGGTTTTTAACTTGAAACACATCATGTTACGTCGGAAGAATGAAAATTACTTGAAGTAAGCGAACGTTTAACAGTATTTCACACGAATAAACATTGTAAAAGAAAAATTATAGAATTCAACGAAGACTAGAAGAAAATTCGAGACATGCATTTGTTTTAGAACGCGTTGCAAACTGGCTTCTGCGACACTTTAGGAGTGAGTCAACCTATCGACTTTAAAAATTGAACAAGTTTAAAGTTGATATCCAGCTAGCACACGAAAAATAAGTAAGAAGCTTGCGATAACATTTTGTTCTGCAGCTGGTCGGAACAAAAAAGTTAATGAAAGCATTAAATAAAGCTTATTCGCGTTATCCATTTTTACTCACTGCAAATCTGTTTGTAATTAAAAGAAGTTGAATATTTACTCGTTAACATCACTAATGAAAACTTTTCTGTAAATATATATAATTATTAAATGAAGCTTAGCTATTTTTCTCTCATGACAAAGGACCTTCGAACCTGAATTTGTTTAACAGTTCAATTTTTAACGTATTTGTACAAAAAGCACTTATTAATTTAATTTTCTTATTACGTAAGAGAGAGAGAGAACAATGGAACTATAAAGCATAAACATCTGTAGTTTAAAATATTGTATAAAAATGGCGGTAATTAGTGGTACTGTTACGAAGTTTAATTATTTTATACGTATTATGTCAATATTACATAAACAGCCAGATAATTGGTACCAAATAATTAATCACCGAACGACTGTAAATATTGAAGAACATGAATCCAGCCTGAAACGCGAGCGATGCTGGGAGATAACGTTTAGTTAGATGACCGTAAAGAAAAACCACGTCCAGAAGTCGTTGAACATCAACCGGAAATCTGAAGAATGCTACACCGGAAACGCGGCATTGCTACCAGCTCTGTAATATAGAACGATTACATTCGAATAAAACTTGTCTAATTACATGCCATTACATGACAGATTGCATATAATTCCTTCATGTTAGTCTGAAAATTAACGTTATTCCGTCGTAATAACTTTCTTTAGTAAAGCCTTTACACATTATCGACTATTGTTATTTCAAGTGAAATCAAAAACCTTCACTTATCACTCTCCATTGAACTGAATTAATTTAAATTAATTACACTTTGTCACATTCCCATCGAAATTGTTGCAATATTCATCTATTACACTTTACACATGAAATCGTTTATTTGAAAAAAGCTATGCTTGCACAAATTCGTTAGGTTAAAAATTCGATCGGTCAGACATAGTCATCGCCTCGCGGCTCGCTTTTATAGTCGCCTATTGTCAATTGGATAATTGGAGAGAATTTACGGTACTGTGTATTTTTTTATTATTACGAAGGTATGTACAGTCAATCACATATCTTTTCCGATACGTCAAAGAAAAATGAGACGGCGCTAATGATCAGTGTGAAATTGATCAGTGTTAAATTTATTTCGTACATGAGACAAACCGTTAATCGTAAAGCGTTAACGCGTGGTTGCAACTAATCATTCGCAATAATTCTGTCCAATAGATTACCTAGGACTCCGCGTTTAATCATTCACTTAACGACCCACGCTGTTCTCTCGAGATCGATGTTGCATAAGCTGAAATCAGGATGATAATACTCGCAATTCCTTCGAATATTTCGCTCCAACCTGCATACGATGTTTCGTTGCTATTTTTGCTCATTAATTGGATGGCTTACGATTTCGGATAAAAGAAACTGTTCACAATTATGCAACGAGAATGTGATACAATTAAAGAAATGAATCGCAAATTTCACAACGAATATCCGAACAGGATACACATCCTCCACGATCAGGCACCATAACGTCCACTCAAGATCGCACTAAAGATAAATAACGGGTGCACGAAGCTCGTTTTGCAACGAGCGAATCGCATCGAAACGATCGGTACAATTGTACCGTATCATTAAATGCTACTATGTAAAGTATGAACTAATTGATTAATTTCACTCGTCCGATTTACGGACTAATTACGTCACAAATGCATTAATTGTATCGAGCTGTCACTTACGTATCTACGTTCCTTTTCGCTACATTTCGCGTTACAATGATCTCGAAATAATTTTTCTTATTCCGCTAAAATTCTAAAGCTTACATTGTATCGCCAGAGAATATTAATTATTAATTCATTAAGTGCAATTATATTTTGAAGCAATCTTCGTCTATCTATACTAGAATTACAAAATCTAAATTGTAATGTTAGAGGAAATGAATTGTCAATATAATTTATACAATTATTCTCGATTACTTTCGATTTACCTACTACAATTCCAAATTCTATTATGAATTATTATTAAATCATTGACACATTTATTTCCAACTAATTTTTCTGTATTTACTAAAATTCCAAGGTTTAAATCGTATTTCGGAAGATTATTCATCCAGTTGAATTAATTATTAATGCGCTACGTAGAATTATGTTCGACCGATCGATATTGATCTATCAGGATGTTAAATTCTTATTTTCATTGTAGGAGAAAATCATCATCTTTAGGATGGATAAACTTGCAAGGTGGACGCGAGCAAGCAGTCGGTTCTCGATCCACCGTTCAAGAGGATACATAATAATTTCAAGATGAATCGGCGTGGTTTTATTCGCAGTGGTCCGAACTCGTGACGTTTAATTATCGATTATTACTTATTGGTGTCTTCGTTAGCCACGGACACAGCAAAGAGAATTCTCCGAGGTGGCTGCGAGTCGATGACTTATTGTTAGTCATATCGACCGACACATGTCGTATATTTTCTGACCCAGAAAGAGATTCTTGCGAATGGAGAAGGAGCGCCGAGCGACAAGTAGCGAATCGAGCAGAGCTAAACGACTAACACGTCCATTGCCTCACTGCCGGTAAGTACGCGGCCATAGCAAATCTACGATTAGGGTACTGCTGCAAGTCAAATATCGTTACGTGGTCAGGAATAGTGATCGACTCCTTTCTAAGCGGCTCTCACTTCGAATTGTTAAGGCAGGATCCGCAATGGTATTCAAACTGCACTCGGGAGAAATTGTTTGCCAAACAAATAACAAATATTAACCCCTAAATGCTTTGCTTAATTCGAAATGTGTGCAAACGTGTGCTGAATTACTATTTTGAACCGATGACGAGTAAATATACTTGGCAAACGAACAGTAAGTGCATTTCCTGTCGAATTGAAGTAAATATTTATGTTATTATTCCTTGAAGCTTCATTATTTCAAAAATGTAATATTTGATTTATTCGTGAACAAAACAAATTGTTGATATTTAGAAAATGATCAGAATAATTCGTTTGGAAAGAAGATCATAATATCTTTTTAATGTTCCGAATAATTTTACAAATCATTTTTATAATATGTGTAAAATGATTTTCAATATCTGTCGAAAGAATTTAATCACCTAGTTTCGCTTTTATTCATTTCTCCTGACGTTCATACATCGTTTTCTCAAAAATAATTATTTTAATTTACTACAATTCGTCTAATATCATTTTCCATCGAGTGCTCGTGATCATGATAACGAATGAACGTAAAAAATGGTCATCATTATTCCAAGAAAAAAAGCTTTCCGGGCAAGCTTTACAGTAAGTCGACAGGTTTGTTTATGTATTCTTGCAAAAAGCGGTGTCAAGCGTAAAAACTTCTTCGTAGAATATACATATACAAGCCCAAGCGTAAAAACAGTCTTCGTAGTTTAAAAAAAGAGGCCGCAAAGGTATTTAACAATGCTTCGTACATGTATAATTTACGGGTAAATGAGATGGAATAAAGACGAGGCTGACCCTAACTGTATTGATGTCTCGTCTAATGATGCATACTAAAGATTGTAAATATTCAGTGATTTGCATCGAAAGAAATACTGCATCGGAAAAACAGAATTACAGAAACAACCTTATTATGTTAGGGATACTGCGATTGTTCCACACGCGCGTTGAATTATTATGATAATGACGCAACTAAATCAGCGATTTTGTTAAACTATCGATTGTTTATGCTGAAATGTGCACAGAGTATACAGTTTATAAATTCATTCGATTTAATTTCAATGATAGAAAATTTGTACCAATTTTTCAACAACGTAACCAACAATAATAAACTACCGATGTGCAAGCAAAAAACGATATTGAAAAAAATTCAAAGAGATTGTACGATGCGTGACTTTGTATGTACATTTATTTCGTACACAGCCTTAAAAAATGCGATTAATCTGATTACAAATATATATTATTTCTGCATGCAGTAAACAAAAAAGATAAAAGTAATAAATAACTCATGATAATTTCCTCTTTCGATTCGTTCTCATAAAAACTCTTACAGGGTGTCAATATACGAGCCTTTATTTCTTCTTTTCACGTTTGTTAGTATTATTACTAGACTGCTAAAATAAAAAATCTCAGGAAACATGTACATCAACGATGATCAATGACATCCTTATTTATATTTAATAAAAATAATCTCTACCTTGGTATAACAAATTTTCCAATAAAACAAGCAATGAAAATGAAAATTTGCACAAGAATTCCTGCGTCTTCTATCTATTCGATTAATAAGATTCTTATTGTTTTATTTAGAGAAGAAGTCTCCTTAAAACAATATCTGTTACAAAATAACCAATCAGAACAAGAATTTTAATAAAAACACCCAGTGTTCTGTCTGCTAAATGAACGAGATTCTTATCTTGTTATCAGAAAACGAAATCTCCTTAACGCAATAAATTCTGCAACGAAGTAACCGATCGAGATGAAAATCTACACGAAAGTCCCTAGTCGGTCTATTACGTCAGTGAGATTCCCATTTCGATTTCTACGAAATTCCATAAATATTCAGCTCGCTAGAAATCCCAAACTAACCAATGAAAATACGAATTTGCATAAAGCTGCCTAGCCTGATTATTCGTAAGGCATTGCAGGAAATGTCACGTCAATACGTTCGATAACGCCGGGCTGAGAGACACGCTCGTTTCATGAGTTCTGTACTCACGCGTCGACCTTTTATTATTTCGTAATCCCTGTGGCGAAACGATGATACCGATAAACCGTATCAATGCTGCGTAACGGAGCAAATAAAGGCGAGCAACATATCGCGCGCGTTGCTGCTTTAGGTAACACGCGTGAACACGCGTGCGGACGCGATTAAGGCCAACGTTAAATGTTCACCGTCCTTACACGTACGGTTACTTTTATGCGAAACTGAAGTTCAAACTGGAACACATGCCCACTGCGCGGGAACTTGTAATCGCAGAATTCTCATTAGTCACGGATCACCGATGGTAAATCTGCGTCTCCCCAAGTGAATACTTACATACATATCTATGTATATCGTTTTCCAGCTGCAACCTTGGTATGCGTGGCAAGCGGCGGCACAGGTGTTACCGTGATATAACATCGTTTCCTTCGGCGCTGAGGCCTACGATTGACTTACGAAATGGTTAATTAAGTTCTAATGTGAAGAAATCAGTCGACATCACCAAGACCGTGTACCGAAGCCACATATTATTCGCCGGCCGGACCGATGTACGTACACGTGGGGATTTTTTATGGGAAACCTCGGATGCATTGTATTCGCGATGAATGATGGCGCATTGTGCCATCAATGAAACGGGGAAAAATACTGTTCGATGTGATTCGCCGCTCGAACTGTCTGTTGTACAATCTTCGTACCCGCGGACTTCGCGCATTCGTGACAAAATGGGATGGATGAAATGCGAAACGGTGAGAATGTTCGAAGAATTCGAGATCGTGTCATTATCATAGCGAACTTCAGCACGATGTCACGGGTCACAACGCATCGGGCAATTGTCATGATTTTTGTCACAAAGTGTTCTCATCGCAAAATTGCTTTAAACTGGAACAGGAGAAAAGTATTCGTATAAAAGGCGTTAACGCGTTTCTGGGGATTTTGAACAGGACAATGAAATCTGCCATAATATTGCTTCAACAGATGCGCCATAATACAGCGCAGAATTATTATCGTCGGAAGTAAACGGGAATGATGAATGCATATTTAATGATTTAGTGTAATCATCATAATTCGTTGATTTTTATAATCGATAACTACCGTCGAATTTTATTCGTACTTGTATTGAAATGACGATCTACGTAAATAATTATACTCATCCAATGATAAATTGTTCGATGAATCATTTTCTCTTTGCCATTATGTCTCGTTAATTTGCATATTACATTAATATGTTTTACAGACGTTGCGATCATCTGCAAGAAATCCAAAAATAACAGAAAAATTGCATATGATAAAAATCCGATAAAAATGCCGTTCGTTCCAGTTCACTTCACAGTGTTTTAACAATTTCCACGTGCAACCGTGACAAAATCCACAGGTAGGATCTCATCTCTTTTTATGTCGCTTCAACATCTGAAAAGAAATTCGCGTGATTTCGTTCAATTTGAAAAAGGTTATTCGATTTTCGATGGGTGTCCGAGCATTAATGTCGGTCACCGTAGCTCATCGTAGGAATATTATAACGGTCACCTTACATAAGACACTTGAAACCAAGAAACCGAGAATTTCATAGCAGCTAGCTTGATACGTGTCAAGCACTAAACGAACGGAAATCACCGTTTGCGCATCGCAGTGCAACAAGGAAATCGTTGTGTGCACACCTTTACCGAGTGTCTTAGAGAGAGGAGCCACTTAGGTAGAGCCGCAGTAACTCTATAACATAAGCGTGCCAGTTGGTGGCAAATTTGCGGATGCGTGCAATTGGCATTGCATATGCCCTGCCGTATACCTATACGTTGGCAATGGCAAACCAGCTGTCCAATCGGCAGCTATGAAGCAGTTAACTTAATATAGGTGCACTCGGAATGTGTGCCATCGACGACCTCGAGGGCTTCCCTAGGTCAGTGCTAATTCTCCAGAACCGACCGCTTCTTCTTCCGAATTTCCGGTCGACCTTGAAGACATCCACGGCATCGATCGCCGTGCCGTCGATTATCATTGCGAACCCGGTCAGCGGTTTTCCACCTAAACGAGAGCCCATAGTCGCACTATCCTTGCATTGGTGAATCGATCTCTTACCGATGAAGGTCAGCCTCGAACGCAACGATCCCTTTCGGATCGATTCTTTTCAATGATGGAATACGACGGTAGCACGCTTCGGCATTCATTCGAACGATATATGTATTTCGAACAATGAAGATATCCAATTGAAGGATCATTGAATCATGAACTTCTCGTCGATCTCGCAGCTCCGTCCTATCGACGCTTCGTCCGTCCACTGTTTTAAAGGGCGCCACCTCTCTGTTTCTCGTGATTGGAAAGGATTTTTTTAAGCAACTAACTCATTGTTAGAGGATGCAAAGAGACGTCGCTCTTTGAAACGAGCGCGAGCAGAATGTTGTAGGATCTTCTCGCGTAAAGTAAGAAGAGTTCGAAGATGAAAAATTTGTCGCTTATAATTTATTGAGCCAGTGCGAGAACTGTGATTTAGTTTATTGTCACGTTAAAAGGATTTTTCTGCGGAAACAAAATTTCGACGATGCATGTCGTTGCGTCGGACGTTAAGTGTAAATATTTCTTCTATAGAAATTCATTCGAATAAAATGATGTCGCTAGACTGCAGGTCTTTGTGCGAAAGAAAAATTGTCTACACCAATTCTAGGAGGCAGGAACGTCAGTTTTAATAAGTTAAAAATAATTTGGCAATATTCTTTTTGTCGGATGCTTTCGTTGATCTATTTTCACTAGGAATGCGTGAAATTCGCATTTTATTTGAAATAAGGAGTTATTTAAATTTCATGCATTACGATGAATTATTCGCAAAATGAAATGAATTTTATGCAAAATAAAATTACTCTCTCGATATGATTTCCAAAAACTCATTATAATTACTTAATGTTTTACAGCAAATAAAGAGCGTGCTCGAGTGTGCTCGCTATCCGATTAATATTTAACAGTTGTCCAGCAATTTTCAAAGATCAGTCGGAAAGTAATTAAACGCTATCCGATTCAGGTTTGCGAAATCGAGATATCCGCGTGTACACGCGACCGTTCTTTCAATCGGAAACCATGGTCGGTTAAAGTATTGCCACGCTGACAGTTACATTTACATGGGAAATAAATTCGACCGGCATTCCTAAGTTATCCCCGGAATTCAGGATACTGTACCACGGGTATCGAACAGCAGAACATGCTTTATTACGAAAATGATTTTGCCGAGTTCAGCAATCTGGTGATCGTCAATTTTCACTTTCACTTTAATATTTCTTCGGCGCAAGTAATTCGCAATGCACCGCCCAGGAATGTGATAATGGCACACGTAATATCGCAATGCGCCGATATTATCGAGCACACCGGACTTTTTTTCATTAAATGTGAACGTTTATGTGTGTACAGGGTCTCTGGAAAGCATGTCCGACCCGGTGCGTAAAAGTTCGCTTTATCTGTACAGAATAATATTTCGCTGATATTTGCATGGCACCGTAATTGTCCCCGATCGTATCTATCAGGCTATAAATTATTGGCGCGGAGCACAATTTCTTTTCTTGTTCGATATTTCCATGCGAAATCAATTGCGCCGAATGGATCGTTAACATTGTACGAAATAATGATAGCACTTTGGTCGAGTAACTGTGAACATTTATTAAACGTTACACTTTAAGTAAGTAACTATTTTAATCAGATCGCGGATTTTACGTATTTATGACGAAAATATGTAAGCATAACTTAATGTAAAATTAAGCAGCAAACATATTAAGAGAATACGGAAGTGTCGAGATATTGTTTTCAGCTTGTTAAAACCATCGAAGGAAAAATTAAATTTGCTAACAATTTTGATTTCGCGTACGTAGATGTGTCGCGTATATTTCCAGTGAAAATAACAATTTGATATATTTCTCTGTGACAGGTTTTAAAAGATGAAAAATGCAATAATTGCATAAAAACATCAGTTTAATTGCGATGCTCAGAGTCGCAAGATCGACAGATGGTAAATACACAATTTTCGCATCAATACTCTGACATATGCAAATACGAAAGTTTTTCTCTTCTTTAATTTATTTAAATTGGAACGAAACGTTGCAGACAAATAAATTACGTGCAGAAAGTACTTTAGAGTCAATTGACGATTATGTTCGATGAATTTTATGTTTTTATGTCAAAGACGTTTTTTGTTCTTTTTATGTCGAAGATAATTATCCCTCCTGATGTGTCACAGATTTTCTTCTATCGCTGAAAACAACCGAGGTATTTTAGGTGAAAATCTTAGATGCCACATCCTGTTTATAATCGACGAGTATAATATGCTTTGAAAAACTGTGCTGTTAAAATTTTACCGTAAACGCACAACGGTGAGACTGAATATAACAGTTACATCGTTACTAATATATGAACGAAAACTTAACAAAATATCATATTTGTATATTTCTATTTTCTATTATTTCTGATATAGAAACGTACAAATTAAATTAACTTTTTAAGTTAAAATTTCGTTTAGATACCACTGAAAATGTAAAAGTCACTTCGAGTATCACGCCACTGTATATAGTGTAACAATTATTTTCTGTTTCTACAAGGCAATCACACATTAATAAAAAGATATAATAACTTCCGCAGGTGCGAAAAACGAATGCATGAATATTTAAATTAAAGATTACCACAGGGAATACAACTAATGAATTTTGACGAACGATGCTGTTTATTAAATCGATAAATGCTACGCCAATCCCACTGATCATTTCAGTCCATTTTCTAGAAGACAAAGAACCCGAGGCAATTTTTCTTTGATAAAAAGAAATATTGAGAATCTTTCCAATTTTACATTAAAAATCGAACACCCCCCTCTGCGATTCCTTTTAACTAACACTAACGACGCAATAAGTCGATAATGAACTAGATGCGATTTTAATTAAACACACACACACACACAGACATATTACAGAAACAACAGATTAAGTAATTAACTAATTCGCAGAATACGATTTGGGCGAGGAATGCGCAATTCGGCAACTTTCATTACGTTCTTATCGGATCATTGTGAAGATCCGACGATTCAACCGTCTGCGTTCTAAAGGACGCTCGGTAATTGATCGGACAAGAATCGCGTATAATTACTGCTAGTAGGCCAGTACCGTTATTGATACGAATGAAATTTTATACGGCGCAGCATTCCGCCAACAGGAATTACGCAGTTCAATTACGGACACGCACGCCGTTTCACTGGGGAACGTACCACGGGCAGATGGTCTAATTACGAGATTGTAGAACGAAAATCGGCCTGGACCGAATCACGCCGAGGGTTAACGCGTTGATTAAATTTTATCGACAGGGTTTCCCGTTTTTGTTGACACGCGGCATCGTTCGAGACGAGAAGATACGAGAGCCCGGTCTATAAATCTCCCGGTGGTGGCGTTGACTGACAAGTTGGTTCATAGGTAATTGGATAATGCCGAACTCCTTATGAATTATTCACGAAACGAAAGCAATATTTTTAAATAGATCCGCGCCTAGAAAACAACCTTTTTTTCGCACGCGTCGAACGAAAGCTGCGCTAAAATCGAATTCGTAAAATCGAATACGAACCAATTAACAACGTTCCGTAGCTCGATTGCTTCTACAAATCTGGAATACACAGATCGCGGTCTTTTCGTCAAGTTCTTCCCACAGCGTTTGCAATTTTATTCCGAACAATTCGACGGCCGCTGGTCGCGAACACGTGACTCCGCGAGCATTTGAATGACAAAAATCAATTCGGCGCAATTGTGTATCATAATTGTGTCATTAACACGTCGACTGCCGCACCGGCCATACGTGGATGACGGAATTATTTAAGATTTGATTCAGGTAAAATTGACATGCATTAGTCCAAAAAGTAAGACCTATATTGGTATAAAATCGACACGTGATCGACGCGAGGCCGGAAAATAAATTCGAGGAAACAAGGAAGAACATTCTTCCGCCGATTTTGCTGTAAGATACTCGTAAAGCGATACAACGACGGCAATTTGTCTGTGTCCAGGCGACTTTCTATGTTACTTGCGTTTCCTCATTTTTATCATTCACGTGGATATACATGTATGAATAAATCAGCACGCAGTATGCAAATCTCGGCCATAACGCGAAGACTGTTCGTGAACTCAGAAGTATTGGAAGTATTTCTTGGTTCCTATACAAAACAGTTATCCCGAGGGACTCTGAGTTATGACCTATTGACGTCGAACATTAAAATGATGCCAAGAATCCGAATGGAAATTAAGAATGTGTATCCACTTGAAGCGCATACGTCCGTATGTCAATGATATTTTCAATTTGGATTCCTTGATTTCTTTGCTGGCGTTGTTAAATATTATGCGGGAAGAATATAGCGGGAGCCGAGCGACACGGAATGGAAACGATGAGGAATATGAGAGAAATGAAAGAGAAATGGAACAGCATACGAATGAAAATCAAGGGAAAGAGATAAATAGTAATACTGTAAATATTAATACTGATTTTAAGATAATCGATGTGACGAACAACAGGTTACGTTAGACGTCCGACAAAATTAGGTAGTATGTCATGGCAAATTTGTGTGTTTTCGCAGTACAGCAAATTCTCCCTAATTGATTCTCAGCTTGAAAACAAAAATGAACAATTTGGGAAGAGAAGGCACGATTATTCGAGCCTCGTGGCTCGTTTTTATAGTTGTTGGCAATCGGCAACTGTAAAAGCGAGCCGCCAGAAGCGAACAATCGTATCTCCGCTTCCCAAATTGTCCACTTCTGTGAACAAGCCGAGGGTCGATTAGGGAGAATTTACGGTACTTACATTGCTTTCAACAAAAAGCGACGCTGAACGTAGAGGCAATGCCGTCTATTAGCAGTATTTATAACTGTCTATAAAACGATATTGTACCCCCAATTAATATACTATCGTATTTCGTAAACTGTAAATAAATAATGCCCGTAAACCATTTACGGGCGTGTATCGAATATTACGTTTCCGCATCGCGGCGGGTAACGTTTCTAAAATGTCTGAAGTCGACTATTGCACGTGCAACAGTAAAGTCGCCACTCGAAATTCAATTCTACGTACCAACGATTAGGTAAAACCGAAGGTATATCAGATCGCGACTGTCTGCTCGACGGCTGCTCGGAAATGCCAAGTAGCAGATTCCGAATGATTCACGTGCAAAATGCTCGCGTATCGATGTGTTTGCGAAGTCAAAAGCAAAGATGACTTAACGGATTCTGGGTACGGCTGAGAAGAACTGTATACGCGTAGTGAAACGTCACCCGGAATCGATCGTTCGCCTAATGAGTACCAGCGCTCGGTATTAGGTCTTCACATTTTGTTCCGTTCTTCGTGGCAATATTTCAAACACTGTTAGCTGGATTGTTTAACAATACTGCTTTTTAAAAATTTAATTTATTTAATGTCACATTTGCTTAATAGCAATTAGCGACCACTTATGAGATAACGTTTGTAGCGTTATGTGTAGTGTAATATGTACAGTAGTACAATAATAATAGTATATAATAGTTTATAATAGTTTATAATAGTATATAATAGTATATAATAGTATATAATAGTATATAATAGTATATAATAGTATATAATAGTATATAATAGTATGTAATAGTATATAATAGTATATAATAGTATATACAATAGTATAATAATAATATATACAATTAAGTTCCTACATAATTTCGCTGAACAATTTGGTTTCTTCTAAGTATGACAGAACTTTATCTGTTTGTCTAACAATACTCTAAAAATTCAATTCAAAAAATTACGTCCCAGCCAGTTTCGATAAAATAATATTTCCCATCGAAAGCGAAATTTCGACAAATAAAGTATCTTTAACCCTCTCTTAACCTGAATCATATTGATGAATGTTTCTTTTCAATTTCATTTCATTTTTAGCTCCATTATCGTATCTTGTTCTTTCATTTCTCTTTCGTAATTAAAGAGGCTGTACATTACAATTTCGAAATCTGAGTAAAACAATTTTAACAATTGTGAACTGGCTGTTAATTTACATCCAAAGATTGCGTTTCTACGTTCACCGGTTTCAAATTGCGTGAATTATTTTGAACTCGTACAGAATGCCCGACAATAAAAGGTTAACGATTTGAAGCAAGAATGAAATGTTTTATAAACAGGTGTTACAGCTATCTTGACAAAAAAAAAATATGAGTCGAGAGCAATTTTTATCTTAGCACTGGTATCAACGTATCAGTGTGTGGTCATCTTTTCATTATTAATAGCATCTACTCGTCGAAAGATACGTGCAGAATCATCCTACCTCGTTAATACATTTTTCTGTAAACATTTTTCTGAACTGTTCGATAGAACTGTCCACACAGTTGTAGAGCGATCGCATGGGAAACACTCGACTTCTTCGTAAATTTCACGGACCAATTTGCGAGTTACGCGTGGTCCGACATTCTTTCATTGATAAAATACTCGAAAAGTTACTCAACATAGCTCCAGATGCTTCGTTGCTCTCTCGAATATTATATAAGACGGTGGCGCGAGATCATTTCGTTACAATATCACAGCTGGAAATTAAAATCCGCCGTGTCGACGGAAGACGTTCGCCGAAATTACGGCACTAATTCGTTCGGCGACCTAACACATTCGCGGGAATCATTTGTACCTTCACACTAATTCGTGGATTTCCATCACACAAAAAAAAATTTTCTGCGCGCCTCTCGCGCGAGAAAATGCTTCTTTCGAGAACAATATCTCAAGGACTTCGACTTTCGCTTCACACGTTCAAACGTGACACATTTTATCGCATTGGTGCGACTGAAAATTTGAAAGTCGCTTGCCATCTCGCGGCGCGTGAATAGCCTGTCTCTAGTTCGACCGGGCAGAGAATGTTTGCATCACTGTTAGTCAGCGTTTTTCCCGCAGGAAGCGTACACGGATGAAATGAAAGAGGAAAATGATCTGCGATAGATGATATAGATTGGCTCCGAAATGTATACGTTCACTTTTAAGACGGCATCGCTTTTTTAAAATTGGAACGGATGACTTGAACTTTTCGGAGATGCTAGACGATCTAGTTTACCGTAATACGGCAATGTCTCTCTAATTGGCGCCCAGATCGACCACAAAAATGGACAATTTGGGAAGAGGAGATACGATTATTCGAGCCTTGCGGTTTATTGTTATAGTTATAAATTGTCCACAATTATAAAAACGAGCCGAAAGGCTCGAATAATCGAATCTCCACTTCCCAAATTATCCATTTTAGTGGACAATCTGAGCGTCAGTAAGGGAGACATTACTGTATAACTAAAATATAGTGATAAATACATGTATTGAAAATAGTCGTTTATGCTTTGCTTTCTTGCTACCGACGTTTTCCATAAAAATCCGCAGTCTACTTATTATTTATTTCTATTATTCTGTCTATTTATTATCTATTTAATTATTTATCGTTTAATTGTACTTATTATATTCACTTATTATCACAGTACAGTAATGTCTCTCTAATTGACGCCCAGATTGACCACAAAAATGGACAATTTGAGAAGAGAAGATACGATTATTCGAGCCTTGCGGTTTATTGTTATAGTTATAAATTGTCCACAATTATAAAAACGAGCCGAAAGGCTCGAATTATCGTATCTCCTCTTCCCAAATTATCCATTTTAATGGACAATCTGAGCGTCAGTAAGGGAGACATTACTGTATAACTAAAATACAGTGATAAATACATGTATTGAAAATAGTCGTTTATGCTTTGCTTTCTTGCTACCGACGTTTTCCATAAAAATCCGCAGTCTACTTATTATTTATTTCTATTATTCTATCTACTTATTATCTATTTAATTATTTATCGTTTAATTGTACTTATTATATTCACTTATTATCACAGTACAGTAATGTCTCTCTAATTGACGCCCAGATCGACCACAAAAATGGACAATTTGGGAAGAGGAGATACGATTATTCGAGCCTTGCGGTTTATTGTTATAGTTATAAATTGTCCACAATTATAAAAACGAGCCGGAAGGCTCGAATAATCGTATCTCCTCTTCCCAAATTATCCATTTTAGTGGACAATCTGAGCGTCAGTAAGGGAGTCATTACTGTATAACTAAAATATAGTGATAAATACATGTATTGAAAATAGTCGTTTATGCTTTGCTTTCTTGCTACCGACGTTTTCCATAAAAATCCGCAGTCTACTTATTATTTATTTCTATTATTCTATCTACTTATTATCTATTTAATTATTTATCGTCTAATTGTACTTATTATATTCACTTATTATCACAGTACAGTAATGTCTCTCTAATTGACGTCCAGATTGACCACAAAAATGGACAATTTGGGAAGAGGAGATACGATTATTCGAGCCTTGCAGTTTACTGTTATAGTTATAAATTGTCCACAATTATAAAAACGAGCCGAAAGGCTCGAATAATCGAATCTCCACTTCCCAAATTATCCATTTTAGTGGACAATCTGAGCGTCAGTAAGGGAGACATTACTGTATAACTAAAATACAGTGATAAATACATGTATTGAAAATAGTCGTTTATGCTTTGCTTTCTTGTATAACTAAAATACTTTTCTTTAAATTTTTCTATTACTCGGAATGACAAAAAAAGCGTGAAAATGTCTCAACCTTTTTATCAGGGCTTATAACGAAAATTTAAACAATGCATTTCGTATGTCTGTATAACTTATACGCATGCTAAAAATTGAATCGCAATCAGTTGCCGTTGTTATGAGTTACCAGAAACTGTGAGAAATCTAGAGATTTTTACATCTTTCATCGCCTGAGACAATATCTGATAATATCTAATAAAAAATAAAAAAAGAAATTTTTAATTTTGGTTATGGGCTCAGATAAGAAGGTGATCGTAATCAAAGAAATTTTAATCGTTATACAGTAAACGGAGTGGTCGCTCTATCGCTTCTAAACAATTCAAGCCGTTTAGTCCAGTTTTGGAAAAGTTATATCGTTTTAAAAGTGCACGAATACTATTTAAAATAATAGCAAGAATTGGAAGAATATTCTGAAATACGATGGAGTTTTATTATCCCTTTTCAAAGTCTCATGGAATGACGTAATTTTACGTCAACGATGAGCAGGATCCAGCTTGCGAAAAAAACACAGTTCTACGTCAGAGGCTTCCAATACGTTAAACATGCAAGCAAACAGGTACATTTCTTTCATCTCCGAGATTGTGCGACCTAAGAAATTGACAATCAATGTTGACGTAAAATGCTAATGTAACTAACTACGTCACGCGGCAAACGGAATGACGTGTTTCATTTTGTCCGGATTATTTACTCGTAATTTCCAGTCACGAGGAAAACACCTGCTAGAAAAAATGCGAACAGTAACTGTTCGCCGCGTAAATTCACACGATTAAGCATTTCATTATTATACTGTGCAATTATATATACATTTACTAGGAGATGTACGAACTATTCGTATCTAATAATTCTCATGTTATATCGACTAATTTTCATTAATCGTATCTAATGCTTCCCATCAATCACATGTAATAGTTTTAGATTGTTTAAGTTTGCCGTTCCTCAGGAAAATTCAATTTCAATTATGACAGAGAAGCCAATTACTGTGCCCCGTTTGCGGACATCAGGAGTTTTCGCCATCGAAAACCACTTTAGCAATTTAATTGACATTTCTTAAGAACTTAATGGTAAATTTCAAAGTTTCTATCGTCGAATTTAAACTGTAAAAATTGAAACTGAAAACACGAATTCAGATAAATTATCATTGTTTCGTTTTTCCATAATCTGATACGTTTTACCAATGCAAATAACATTGCTTTTTTCATAATACAAATAAAAATTGGAATAATTTTTCTGATATTTTAAGAACTTCCGTCTGTTACATCGTAATTTGCTATCCCACGATAAATGGCTCCACTGTCCTAATTCCTCGTTAAACAGAAGCGTGAACGTGCATGAACATCCGTAATCTACATGTAACTTAGAATTCGTAACAAAACGATTCTATCCGCACAGTATGAAAGTCTGTCTCGCAACATGCTATTAAATAACAATTACGAATTGCTCGCTATTTTCGTTGTACACTATGTCCAGTCGAAATATGTGCTACGATATCGAAGAGAAAATCCAGAAATTACCTGTCTGTTTACAGTGAAAGCAGTCAGCTACGTTTCTCAATTATTTCAACTAGTAAGGAAGTGCGGACATTGCAAAAACGCGTGCGTTTGCAAAACTGTCATTAACCCGATATTATACACAAGTGCAGCCGTTTTATTTCCGCATCGGGACATTGCAACTAATTGAACAATACGAATGTTTCTCCTTGTTCGTGTTATTCTCATTTTATTGAAACCATAATGCCAGCAAATTTAGATTATTCTTTGTTTTTTAAATGTGTAAGCTGTAAATATGTAAACTTTCTACCAAATACTTTTACTATACAGCGTTAATTACGTCGAGAGAAAACGACGTTAAATAAAACATTAATAATAGAAGTAACGCCATGTTTGAAGGAAACAGAGTGCACTTAAAAAAAGATAATAAAACGATAGCAAGTGTTATTTTGCTATTAATGATCTGACCATAGATCTCTCGAATGCCATCAATTAGAAATACCAAAACAATTTCTTCATTATTTTGCTATCTCACCTCAAAGATAAATGAACACCTTCCCACTAAAATGGCAGATCTTGCTCGATAAAAAAGATCATACAAAACGAAAAAAAACATTGAAATGTCGCGCACAGATCGTCGCATTATTAAGAAATTTGTACGCGACAGCCCACGTTCGTATCGCGATCACTTTTCGAGCAATTAACGCGTACGATCGGCGACCGAACCGTCGAATTTATTGGTACCGATAATTAAACGACGACAATTGGCAATTGACGATGTCGACTAATGTCGAATCAACTACTTAGATGTACGTGGAGCCCGATAGAATGATCCACGCGAAGGTATTACGTTACGCCTACGCAATAAACGGCGTTAACGCGAGAATGTTAAGAGCTAAATGGACCAACTTCCCGGACACGACGAATTTGAACAGCCGCAGCGAATCCTCTGGCAATGACATTGTCGTCTGTCACGCTCGAGCGTCGTTGACAGCCGCTAACAATTTCTCGGTTTTATCTCGTTATGTTAGCTATTTCAATTATTTAAACGGCCGCGTCTACGCTTAGTCATTCGACGCCGACGAAGAAGCGGTTCGCCGCGAAAAGAGAGAGAGAGAGAGAGAGAGAGAGAGAGAGAGAGAGAGAGAAAGAGAGAGAGAGAGGGCGTATTTAGCTAAATTAGATTAAATCCACGGCGAAACGGTGGTGTCGCTTCGTAAAAAGCAATCGAGACAGACGCACTTGTGACCCGTGAAAAGAGTGTACCCGCCTGTTTGCACGCGTCCGAACGTGTGAACTTCGGAAGGATGAGTCAATTCGCTGTTTGTGCTCGATGGTTTGCCGCTTCTTTACGTATTTACCGAAACGTTCCCGTCTTTCAATGGCTCGTTTTGTTTCGGTCAGCCAACGCGATGTTTTAGTCACGTTCATCGCGCAGACTGGGAGCAAAGTATGTATAGAGAACGGCGTGAGAGAAGTCTTGAGCGAATTCTATTGATGGAATCATTGAATCCTTATGTCCTGAAGTTTCCTGGCTTACGCAGTTTTCTTTGTTTGGAACGCTTCGAGAATGAACGCGGAGTCTTACCGAGACTTATCGGTGACGATTTATACGTAAAATCGGCCACAAAAATATTAGAACTTCGGCCTCTACCGAACTAATGGAAATCTGCTATTTTTCGCAATATTTTGTCGTTTATATCTTATAAGAACGTTAACCGATTTCGATGAAATTTTCAGCGCGCATGTAAGCACGAAATGCAATGGTTTAAGATGAAATTGTTCGCTGAAAGAAAGTTAGGAAAACATGAGCTTCTCTTATTTTTTCTTTTCGCCGTATCAACGAGTTTTAATCTTTACACAAATTTTTTCGGCGATCGTTTGACAGTTAACTAGATCCTCTGTCGTTTGAAGAAGTGCAAATCATTCGGTCCAGTGATTTAGAATTTGTTAAAGTTTAAAAAGTGTCCGAATATTTTCGTGATCTAGTGCTCGCATAACGGGATCGCGGATTTTATGCATTTACGACAAAAATACGTGATTGCAGTTAAAAATGGAAGCTACGTTGAAGAATGTAGGGTTATCGGAAATTCAATGAAATTCAGCACAAGTGGTGTTTTAGAATGTCCTCGAGACGTGTAATTTTAATTAGACACGATGCAGACACTTAAAATGAAAAATAACCAACATTCCTAAATCACTCTTGAAAAGAATTTGTACTAACCAAAGTTACATTATCTTACGGACGGAATAAAAATGAAAACGATTTTGGAAACATTATGAAAGCACTTTCTTTTAAATCGACTAGTTGGATCACGTCCGATTCGAATCGACAAAAGCAGGAGTAAGCTAAAATTCCTGTTAACACGAACAGTTCTTGCATGTACCCGAAGAATCGTGAACGATACATGGTCGTATGCGATCAAATAACTTTTACAAGGTAAGAGTAAATACTTACGTAAATCGATAATTATGCCTGCAGTGTTATAATTGCATTTTCCAGCTCGTCAGTTTCGTCTCTTTTCTCGACGCGTCAAGATCTTACGTCTTTTTCAACATGCAATCCAAATAATCGCGCACATCATTGTGCAAGAAATACGTACTTGGCCTTCCAACATCAATCACAGGTTAATTTGTGGTTGGCATACGTGGAACCCCGCTTCGTAAAAACAGTCGAGTACGGACATTATACTGTTTCATTTGCATGGCGGATAACGAAGTCCAATCTGTAGACAGCGTCGAGACTGCGTTCGTTTCCAATTCGAATGACAAAGTTAATTACGTATCGAAACTCTACTAATCGTAAATATTGAACGCTAAAAATCCTACGCTTTTCATTTAAAAATCTCCCTGGAACGTAGCAGAAAATTTTCTCAATGCGCCGAAATATTTCTTATTTATTGATTTCAATAAATCAAGAGAGAGAGAGAGAGAGAGAGAGAGAGAGAGAGAGAGAGAGAGAGACGTAAACGTCGTGGAATCAGACAAATTGTAACGAATATTAAGCGGAAGCACGATGATTTCGAAATTGTTACGGCTTTAATGCGAAAGAAGAAGCCGCACGGAAATCGTTAATTGCGAGGATCCGAAGCCGTGAAAATTTCTTTCCTGCGAGTTTTTAAAGCATGCCACGTAGATGATATACTCTTGGAGACGTAAATAAATCAACGCCGTCGGCTGTTCTTCCACGAACATCGAACGCATTCTCGTTGCTTCCCGTTTTTATGTACTGCAAAGATTGACCTTTCATGCCACAAAAAATATAATGATCATGAACGGGTTTTGTAGGATGTTTCGTTCTGTGCTGGCCGCAGCGGACGGCGCGGCGGTTCGGTTCTTTTCTAAATTATTTTGTGGTCGTGTTTCGTCATCCAAGCAGCAATACCTCAAGAAAATCATCGCGATGCGTTACACGTTGGTGGAATGCGAATTCGAATGGTTAAATTGCACGGTGCAAGTGTTATATATATCGGCATTTTCTTTCGACGATACTGCGAAACGATGCAATTTATATTTTAACCTCAGCCTCTACTGTTTTTTCTTGCATTTCTAAATCTTCTATACATTGCATGCGATTTAATTCGATTTATATTGTAAATTGCTACAGTTTCCCCGATGGAAATATTATTTATTTTATATATTTTAACTTACAGAAATTCGGATCGCGTAAATAAATAAATATTGAAATGCTTTTCTCTACTTTCAACGTTCAATCTCCAACAAGTATAAACAAGAAAATACGTTTAATTTTTCTTCAATTTTGTTTAGCGTAACTTGATTTCCACCATAAACTGTCACGGGATTTTTAGTTCTTAAAGGACTCGATCTAGTAAACAAATTAATAAATGTTCAGCTTCTGTATGCGTTTCAAACTGTCGGTAGCTCTATTATCGGCACTGTCATACTTCCGATAAAAATGGAGCAAAAGACTTACAATTAAAATGATTATTCCCGCGGCGGTAGGTTGACCGATCATCTGGACTTAAATTGCGACCGCATCGCGCAATGTCGTAGCACGCACCGAAGACGGTATACGATTACAGGAAATGAATAATTCGGCCTAGTTCGGGCCGATGCCGATAGACAAGCGAAGTTTGAAAAGAATCGGTAAAGACAGCTGATCCGAATTCGATCTGATACTAAAGGGAGCTCTCGGTAACACTTGTCATATCAGATTAAGCCTCGGAAGCATGGACGTTCGTGTGGCCATTGAGAACATTAGCTGGAATTATATTCGTCGACCGAGAAAAATACACAGTTCAACGTGAAACAAATTAAAAATATGACGTGTGATCGGTCGAACCGTGCAACACATTTATTTCTCTCGTACGCGACGATGCGCGATTTCATCGAAATCGAAACGATTTTTTAGCGGCTTTAATTTCATTTCTTCATCATCAAGAACGTATTTCTGAACATTGCAAACATAAATTCTGTTATCTGATAAGCCACCCCGAGATACCTTGTATAAACTAGATAATATTTTTCTTACTCATCGCTGATATTTCACCATATCGCGTCAAATCGACTGGAATGATCATACATAGTTGATACGATTTTTATCCAATTTGCAGCATCTGTGTATCTTTGTTGCTAACGTTTGAAAAATTACACAATATACTCCCTTTTTTAACGATATAATTAATTGTATTATAATTGCATGCGTACTCCTGCAACGAATTTTACTTCCGTAGTGTATATGTACGTGGTATTTTATGCGGTAATATTTTTCAATATGCTCAATTTTCACCAAGAAGCTTAAATCTGTGACATATCGATAACGACGAATGCGACACGGAGAATTGGTAATAAAGCGTAACAGAAATTAAGTATATGCTTATACTAGATTCCTACTAAGAAGCTTCGTAACATCACAGACGAGGTATAGGAACAGGCCTAGCAAGCCAATGTCAATTTTTATTACCCTGAAATGGAATTTCAGAAACCCCGGTTATCATCTCCGTGTCGACACGATATCTGTTGTGTAATCTCTTCTGAACATTCGGCTATAAATTTTGCTTCGATGATTCGACGAGCTGGGAAGTCTTGAGCGCTCACGCTTCAACATTGTACATTGCATTTTTAGAGCCAGCAACACTGTGAGGATGGAAACAAAATTTCTGTGCTGCTGTTATTTTACTCTATCTCACTTATTTATTTTAGCAGGCATTGCATGTAATGATTTTATTCTGCCACAGGGCTTGAATTACCGACTCTTACCGACTCTCACCGACTCTTACCGACTTTGTAGAGAATGCTGTTGTACGATAGCGGACTCTACTTAAATGGAACGGTCAGCTAGTGAACTACATCCTAAAGCATCAGAGAAAAGTATATGCCTGGGGTGGCTTTTAGTATAAATGCTCTACATCTACACCCTTTTACAATACACACTATTTTACAATACAAAATTTGCAGCTATTTGCTCGGTATCATGCTCGACCCAGAAATTCGTTGCAATTCGCAAGACTTTCTGAACCGAGGATGATACCGATTGCCCGGGTCTCACCGCGAGGAGGTTGCTGCTTTAGAGACCCGAAAGGGAGTCAGAACGAAGCCGGAATTCGCTATGGCTCCCTTTCTAACAACGACGACTTATAAACTAACACACTCGCTCGCTAGCTAGCTATCACACACTCCCACACACGCACTCATCCGCATATGCCAAGTACTATTGCGGACCAAAGTGGATCAAAGAAAAAGTCTCTGATCCACGGGGACCGAAATGAATCAGAGCAGAAGGCTCTGATTCTTCGAAACTAAGAAACAAGGGCGAGTCAGTGCAGAAGGCACTGACTCGAGGGTGACGCGACGCGTACAATGCTCGCACAAATCAGGAGCCTCGCAGATCTCGATGCTCGCCGTTTTCACATGAGGAATAATGATCCAAAGTTGGATCATCCTACGAGTCGGATCGCCCTGCGCCCCGCCCCCAAAGAGAGCTAAGGACGTCTTACATTGCGAATACGCGAAGCGAGAGCCTCCCCAGCAGGAGGGTCCGCGTTCGAATCACCATGCCGCATGGTCACTCGTCGAACAACGAGACGTGTCCGGACTTACCCAAGAGTTTGCGCAAGCAAGGCCACCACAGCTTTCTGCTGTGGCGGAGTCAAAAACGAGACGCAAAAAAGTAATGCTAAGGCAATACTACTGGACATATGCGAAATTAGCGACTCGGGTACCTCGGGGACGCTACCCCCCGTGCCCCCCACGGGCGCTCCCGTGGGTCGGGGGCCCCTGAGGAAACTTAACTCCTTGCCATACTATTCTCTTTAAATTTATAATGACTAGAAATATCTCGATTGTAATTATTTCTCAGAAGGAGAAGAAAATTTCTAATTATTGTGAGACTACGTTTCATTGCACAAGTAAATATTGTATTGAAAAGAAGAGAAATTTAGACGAAATTGAAACAATAAATTAATGTTCATTCTTAAGAAAAATCTTTCTAGACCCGTTAAAGTACGGCAAGAGGTTAAGAATCTTAAACTAAGCCACACACACATATCAACTAACTCGCACGCACTTATTAACTAAGACGCATCCCTCGACGGATGATAATCCCTCGGCGGATGATAATCCCACGGCGGATGATAATCCCACGGCGGATGATAATCCCACGGCGGATGATAATCCCTCGGCGGATGATAATATCTGTAATGAACCTGAAAAGATTGAATTCTAGTTAGTATGAATACAAAATAGGTGACAAGTCGAATTAGGAAACCTAAGACCAGCACACGAGTGCCAAGCTAACCCGCACACGAGTGCAATTTTTGGGAAATGAAGGAAACAAAATTACGGAAAATTTGGAAAATTTTGGCGAAAATATGGAACCTAAGACGCATCCCACGGCGGATGATAATATCTGTAATGAACCTGAAATAATTGAATTCAAATTAGACTGAATACAAGGCGAAATAGGAAACCTAAGACCAGCACTCGAGTGCCAAGCTAACCAGCACACGAGTGCCACACTGACCAGCACACGAGTGCCACACTAACCAGCACACGAGTGCCAAACTAACCCGCACACGAGTGCAATTTTTGAGAGAATGGATGAAACAAAATTTAACAAACTTAAATTAAGAACCCTAACAACCTACAAGCGCCTCGGGTACCTCGGGGACGCTACCCCCCGTACTCACTTGCGGGCCCCACCCGCAAGCGAGCCCCTGCGGGACCTCCTATCGGAGGAATAACACTAAATTAAAACGCATCCCACGACTGATGATAATCTCTGTAATGTACCTAAAATGATTGAAAATGGTTAGTCTGAATACAAAAAGGGTGCCAGGATAAAATAGAAAATCTAAAACCAGCACAGGAGTGCCAAGTTAACCCACAGACGAATGCAATTTGTGTGAAAATAATTGGAAACGAGATCTAACAAACTTACATTAAGAACACTGCTTGACTAAGACGCAGGCAATTATGAACGATGACTCGCGCAATTATTATTTAAGACTCATCTTTCGGCCGATGATTCTCCCTCGCGGATGATAATCTCGGCAGAAGGAGCTCGAAGACTTGGACATAAGTAACGTGCACCGCGATTTTGCGCCAACTGCTACGACTTGTAAATTCTCGGATCGCAAAAATGAATTCCTACTGCACGCAGTGGTTTTGCGGGCATTTGCACCATGTGCTCGGACCTGGCCTAAAAAAGTCCGAAGATAGGAATAAAATATTCTCGCTCCCTGTGGTGACGATCTTCCACTGCTCTGCAAAGATATTGTCTCCGAATATAAGAATTACAATTTGATTTTGGATGCCAGAGAAGAAATCAAAGTGAAAGTGGCAAAGAAACGCGGACTCCTTTTTCGCGACGCTAATCCACGAGAATTAGATGTCGATATTAATTCGTGTTAATTCGTCTGAATATTAATCCGATGTTAATTCGTCAGATCCGAAAGCGAAAACTTCCGTGCACTTCGATTTGTTTTCACGCGACTCTAAAGGAAATCGTCGACGATTGCGAGACGATGCTGCGATCCTTGGAACGGCTATTCGCAGTGCGGCATTTATTTCGCGACTCTAACACAACGCGTTGGCAATTTTTCGCGACGCTAACACAACGCGTTGTTAATTTCGTCTCGCAACTCTAAGGAAAATCGCGAATGCCTGGCACTGCGGAGCGTTGCAGCTGCGGCATGGGCTCTGAAAGACGAACGAAGCTACTGCAACGCGATTATTCTCGCAACGCTAACTTCGAAACTAATTCGAAGACAAAACGCGATCATTCATTTCGCAACGCTAGGATGGAAAAATCGCGATGTGCCCAACCCGGCTGATCGTTGGGACCTCGGTCCATTGTTGCAACTTCGGAATGGGCGCCTGGAAAGACGAACGAAGCTACTGGCAACGCGATTATTTCGACACTACGCTAATGCATCGAACAGAAATCCGAAAGATTTAACTTTACTTTCTGGAAAGAACGAGTCTGTAGACTTCGAAAAATCTGATAGAATTGCAAAGTTGAAACGCGATTAGTTCGCAACGCTATATTCAAAGCTATTGTGCTTGATTATACAAAGAAAAGTCGCGTCTATTTTATTCGCAACGCTATGATTTCTGTTCGAAATTAATTATAACAACGCGTGAATAATTCGCAACGCTATGGCAAGTCGCGGATGTGCCCATCCGAGCTGTTGTTGGGGCGACGAGGCCCTTCGTTGCAGCTGCAGCATGGGCGCCTGAAAAGTCGGAAGGTAAACTATTGCAACGCGATTATGTCGTCGCGACGCTAATTCAATGAACAGAGATGCAAAAGCGAGTGGACTTAAATGATCTTCGAAATTTTCTCACTTGAAACGCGAGCGTATTCATTCGCAACGCTATCTTTGACGCTTTTTACATGTCAAATCAAATGAAATCGCGATTATTTCATTCGCGACGCTATACTTTGAATAATTAATTTCATTGCTAATGATAATCGCGATGGTTATTCGCGACGCTAATTTTGATCTCTGTTGAAAATGAAGCGAAACAACGCGAGATTATTTCGCAACGCTATTGCAAGTCGCGGATGTGCCCATCTGTGCTGATCGTTGGGGCGGCAAAGCCTGCCCAAATACTACTACTACTACTATTACAAGAACTACTGTTACTATTGCAGCGAGGACAGTGACCAATTAACAATACATATACATAATAATAAACATGATAATATACACAATAATTTTTGTCTTACAATAGTATTAACCTAAAAAAAAAGAATCTGAAAATAAAGAACCTGAAAATCCTAGCTAAAATGGGGTTATTAGTTTCGAATTATTCTTCAAAATTAATCTGTTTCGATGACTACGCGTGAATTTAATTGCTCGAGAAGTAACGGCAATAGCAATGGCAAAAAGGTAATGAAAGTAACAATGACAGAGGTATTGGCGAGGGTAACGGCAATAGTAATGTCAAAAATTTAATGGAAGTAATAATGACAGAAGTATTGGCAATGGTAACGGCAATTGAATTCGAACGGAAAACGCAAGTCATTGAAAAGAATACATCCTAACTAAATATACAATAGAATTCGCAACAAGTATGCGGTCACTGTACTCGAAAAAATTGAGAGAACTACTGGTCAAATAAGATCGACTTACATTTCGATGCGATGTTGGTCCTGGAATTTGTAGCAGGAAGAAGTAGAAGAGAGTAGCAGCGTAGAGAGAGTAGCAGCGTAGAGAGAGTAGCATCATCAAAAAGTGTCCAAGTTTCCATAACACACGCATTTAAGATTTTAATCGAAAATATTAATTTCCATTCGCGGAAAAGATTTAGAAATTATCGGAAACCATTTGAAAATTCGCGTTGAAATTAGAGATACGATTTTGACAAATAACTATTAATAATTTTACCGACTGTTAAGTAAATTTAGATTCGAATTAGATAGAAAATTAATTAACATTGATTTTAGAAGGAAGCAGAACGAATTTCGATTAACAATAAACTTTCCGAAAAATAAAATTTATTGTGCACTGTCTGACACGTGTGAAAATATCCAATTTACTTCGATTCTGTACACTTTCTGTTATATTCTGTTATAGTAGTTGTTCCAACAATTAATTAAGTAATTTAACGCAATAACGTTCCCTGAAAATTATATTATATCTTTATTCTTAACAATTTAATTTATAATAATATCACTTTTGCAAGAGCTTTCCTCAAATGCAACTGATTCTTCCACTAAACGAGTAACGACTAATCGAGCAATGACATTGAGCCGAGCGAGCACGAAGGAAGGGTACCCCCCCCCCCCCTCCAATGACTTTGACGATCGACATTATTGGAAGAGCTGTCTTGAAACACGTCTGATTCCACCATTAGTCAAGTCCCGACTAATTGAGCTTTGACATTGAGCCGAGAGAGCACGAAGGGTACACCCCCCGCCCCAATGACTTTGACGATCGACATTATTGGAAGAGCTGTCTTGAAACACGTCTGATTCCACCATTAGTCAAGTCCCGACTGATTGAGCTTTGACATTCAGCCGAGCGAGCACGAAGGGTACCCCAACAATCCCCCGCCCCAATGACTTTGACGATCGACATTATTGGAAGAGCTGTCTTGAAACACGTCTGATTCCACCATTAGTCAAGTCCCGACTGATTGAGCTTTGACATTCAGCCGAGCGAGCACGAAGGGTACCCCCCCCCCCCCCCCAATGACTTTGACGATCGACATTATTGGAAGAGCTGTCTTGAAACACGTCTGATTCCACCATTAGTCAAGTCCCGACTAATTGAGCTTTGACTTTGAGCCGAGCGAGCACGAAGGGTACATCTCCCCCCCCCCCCCCCCCAATGACATTGACGATCGACGATCGCGCGATCGACGGCGATCGATAATATCGATAACTGCGATTATTTCCAATTATTTAATATTCGCGATAATTTATTTTGCAATAATGCTATCCGGTGCCCCATAAATTATTTCATCATTTAAATTGTTCATTTCTCGCTTGTTAATTAATAAAAATTGATTCATTTAAATATCTATTTAAGATTTTATGTCTGATTTAAGATTTTAATCGAAAATATTATATATAATTTCCATTTAGAAATTATTGGAAACCATTTGGAAATTCGCGTCCAAATTAGAGATACGATTTTGACAGATAACTATTAATAATAATTTTGCCGAATGTTAAGTAAATTTAGATTCGAATTAAATAGAAAATTAATTAACTTTAATTTTAGAAGGAAGCAGAATGCACTGCCTGACACGAGTGAAAGGATCCAATATATTTAGATTTTATACACTTTCTGTTATAGTAGCTGTTGTAACAATTAATTAAGTAATTTCACGCACTAATTTTCCTTGAAAATTTTATTATATCTTTATTCTTAACAATTTAATTTATTATAATTTCACTTTTGCAAGTGCTTTCCTGAAATATCTTAATTCTTCACAACTTCATTTTTTATAATTACACGCACTAATTTCCCTTTAAAATTATATTATATCTTAATTCTTCACAATTTCATTTATTATAATTACACGCACTAATTTCCCTTTAAAATTATATTATATCTTAATTCTTCACAACTTAATTTATTATAATTACACGCACTAATTTCCCTTTAAAATTATATTATATCTTAATTCTTCACAACTTAATTTATTATAATTACACGCACTAATTTTCCTTTAAAATTATATTATATCTTCATTCTTAACAATTTAATTTATTATAATTGCACTTTTGGAAGAGTTTTCTTGAAACACGACTGATTCCCATATTAGACAAGTTCCGACTAATTGAGCAATGACTTTGAGCCGAGCGAGCACGAAGGATACCCCCCTCCCCCCCACTGATTTTGAAGATCGACGACCGCGCGATCGACGGCGATCGATAGTTTCAATAATTTCGATCATTTCTAATTATTTAATATTCGCGATAATTTATTTTGCAATAATGCTATCCAGTGCCCGTTAAATTATTTCATCACTTAAATTGTTCATGAAAAGTACCAACGAGGTTTAATTAACAAGAGACTTGCACAAATCGATCGGTGAGTTATTAAATCGAATTTCCTTCGTTAATAAATTTACTATTTCTCGCTTCTTAATACTTGCAACAATTCTATTTGTTATAAGTACGGTCAAGCACCCCGCTGGCTGCTTTGCCATTTAATTTGTTAGTGAATTTGGACAGACATATGGAGTAGTTTCTCGAGCACGAATATTTCGACAAATTGTTGCAGCAGACGAGCTTCGTTAATAAATTAATTGCTATTCGATGTTTAATATTCACGAAAATTCGTTTTGTCAATGATATTATTAAATAATCCCGTGGCTATTTCGTCGTATCATTTCGTAACGGAAGTAATTAATAATGCCAAACATACAAAGTGATTTTTAAAGCACGAATTTAACGAAGAATCGTGGCATCGTAAATATTCTATTGATACACATTTATTATTTCCAGCTGTTTAATATTAATTATAAAAATTTCTTCCCATAACGTATTAGTATCTCTTTTAGTATCTCTCTTCTAGTATTCTCTTGTCTGTTTTACTATCTAATGTTTAAACAAAATCATTAACACAACTCGAGATAAAGAAATACTTTCGAAGCATAAATATTCGGTAATCCACTTTCACGTGGATGTTAGAAATTATTGTTCAACAAATGTAAACAATATTTGATTACCTAAAGCTAAGAATGATTACATTTTTTAATATTTTTAGCGAAAATTTCAGTGTAATACCTCCACTTATTCAAAAGTTATAAGAAAATGTCACTGCATTTCTCGATCCGGAGGATATTTCTATTTGAATCGAGTTTCCTTTTTTTATACCTAATAGAAAACGTCGGTGGCTCCATCTCGTATTTATCAAGCAGCTGCACATCTCAAGATAATACCATTTATGCAACGAAATGTTACGTGACCACCCTAGACCCCGTAGGTATGCGACTAAATCTACTCGTATATACCCCATTTAGTTTCACAATTTGAAAATTATTCTATACAGAAGTGGGTTCTTCCGATCGTCATCAGATGGTTTTACCATTCGCTTTTCTAAATACTGGCCAGATTTTGAAGTTATCACATAAGCACTTCAAATTATACAATTTATTAAAATTATTATTACTGTACGTTCTTAGCCACAAATTCTTCGGTCTTTAGAATCTTAGTGCGAACAAATGACAACATATTATATATATATATATATATATATATATATATATATATATATATATATATTATTATATATATAATAATATATATATTCTATATATATAATAATATTCTATAATATTATTATATATATATATATATATTCTGGAAACGGTGTCTCAATGCGAACAGACTATAACATTTAATATCTATGATAATGATAATTCTATTTTTGCACAATCAATTATTTCCACTACTATCATAGTATAATAATCACAAAAATATAGAAAGTATATAAAATCATAAATAATCATTAAATTACGAATTATATTTGTCATAGGACAGTGCTAAGAGTACAAAATATTTAATCCCTTGGATGTTTTATTTTGTTTACGTTTCATTGTTACTTCGAAAGTGTAAATTGTAGATTAAAATTAATAACGAACGTGAGAATCGTTTTGAATGCAGAACCGTATGGAGAACATGCATACCACTTATTTGAATGATAATTACTTTCCTCATAGTATATATAGTAGTCACTTCTACATACATATATTCACTTCCGGTATGCAGCCCGTTGTATCCTGACTGCGCCCTGAAATAATAAATGGCATAGGAGTGTTTATTACGCAGAATGCGGAAACTTCACTGAAAGCACTGCGCAGCGCATAGCAGCAACTATCTCGAAAACGAAGATTTCCTTTTTGGTGCGGGCAGCACCAAATTAAGGAACAATGGATAATTGAATGAGCCAGCAACTATTATCCTAAAGATTAACCGCGTTAACCTGTATGTAACTGAACGTTATCAGTTATAAAAATCACAATGGATCGCGTTATATTCTATGATATTAGTTTCGTAACTAATATTTAACAATAAATATATCGGGCGTTAAAAGTATAGCTGGCATTATTGAGTTCAGATTTATATTCCGTTCTATATCTTTTTAAAGTCGATGATCTGATAAAATTATAATGAATTTTTCATCAAACAGAAAGTGTTTAAACTTTCGTATAATGGACAGCAGTCTGAAATATTTGCACAGGATTAGAATCTTTATAAATGACTTGAGAAACTCTGAGCTCGTTAAAAATTTCACGTCAAAGCAGTGCAACGACTATTCCGTATTCTTTTTCGGTTCATCGATCATCTGTCACCGGTGGTCCTTAGGATTTCGTTACTTGACAATAAACATGCCCGCCGGGAAATCAGCGAAAAGGAACCAACAGCTGGACGCTGAAAAATGTTCTTAGAATAGAAAAACGCGTATCCAGATCAGGCTGCATTTAAAGATGATCCTTATAGAATTAAATGGTCTTATACTCTATTAGATATTCCAAAAATAATTCAAGTGAACGCGCGAGATACAAACAATTGAACATTAAAAAATGTTTAACGAAACCTTTCATGGTCTACTATTCCCGAGTGAATATCACTTTAATTTGCACTTTGCTATAACAATTACAGGTATCAAAAGCATTTTTCTTATGTCCAACAGTTCTATATTTAACTTGAACTATTTATTTTAATATGTAGATTTTGACAGTTCGACACAGAAGCATTTAGAGTAGTATTGTATATTGGAATCTATAACTTACAGATTGAAATATAAAGGAAAGATTCCGGTGGATAAATTAACGAGGAAACATTAATAATCTAATGAAAAATTAAATCATTTATTATTTATTTCCTTTATATATATTTATATTGTATTATATATATATTTATATTGTATTTCCTTTATTCATATTTGCCATAGATGTGTAAAATGAGCTGAAAATTAGCTGAAAATGTGCTATCCATGTAACATTAAACCCAAAAGCCTTTTTTACACGAACATACAAGAATGTAATGGAAAAATCGTGACGGTTGCATTGCGAGAGGTCTATCATTTCTTTCGCACGACGATGCATGTATGATTAATAGCGATCGATACATCGTTGACCGTTGATAGAAGCGTTCACGTGACGATTCTCATATCGCGACGACAATTTCATGTCTCTTGCGATCATCGATAGCTGCCTATACCCTTTTCGTGGGAAATCGGTGAACGAAATATTGAAACAGCTGACAGCAATACATTTTTTTAATTACAGTAGCATGTACATATTAATTATCACATTTTTCCATGCATTATAACGTTGGAGAGGTTTGAACGGTGACAATACATTTTTCACCGCGACTTTGTTAACAAGTTATTACCGAAAAACACGGTTCCAATATCATGTCGTTCTTTGTAAATTTGTAACGCGCGTTAATAAGTCTCACATGGGATTTCAATATTAACACTAAACCTACCAAGCAGTAATACTAACTGGCATGTACTGCTTCACAAAAGTGAGAAGACCGAATTTACTTAGAATTTGTAAAGTTTTTATTATGAAACTTGCTCTAGTAATATAACTTATACAAGCGTTTTCCACGAAAAAGTCTCGGAACTTTTCAGAATTGCAAAATAAGAAAGCGGTCACTTTGACCGCGGTAGGTTTAGTGTTAAAAGGAAAAACAAACGCTTTAAAAATTATGTAACAATTTGTCCTCAGCATCCCCTCGCAGCAGCCCGCTCCCCAGTTACACTCCCCGAGTACACAAGATCCAAGCGACGATCAAGCGAACCGTACGCTAACCGTTCTGATGGATTATCTTACCGATCATCCTGACATTGTGACCCGTCGAGAAACCAGAAATTGGAAGCCACGCCGGATTGGTAATGGAGGTACCGTGTTCCGCGTTATTCCGTCTGCGCGCTGGAAAGCGTGGAACCTACTTAGGGACATTAGCACGGCCGTCGCCGCTGGAACCCGATGGATCTTGCAGAGGATGTCGCATCGTTGTCGTCGTCGTCGTCGTCGCGCGCGAGAGGATCGGGTCGAGGTCGTTTCCGCGATCCACGGGCCCGCATCGATGAATCTTCGTTCGCGCCGTGATAACGGTAGTGGATTTTAAGCCGGACGAATTTGTCGATGCCCGAAAACCGAGTACGATTTTGTCGAGATTTTTGCGCACGCAAGAAAACCAGCCGTCTGGGCGAACTTGATGAAATCCGAGAAAGAGTCGACGTGCGCACATTTTTAGTCATGATATTCGCGATACGGACTTCATTGCCATTTCTTACACGTTAGAGCGACTGGACTATTGGACAATATCTAGAAATATTTTTGCAAAAATTGCAAGCGATTGGGACGACTGGAAAGTAAAAATTTGAAGCATTTCTTACATTTTCATCGGAAAGCTTCGTTTTAGGTTCTTACAAAAAAGAACTAAAATACGATATTGTTTAATTTATTTTGTCACTGCGACCAGTTGCAATTTTTGCTGAAATTGTTGTACTCATTTTGTAGTAGACTAGTCGGTCTAATATTTTAAGTTTCGTTGTGAAAAGATCCTGAAATTAATCAAAAATTGTAAATTTTAAACTTTAATTAATTTAAAGTTTGTAGCTTCGCAATTCATCGTTATACATCCTGAGAACACTGTCAAAATTATACATTTTACACTTTTAGAAGAACGATTTAACACGTCGAATGTTCGATGTCCGTTCGGACAAACGGACGAGCCTAATATGTACAATGTTGGCACGAGGTCGACGTCTTTTCCTCGTCGAGTTACCATTTAATTCGTACAATTGCACCTTTATCGAGATTTGCATTAGCGTGATTATATTCTCGAATATACTCCGCTGATTCCCGCTTTTACGCGAGCCTATTTGTTCTGTAGCCTCGGCGACTGGCGTAGCTTTTATCCTAATTAGATAGATTTAATGATGAAATAAAGTCCACCGCGACGACATTGACGAACTCAAATGCACAGATCCTGTCGTCTCGTAATCTGCTTGAATCGCTTGGAAGAACTTGTTGCGCGATTATTGTTTCAATTATTATGTACTTTATCGCGTAAAGTAGTAGTACAGTAAATTCTCCCTAATTTATTCCCTAATATTAAGGCTCAAATAATCGTATCTTCTCTTCTCGAATTGTCCATTTTTGTTTATAAGCTGAGGGAAAATTGGGGAGAATTTACTACAAAGAGTCGAAATTGTTCGTCAGCTATTCATTTTTACTGTGAATGTATAGAATCTATTATCTATCTATTATCAATAATATATCAATCTATTATTTATCATCATTCTATTATCAATAATATATCAATCTATTATTTATTATCATTCTATTATCAATAATATATCAATCTATTATCTATTATCATCTATTAAGAATCTATTATATCACATTACATTACATTACATTACATTATATTATATTATGTACAGCACATGTTACAGTATATTATATTATATACGTGAACATTATCCAAAAATTATCGGACGTAATAAATTCCACTGTTGCATTAAATGTTTTACGAAAAAAATTCCGAAACTCTTCCGAAACACTGACATTTCTGTTTGGGAATGTACAACAAATAAATGGGACGATTTACTTTAGCCATTAAAGAATTCGAGGAAAGTTAAACCGGAACGAAAGCGCAACTTCTTTCATGGGTCCCAGGGGGCCCGAGCGGTGGCCCAGAGCGTGAGGGTTCGAACGCTGAAAGTCCTGGAGTTCCACGCGAGGCTGAAATAAAGGGACGACGAAATTGTTCGTTATACAGCTGGAGAATCGGGCAAGCGAGACCTCGGCTAACTTTTCCTCCTTCCCATTCGAGCCACGTTTCCCGCGCGGCAAGTTTTAAAGGGCTGCAGGAATTACTATGGTCGGTAAGGGCGCGAGAATATAACGGATATGAAGAGTTTCACAGAATATAAAACCAGGCGCGATTCGAACCCCGTCCGACCTCTTTGTCGACCTTGTGCAACTTCCTGCATTGCGCGCTTCCATTTCCCATCTCACCCCCTCGCGCGCCATCCCTCTCTCTCCGTCCTCTTTCGGTGAATTAACGGAACACCCCGTCTCACCCCGTTGTATCACATTTTATCATCTCCAGTCCTCGGCAAACAAGACGTTTCAAACGCGGATAACCGTATTTACATTTTTCCCTTATCGTTCCGCGGCGACCCTCGAACTTCATTTTCTCTTCGGCAAAGATAATTTCGTTCCCGCCGCATCGCGCCGCCCCGCGCCCCGCCGTCCAGCGGGTGCTTTCATTCTATTCAAGTTCCTTTTTTTACGCCCACGCAAAGCGCGGAATCAGTCTGCAACCACTGTCGAACGAATAAACTCCGCCGTGATTGCATTCGGGCGAGCGGGTATTCCGAAACTTTGCGGAGAAGAAATAAGTTTCGATGGTCAGTTATCGCGGAAAGTAAGACGAGTTCGTAATGCTTTCAATTATTTTCTGGGCAAACGGGTAATTTCAACTTTTCTGTAACAATGCAGGCTCGTTTGTAACAACGAGGGCAGCGGAGCCGGTTACTGTGGGACGACCAATCGGCGTTGGTTTGTTTTAAGGCATCGTTTACTTTATGTTATTGCTCGCGGTCGATCTTGCGATCGTTCGAGCTTTGAGAAATTTGCACGTTAGTGTGCCGACTAAAAACTCTATTTTTGCTAACCAGGTGCTCCAACAATTAGCTTCCCGGGAGACCTCTGTATCCACTGACGGCTCAGGATGGATCAGGACTAAATACAAATCAGGTCTAAATACGAATCAGGTCTAATGGACAGATGAGGACTGAAGACAAATCAGGTCTAATGGACAGATGAGGACTGTCGAATAACCGTGTGACATCCATGAGGTCACCTCGGTTATCCCTACCTTTACTTAAGGGTGGGCGGCGAGGAAAAACTGCCCAATCACGACAGGCTCAAAACCGAACGCTAATTGGTTACAATGAAGATGGTTGGGACCTTTGGAAAGGGTACTGCGAACGCCCCCAGATGAGATTCCTCCTCAAGGGAAAATTTGGAAATCTACCCCATCTGGAAGCAATTACGCCGAGTGGTCCAAGTCCCAACCCCGCTAGCGGCCTGGTCGTAAATCAAGCATAAGTCCTTTACCGAGGACCACCAAAAAACGGTCGACGGGGCCCATGAGTTTTGCCATGTCGAAAACTAACGTTTCCGCCACCGGGATGACAGGCCCACACCCTAGCCATCAAGGACCCATGTGCCTGGCCCCCGCCGTGAAGCCCAGATGGGGAATCCCTAACACTTTATATTTATTGATTGAAACATATGGAATTTGTTTGAACTTCTATTTTGTTTATTTTTTAATAGAAAAAAATTAATATGCTTCATTCGATGAATGTCGAGTTAATTTGCCTCGAAAACAAAGCAAAGGCGCTGCAATTAACGATTATAACTCGTCAGTTATTATAACTAATCTATAATAATTTACACAAACTAACGAATCGCAATCGTTAATCATCGATTAGATTACTTTTTGCCCAATTGTTTCGAATTAGTTGTAACAACTAACGAGATAATTGTCGATCGCTAATCAAATTAGTTTTTACCCAACTCTGCCCCGTAAGAATTGCCCCATTACCCTATGGTGCGTCGTACTTCTCGACGATTTCATGCATGGTTGATGTCAACGTCACTGGTAATGCCATTGTTAATCGCGAAACTGCGGATATTTATGCAAAATACAAATTGTCTGCATTCATCGCTGGATACAAGAGTTAAATAGAAAACGATTTCTTCTGTTAATCGCTAAAATTTATATATAAATTTGCATAAAATTAAATAAGTCCGTAGCAAAATTTAAATATAGATTAATATAAAATCATATAAACGCCTAGAATTCGCATCCGTGAGTGCAGCGGCGTTCGCAGCGTGGCCCCGCGCGAATTTAATCAAACGCCGTTAATAAGTGTCGATCGATCCGCTCGCGGCTCGCAGCCGAATTTAATCTTATCGTTCGTAGATCGGATGCTGTGTCACCCGACTGAGGGAAGAGAAGCGTTATTCACACGTTCGAACATCGATGAGGCTCGACGCGGGCGTTCCGCACTTTCGAGGACGGAATTTGCATAATGCCGGTGGATCGGTGCGGTTACGGCGCCAGCTTAAACGCCGTTAAACCGTCGCTCGCTTTTCACTCGTTGTGTCATCCTGTTTTCCTCTTCGTACCGACACTTTTTACCCCGTGTTCGCCGTGGGACGATGAATCTTTTAGCTGCCCCCTTTCGACCCGGTGCTTCTTCGTGCGCCGTGCATCCTGCACGGTCCGCGGACTGCATCGCAGACATTCTCGCATACTTATCGCGATTTGCGTGCGACCGACTCTTTTGCACACGTCGAAATTCACGAGGGAGGAAAGCGTCTCGAATCGTCACGTGCATGTCACGGGTACGCTAAATTAACTAAACACAGGATGTTCCATAATTATGTTATCACCCTGTGCGCACGGTATCGGCGGGTTATTTATACCTGTGCATTTTTTGGCAAGCTGTATATTTCCGAAGCATCCCTCGGGATCCCGGAAAAATAGATTATCAGAACCGAATTCGCTGGAATCGCAATCCGATTCGTCCTTTGAGACTTTTTACGCTTTTTTCGTTCATCTGCCCAGTACGTTCTTTAATTGGAACAGTATTGGGAAGTCGCGCGCTTCGGAACAGAGTTAATAATTTGTGCTTCTCGGAGGCACGCGATCCCTCAAGATCTCGGAAAAATAGATTCGCGGGAACTAATTCGCGGGAACTGTAATTTCATTTGCTCCGCCGAAGGTTTTATCGGGTTCGAAACGAAACGAGAGCCCCGTTGAACTTCTCTATCGGCGTTTTTTTCTTCTTCACGGTGCTATAAGTAAATAATACCGCGATACGAAGTCCGGTAATTGTCGGGAAATATTTATCGACGTGACTCGGCGGCCGGGATAGTACTTTCTTCCGGGATCCGCTCGTTAAACTACTTTCCCACGCTTTCGCCGTTCGCGAAAATCGTTCGCGGAACTTAAAAAGAAACGGAATTGCGTAGCGAGCGTGTCACGCGGCAGGGGCTCGAACGTGGTCGTTGCACGCTTCATTGTTGCATAGCTTCCGAATATAGCTCGATTTTCCGCGAAACCGTGCACGTGTACTGCGGAACGCATACGTCAATATTGCCGTGAATGCTTGGCAGATTCTTGGAACCGTTGCAACTAGCGACGGCATCGAGCGGGTTGTAGGTGGTGCGGAAACCTAATCGAACGCGTTTAACCTATTGATTTATGATTTCTTTCGTTATCGTGCTCACCGGATGCGTTGGCTTCACCGGACAGCTCGTTGCGTCTCGATAATGATCGCAGATTGATAAACAAACATGCGCGAATTTTTTCTGCAACATACTGTGACCCATAAAAGGGTTCGTGCACCGTTTAAAATGCAATAACTATTTTAAAACTGAACTAAATGACTTGAATTTTTGTAGATGATGGAGGGACTAGTCTACTAATCGATGTCTGAAATGCTGCTTTTTAATTTTGCTATTACTTGGAATTAGAAAAGAAATAAAAATCTCCCGTTTTCAATTTTTTTATGTGAGCCTATAATGGAAGTTTAAAAAATTTTAAAAACAACACATTTTCGAGAAGAATGTTAAATACAAAAGTTGCTCGATTTCAAGAAATCTATTTCATTGATTTTTTCTTGTTGATGCCTTACTTTTCTATGCAAAATCGCCCCCCTCCCGATTGTACTCCCATCTAAACTCCGTTCAATTTCGTAAATTAGCATTATATTATTAGCCGAATATTCTTGTTTGCCGCAAATTTGTTTGGTCAAATAACAACAATATGGCTGCCGATAGTGTAACGCGATCTTCCGGAATTGACAAGGACGGCCAAATTAGGTTTCGAAATTGTCGGGACGATTAACTGTTTTTTTAGATGATGGAGGGACTAGACTACTAATCGATGACTGAAATGCTGCTTTTTAATTTTGCTATTACTTGGAATGACGAAGAAATAAAAATCTCTCGTTTTTAACTTTTTTATCGGGGCCTATAATGGAAGTTTAAAACATTTAAAAAACAACACATTTTCGAGAAGTATGTTAAATACAAAAGTTGCTCGATTTCAAGAAATCTATTTCATTGATTTTTTCTTGTTGATGCCTTACTTTTCTATGCAAAATCGCCCCCCTCCCGATTGTACTCCCATCTAAACTCCGTTCAATTTCGTAAATTAGCATTATATTATTAGCCGAATATTCTTGTTTGCCGCAAATTTGTTTGGTCAAATAACAACAATATGGCTGCCGATAGTGTAACGCGATCTTCCGGAATTGACAAGGACGGCCAAATTAGATTTCGAAATTGTCGGGACGATTAACTGTAACGAATAACGTAGTTCCCGTGTCGCCGTGATGGAAACGGATGCGTCGGCAATTTCGGATCGCACGGATTTGGATCCCGATAGCTGTCCGCGTATTAGTGGTGCGGGCGTGAAAATTTAGTCCGCGGATCATTCTCATATATGTACCTACGTATGTACAGCCTGGGTCTATATATGTATTATACATATAGTATGTAGAATCGGCCAATAAAAGAATATGATTCTGGCGCGACGAAACGCGCAGCCGGATACCATCCCGTGTAACGAATTCGGCAACGACTTGTAACACAATTATCGGCGTTACTTCGAAAACATTTTTCACGCTTTTATTTTTCACAATAAATTTCGCGATATCGGCGAGCCCGATGTAATTCGCCTGTCACCTGGACGACAGAGCGAAACGATTCTATTAATAAAAATCGTTCAATTTATCGGCGAAACGTAATTTCAATTCTCTCGGCTTTATTATTTTCGGATTGCGCGTGTTTGCGCAGTTCCGGCGACACATATTTTTCGGAAAACTAATTTCTTTCAAACATTTAGTTTGTTGTCGAGAAGCGCAAGCGCGTAAACATCTGCAGGCTAATTTCGTTTCCTGGATTCTGCAAACAATTTTTTGCTTCCTTTTTTTCGTTTAGCGTAGAAAAATCAGTGATTGTACCGTTAAGAAAAATGCAATTTTATTGAAATTTTTATAGAAATATGTTTTTCTTAGCTCGATAGAGAAATGGTATTCTTAAAATGTTCCTTTTAAAATGTCAATATATGTTAAATAACTTTTTCCTGATTTCGATGGAAAAATGTTTTTCGTAAAATGCCAGTAGAAAAATGTTCTTCCCAAAATCTTAATCGGAGGAGTCTTTTCTTAAAATTTCAATATGAAAGTGTTTTTTCTTGAAATCTGAATAGAAAAATGTTATTAAAATTACAACGGGAAAAGGTTCTTCGTAAAATCTTAATAGAAGAAGTTTTTCCTTAAAATTTCAATATAGTAACGTTTTCCTTAAAATCTCAATATAAAAATGTTTTCCTTCAAATCTGTATAGAAAGATGTTTTCCTTAAAATCTCTAAAATGTTTTTCTTCAAACCTGAAGAGAAAAATGTTTTCCTAAAAATTTCAATAGAAATGTTTTCCTTCATTTATTGAAAGGAATTTTCTATTGAGAAAAAGGCGCCAAATTATTTCGACGCGAGAAGGTGTTTGAAAAATTTGCGGCAGATTATATTTCAGTGGACGAAAGAGTTTAAAAAGAATTCAAGGTGGTGGTTTCAATTACAGATGGGCCGAGTGACGCGTGCTCCGCTTTTAACAGTTTATTAACGAAGCCGTTATTCGTTAATTGTGCCCGGACCGTTTTAGAAGTCTCTGTAAAATCGAATCGGTTACGTCTGTCCTGAAGTAGGACGTTTCTTGAGCGATTGAAACGCCTCCGAAGGCTAAGAATGGTTTAGGAGCTCGGATAACGTGTACGGATTGTACGTCACTCGTTCGTTAGGTGACGTCAGAACGAGGATCGATCGATTTGCGTGGGTAAAAATTAGCGAAATGCCCCGACGTCGGCGCTTTTAATCTTAATTATTCGGCTGTGCCGGCTGTTTCGCGTGCTGTCCAAGCTCGCGGGACAAGGCTCCCTAACGCGACGAACACGAATTTACAATGATGAATCGACTCATTTACTGGCCGGGATCCAATTAACGTTATCTACCGTTTTCGCGTAATGCCCTGTAATTCCAATCGATGCGTATCAAGTTTAATTTTCGCTCGGAAAACAGGGATGTTTTAGTAGAAACCGCACCTTGATGTCTCGCTCCGGCTGGCTAACAATGGACAGAGTTGTTCTACCGGACGGCAATGTGTGCCGTTTAAATTTCATTTCTATGAAGAAATTTGCTCGCGCGCGTGCACATTTTCTAATTAAAGAAATAGGGTCTTGTGCGTCCGCTGGAACTTCATTATAATTACAGCGGCTCTCTGGCCTGTTCGGGGGAAAGCTTTTAGGAAATGGGCGACGAATAAATTCTGGAAATTAAATTTTGAACTGCTACTGTATGACGTTAGAAAGTTACACGATCCTCTGAAATAGTTAACTTTTTTTAAGTTACCTCGTCTTTAAACTAGTGCAGATGTCATATATTTAATTCAATTTGTTCAATCTACTCTTCATGTCGATTAAAACATAGTAAAATTCAATTATTGTCATATTATTACTTTGCATTTGTTATTAGACGATATCTTTTACAATCTGATATAGAACTGATTGAAAGGATTAACTTTCGTCTCAAAATTATCGGCCTATATTTACAGCGTTCGAACTATAAAAATAAGGTCGAGAAAGACCGAATTTTCCGGGGTTAATTAACCAGTTAGCTGTGTTTAACGAGTATATTCGTGCGTAAAAAAATAGTGACCATTGGCTATTTAAATTGTAATTTTAGTTCAAACAAAAAGATATTCTCAAATATCAACATGTTTAGAATATCTTGAGACCAGGCCAGAATAAAACAAACAAATAAAAAATATGAATAATTAGATGAATAATTCACGATATTCGACGTGCAAAGTGCCATTATGTATCGTTTCTTGCTTTGCCGAATACCACTCTACAGCAGCAATTTGAATTTTTAACTTTTATAAGTATTTAATTCCCTCCTCTGCATTTTTCGTTTATTACATATACATATATAGTACATGTTAACGTTTAGTGAATAAGTCAATATTAGTAATAAAATCGTAAATTTCATAAAACAAAACCGTCTTCTTGATCCAATATCTTAACAGCGACACTTACTCTGTGACGAGTATACTCGTCGTCGCTTGATTCTCGCGACAAATATACAATAATGTCTCTCTAATTGACGCTCAGATTGTCCACAAAAATGGACAATTTTGGAAGAGGAGATACGATTGTTCGAGCCTTGTGGCTCGTTTTTTATGGTTATCGATTCTCAACAAGGCTCGAATAATCGTATCTCCTCTTCCCAAATTGTCCATTTTTGTGCACAATTTCGGCGTCAATTAGGGAGACATTGCGCGCTCTGAAAAAAGGCGCCACAGCCAACCGGTTCCAACACGTCGAAGTTTAGGGCCTGCAGAAAATTGCGCGACACGTACCTACGTATGCCGATTTCCACGAGCTCGAGATATCGTGTCCGCGACTGTGCCAATCGACACCGTTGTTTCGTGACATCTGCAACGAACAGGTGTCCGCGGTCGTCCACAACGCGACGGTGGGCCGTCCGACTCTGGGCCGCGCTTGCGCCGGTCGGGCCGCATCGGCGGCCGCGTGAACGCGCGCGGATCCAGGAAGGTAGACGCCGGGGTTGGCCGTCGCACGGGTGGATGATGCCGGCATCGGTGGAAGGGAACGTAGGAGAGTAGGCAGGGTGGAGGAAGGGGTGCAGCCGCGAGATATGAGGGGCAGTGGGCTAGTAGTCCGCGATAACGTCGCCTCAGTAGATCGTCGGCCGTCGCGTGGCTCCTCTCGCCTCCTCGCGAAGATCACGCGCAACACCCTCCCGTGCCCGCGTGCCACCCTTTGCTCGCCGAAGGGCAAATGCGCCGGCCACGGAAGAGCGGACCCCGAGCCGGAAGCGAGTCGGACCAGTCGCGCGACACGTGCTCCGCGTCCCAACGCCGGAAGTTGAGTCTGTGCTGGTGAGGGGGTGGGGGCAATTGCTCGAAGATCACCGGAGAAAGTGTAATCGCCTGATCGAGACGCTATCTATGCCTCTGTTCCGCCCGTTTGCCGCCATCGTTCTCCTCGCTGTTTTTTTTTTTTTGGTGCGTTGTCCTCCTGTGCAGTTCTCACGGTTCAGAAAAAAAAAACGGAGATGCAGTGATGCGGAATGTTGTGTTCGAAGAGCCGGGGAATGCCTCGATGTAGATCTTGGAGCGCTCCCCGATTAGCTCGTCCATCGCACCCTTTGCTTTCTCGTCGATGCTTTCCCGCGCGATCCTCCCTTCTAACGAATCATCACGGCGGAGGGGTTCCTTCGAATTGACACGAGGAATTCATGGTTGCGGCTGGTTGGAGAGGTTCGAGCGTTTTCGTCCCGGGATAATTGCCCGAGGATTCCTGGGATTCGGCGGGGCTGTGGGGCGAAAGGTGGCCGAGGGAAACCGCGATTCACCACCCTCCGCGAGTGACGATTGATTCTTTTAGGAACGCGGTTATTGGTTTAGTCGAAGCTACAGGCGACCCTGGTGAATTATATTTCGGGGCCACTTTTGCTAATTATTCAAGCTGAACGGGCTCTTATGAATTCCGGGCCTTAATAAGTTTCTGGCCTTCGTTAAACCGTGCGCGGAAGAATGACGTGTCGAATCGCAGATCTTCTTTTACGTTCGTTTGGAAATACCGAAATCGTTGGAGACGAAGTTTCAATCAGTTTTTCCATTGTGTAAAATTGTGATAATCGATACATGTGTAACATTTGCTGGTCATCGCTGGTAATACAATTGCCAGTCTTTGCGCGTGTGTAGAGTACTTTGCACTACCTTTTTCTAAGGTTTTCGAAATTAGAATTGCCTCGATAACTTCATTCGTTATTAAATGTATTATTTCTGACGGTATAATAATTCTTATTGCATGGTGTGCGGTTTACTTAGCCGACCAGACACGATGCCATCCAAACATATGTTTTAGCCAACAAACTCTGAGTGAACGTATGAAAATATTTACGACGATTATGACACTAATCGGATGTCTTAAATACTTCAAAACGAAGCTCTGACCAGTCGTAATTCCTTTCGAAGATATACTTGAACGTATTAGATAATTATATGAAAGTATTTTCTGTATCGATATGATACCAATATGACGTCTTAAATACTTCGGAATGAAAATTTAACCAGTCGGAATTTAACCTTTTAAACAAATACTTTAACGATCCTTTTAGACGAGCATACGAAAGTATTTGATACAATTGCGATGATAATAAGATGTCTTAAATGCTGCAGAGGCAGCGAAGATTTGTCAAATTAATCGTGAATATCAGTAATAAGATGAGTTGGAGTTAACTAAAAGTGTCAGAGATATTCTCTGGTCGATCAACTCGATCTGCTAATTCTAATTGATGTTTGAGGCCAACGTAATCAGTCGAATTGTGTCCTATGTCACGTTCAATTATACGATCTGTGTAACTAGACAAGCATTAATAAATCGATGCTCAAATAAAGGATTCCAGATCCAGTAACGCACACATTTAGTTTGTCTTGTAATAATTCTCCGTACATGAGATTATTTCTACCGTACCATGTAATATTTATTTAAAATCGCCGATCTTCGATTCGATCGCGATTCGATCGCCGATTTTCATTTGCGTTTCTTTTTATTTGCATTTTATTTACATTTATTATTTCATTATTTGTATTTCTTAAATAAAACAGTCGTACGCAATGACTCACATACACGCTCAAAGTATGCAGGAAAATTAATACAAATCACAATAAGATTCTACATATTCGAAACGAAAAGCTTTAGCACGATTAACGATTCGTGCGACTCGCTCATATTTCGTTCATTCGCGCGGAAACAAAAATATTTCTACAACGAGCTCCGCCCAATTTCGATTCTTATTGGATTCATAAACTCTGTTCAACTCTTACTTTCTATAATTTACGTGGCGAATAAATAAACGAACAGTGTGGACATTTTATACAATCCCACATTTCCTGCGTTTTCGTCGCAATTTTCCTGTCAGAGAACGCGACGCGCGTATAATTTAAAAATAACAAGCTTCGCACGGGCCCGCGAAGTTCGAAGTCATGTAGGCGAAACAACTTCAAACAACATTGACTTACAAATCTCTCCGTTTCTATTAGCAACGCTCTACGAATAAGCAGAAATTGCACCATTATTCTTTGTAGCTTTCCCAATTTTTAACTTGCCGCCGAATATTTCCGCCGAAACGGAAAATTCTACGCGATCTTAAATAGGTCGACGCGTGTTCAATTTTCATCGAAACAACTTCAAGCAACGTCGACATTTTTACTGCGCTCTTATCAATCGAATTGACAGAATAAATAGAAACTGCAACATTATTTTCCGTTCTTTCTCAAATGTTTTAATTTGTCATTGACGTCATCAAATTTCGCCAGATTACAAACGTTGTACATGTGCATAATTAACATTAAAACAACTTCAAACAATATCGACTTACACATTTCATTGCTCCTACTATCAAAATTCACTAGATAAACAGAAAGTGCACCGCTAATCGTCACTGTTTTTAAAATCTCTCGCTTGTAATCGATAAACGAACGAACGTAATAAAAATTCCCCACAAAACGAAGGATTTCGTAGTTCGTTTCCGTCATTGAACAATGCCATAAATACTGAACCGTGTTCAATTTTCATTCGAACAATGTCAAACGACTTTCTTCGCTCTTATCAAGAAAATTCACTAAAAAAAGAGAAGAAAAAAGAGAAATTGCACCGTTACTCTCCAATCTTTTTTCAATTTTTCCCTCGCCATCGATGGCGACCGAACGCGGCCAAATTCGCCTAAAATGGAGGATTCTCGCGGCTCGTTTGGTATCGTTGAACAATCGTCGCTGGCTGCCACGATTCAATTTTTTCGCGATCAACGTTGGCGCCCGCGTAGATTTCCGGCCTCGAGCCGCGCATTTTTCGTCGCAGCGTCTCGTGAATATTCAAATTCCGGATCGCACGGTAATAAATTAATCCCGGCTGAGTGGCTCCTCGTTTCCTGGCCGAGGCGATAATGAATTGGACTCGTTTGTTTTCATCTGCAGCGGGAGAGAGAGAGCCGCGCGGGAAAATTGCCTCGACACACGCCATTCCGGAAGGGAGCGAAACGATTATCCTCGGCGAGAGTCGAGCTTCCCGTGTTTTTCGACACGCGACCGAGTGACAGGATTTTTTTCGGACCAAGGATTCGCGCGGCACTGATTTTTCGCTTCGTGTTCGACCGGCGTAACGTCGATTATGGCTGCGCCATTTTTTTCGGACCCGCACCGTGTCCGGCACGCCGCTTGATTATGCGACGCACTGCTCATTCTGTCATCGAATTGATGTCGAGCTGTCCAAATCGAACGCTTGCGTTGGTAACAGGGGATTTTTAAGAATTTTCCGCGCGCTTTTAAAAATATGAAATCGCTGTGAAGTAATGTTTTTCTTTTTTTAAATCGAAGATAAACGGTTGAGAAATATGGTTTTTAAAATATTGTTTAAAACGGCAATTTCTCATATTTTCGTACGTAACTAAACAAATTATTTCGATTAATAGAATGTAACAACTTCTTTCGAAATTAGCGATTAAAGGAAAATTATCGAACTTCTATTAATAGGCTTTTAGTAAATAAAATGTTTATACATTCACAGCCATACTAATTTTGCTTAGAAAACGCTCACTGTTGATAGGAGAATTGTTTCAGTTATTAAACTTACTTATATTATGCATTAGGATAGTAATACAAGAAAATTCACGGAGAGAATCGAAATTAAGTTAGAATAATCTTTTAATTTATATAAATAATTATCAGCTTTTTAGATCTGAAACAAAATTATAACAGTTACATTAGGTACTGAAATCAATTCGGCACCCTTTTGCCAGAGTAAATTCTGTTCATTTACGGAAAAGTCATAAATCTTCCAATTTTTAATTAATTTAATTTTTTTTAATTTTTTTCTATCCAAAAAAGATTTTTCAATATTTCAATATTGATCTTCAATTTCCAATCGTCGTTTCATGATTCTTTCCAATTTCCCGTGTATTAGTCAAATTAAGTGGAAACGAGAGAAATTGGCGATAATCTGATTGGACAAGGTGTAATCAATAAATGAGGAAAGATGTTCCAGCTGATGCACAAATCGCATGAAATGACATACAATTCCCTCGTTATCGATCTGAAAGCATTTTTCTATAATTGAAACGCGAGAAGAAACAGTTGTCATTTCTTTTGTCAAGCTGTTTCATAAATGAATGCTGGATTCCGATGCAAGAAAGCATTGTTGAAGAATGGCAACATTTTGTGTTTACTTTTCCGCGTAGAATTTTCGAATCAGTGAAAGAGATTTTTCTCTCAGTTTGGTATGCAAAGAAGCACACTTGACAAAGTGGGAAACTGCACGAAGGCTCGCAGCGGTGTTCATAAGGTTTTAAATCGGTGCTTCAAAATCATAAAATAGCAGTTAAGTACATTGAAGTTTAAAATTATTTCGTCGTCGACCTAATGATTAAAGTACCGATTTAATTTCGACGCCTAATATATTTAGTAACCCGTGCCAGCGTTTTAATAATGGAGGCAAAAGTTCACGAGCTTTCATTTTTTTAATACCGAATTTAATATCGCTCTAAAAATGAAGGACAGACAGATTAAACAAGATTAAACCTTCATGAGATGTATGTTTGAACTGTCGGTCGAAACTTTGGAATCGCTTGGAAATTTGGAATAAAAATCCGCCGCGTGACAGATTTTCGTTTTCGTCCCGAAACGAATTTTTCTGCGATTACCTAGAAAACCGAAGTTCGTAACTTTCTAAACAACAATTCGATTTTAATATTTTTCGCACTCGCGCGTGTAGTCATATTAAACGCAAAGGATTTAATATTTTTGTAAAGCTGGAAAAAATGAACTTGAACACCAGTAAATGTTTACTTAAACGTTTACGTTATTTTGATATAGTAGATGTTGAGTTACGTTTATTATATTTTATTTTATTAAAAAGAAACATCTATAATCTTTCGATTATGATCGATTGCGTTCGTACAACATGTTCGTTTACTTTTATTATTAAATACGTCCACGAAGAATAATTACATTGCTTGTCCCGCAATAAGAATAAAAGTTCGAGATCCATGTATTTTCCTCTATTCGATTTAATTAACAGGACCGTCGATAGATCTCGCCTGTCGATACGTCAATCTCAATCATTTAATCATCATTTTGCAGTCGAAAAGTCTGAGACTCGAAAAGCCGCGCCGTTATTGATTAAAAATTCAAACGTGTCACCGGATAAATGGAATGCGTGACCGTGTGCAGGTCGAGTGACGACGAAAACTTTAGGTTTTCGTTAATGGACACGCGTGATCACGCACGGTTTAGGATTCAAACGCAATAACTGAAACGCAACGACCCGGATCAGCCATGTTGGCGTTCGATTTACCGTTTCGCGGTTTAACCTTTCCCTCCGGGATCCGTTTTCAATGAAGAAAATTAATCGAATATAGCCGTTTCTGTGCCAAGTATATGTATAATTGGTCAGTGGGAGTGAAAAAAGACTGACATAAAAGAAAACCATCGAAGTATTATTCTCCTTCGATATCAAATTCACGTAATGATATAAAACGTCAGTAAGACGGAACGATAAATAATTAACCCTTTAAATTATTTTTTCAAGATTGAGAACCTAAGACGAGGCGACGCAAGTTACATCAGAAATTATCTACGTTGTTCAGAACTAAGAAGACGATACATAGAACAGATTATTTCTTGAGTATCCGCGAAAACTGTGTCAAACTGATACAAGACACAGATTAGTGCTAATCAACGCGTATCTCCCGTTTAAGATCTGCCCGATAGAATTTATTGGAAATATGGTAAATACAGTAAATTCGCCGTAATTTTCCAGCAGATTGTAAATGAAAATGGACAATTTCAGAAGAGGAGATACGATTATTCGAGGCTCGCGACTCGTTTTTATAGTTACCGATTGCCAACGATTATAAAAACGAGGTGCAAGGCTCGAATAATCGTGCCTCCTCTTCCCAAATTGTCCATTTTCGTTTACGAGCTGAAGAAAAGTTAGGGCTAATTTACTGTATTTACCATATTTCTAATAAATTCTATCAGAAAGATCTTAAATGGGAGATGTACGATTATTCGAGGCTCGCGACTCGTTTTTATAGTTACCGATTGCCAACGATTATAAAAACGAGGTGCGAGGCTCGAATAATCGTACCTCCTCTTCCCAAATTGTCCACTTTCGTTTACGAACTGAAGAAAAGTTAGGGCTAATTTACTTTATTTACCATATTTCTAATAAATTCTATCAGAAAGATCTTAAACGGGAGATGTACGATTATTCGAGGCTCGCGACTCATTTTTATAATTACCGACTGCCAACGATTATAAAAACGAGGTGCGAGGCTCGAATAATCGTACCTCCTCTTCCCAAATTGTCCACTTTCGTTTACGAGCTGAAGAAAAGTTAGGGCGAATTTACTGTATTTACCTTATTTCCAATAAATTCTATCAGAAAGATCTTAAACGTGAGATGTACGATTATTCGAGGCTCGCGACTCGTTTTTATAGTTACCGATTGCCAACGATTATAAAAACGAGGTGCGAGGCTCGAATAATCGTACCTCCTCTTCCCAAATTGTCCATTTTTCTGCGCAATCTGAGCGCGAATTAGGGAGAAATAACTGTGAGAAATAACGATGAAATGGCGACGCATTCTGCATGAATAAAAATACACTGTGGTTATGCTAGGACGTTTTCACGAAAACGGAAAACGGTGTTTTTTGTAGAAACTCCACTTTACTGACGCTTCCGCTGAATAATAGGGACCGGGAGCAAGGTAAATATACCTATTCACGGCCCATTTTCTTATTACCGACCAGTTGCTCCATTCACGTTATTAAAAAACGTACGTTCAAGCACGGAATCTTTTATTTTTTAATTCACTTGTTGCTGGGGTTGGTACTCTTATTTGGTGAAACCTCTCAATTCACGGAAAAGTTTTAGATTACGTTTCTTCACAGACGATTACGAACGTTATTGAGGTCAGAGAACGAAAATAGAAAGTGCTTCCAATTGTACGATCGTGATTAATAAACGAGAATTCGATTGCCAATTGAAATCCGAAAAAAAACAGTCGATCATTTAGAATTTTGGAACGCATATATTTTACAGACGACACATATTGCTTTATGAGAAAAACATCCCGAGATAAATTTGTCACGGTACATTAACACAAAATCATTTCCAATAATTCATGCAATGTCAAAGTGAAACCGAAATTAGAAAGTTAGCCCTAGTTTGGCAATGATTCACCAAAAAACCCTGGTTTGTTCGATATATTACAATAAGTACGAATTTCAAAACCCAGTTAAAAAATTAGTGTCACCCATACACGCACGACTGACGCAGCACTCGACGTGTTGCATTTCTAAAAAAATCGTGCTGCTTCGTTATCAAAATTCGTGTTACATTTGCAGTTTGCACGAAATAAGAAAACAGAAGCTGAAATCGCAATCAGAAGGTAGAATTTAATTTGAATAAACGATGATCGTTGTAACGGAATTGTGTTGCGTGGTCGCGAAGAGGGTTATTTACCCTAAGTCGTTAGATTCTGGATATAGCAATCGCTGAAATACCGCTGCGAACGATACCCTTCACATTTGCCTGGCTTTACTCGGGAAAGCGATCAAGTTATTCCGTATCCAACGCGGTTTATTTCTTCGGACTTCGACGGCAAGGTAAACTTACTTTGATGTCAAAAGTCTTCCATCGCGTTATAATCGATCATGCACTTATTGCAGCATTAGCCGCGATAAATGAGTTATTTTTATCGCGTTATTTTAACCAGCAATTATTGTTTTCATACAGGTAATAACAGTATTACGAGAGTTTTATTTTGCATAAAAGAATGACAAAACAAACATTCGCTCATTCTGAAGTTGTTTTATTTATTTATTTTATTTATTTTTTATTGTTATTATATTCTACGTATCCGTACGGATTGTGGTTTAATTTTGAATTGTTCAATTTGCATTGTGCAAGGTGTCCAAAAAGTCGGATGACTGTTTTTCAAAAGCTCATTGCTGAATTTAAAAATTAAGATCGTTCTTAATTATTAATTATTATATGTTATATACTATATTATTATATTATTATATATTATGTTATATATATTGTTATTATATATTTTATATTACATATATTATTACATATATATTATATACATTCTTATATATTTTATATTACATATAGTATTATATATTATGTTATATATATTTTATATTATATATTATTATATATTATATTATATTTTATATTACCAATTACATTATTAATTTGCGTGATACGTTCGGTGAAATCGTTATTACGGTTATTACGATGCATTAAATGTCGAGGAATTTTTGTTGTGAATTTGTATTTCGAGGTAGAGCCGGCAGAATAAAAGGGAGACGTCCCGAGATATCAAAGTGATCGAATTCGATGCTGCGGAAGAATTTCAACCACGTTTCGGCGCATTTCTCTGGCGGCGGATTTCGTTGCAGGCCCGGCGGCGGAGCTGTGTATAAGTGCGGGGGTGTGCATGATGCGGCGGGTTCTGCGCGTGGCAATGAAGAATAACCTTCTCCACGGTTTTGATCCAGGGTTTCTCGTTCCGGGAACCGAGAGACGAGGAGCTTGTTGATATCGTCGCGGCCGACTAATATTTGTGAAGCGTATTGATGGACCCTAAACTTCCGTCGCCGAAAGCATTTCGTTCAGCTGCGGACCGATATTGATTTCCTCGTACTCTTCGCCGGTATTGATGGAAACTCGCTTTGAAGAAAACTGATTGCGGGAAAATTCGAGGGAAAAAAGATGCTCGCTCTCGGCGCACCGTTGCGTTTGTACCGGCGCGCCGGTGTTCTGCGATCGAAGTTGCTCGATCTATTATGTTACACCGTCTTGTTCCGGTATACCGAATTTTGTTGTCACGACTGCGACAACAAAATATTATTGTATCGACAGTAATTAATTGGACAATTTAATGGAATTATCACGTAAAATGCCACGATGTCGCTAATTTTTCAAGCGTAGAAATTCATTTTCGCCGTGACACGTTTGAGTTAATCAAACTCTGCTCCCATTGTTTAACCCCTTAATGCACAATTTAAAAAAAAAACCGACCAAAAAAAATCAATTTTTTTTATCTAAGAAAATACATATTTGGACCTTAATTTCAATAAATATGTAAAAGAAATGCAAAAATTACTAAAAATTCAATAAAAATAGTGGATAAATAATTATAGTGAATATTGAATCGCATTGCAGATCGAATTTTGTACCCATCGTACTGTTTTTCAATTACCAGTTACTATTTTGAAGGGGAAGGAGGAGACGAAAAAAAAAACTGAAAAATATTTAATTTTACCTAAATTTGTAATAATATAATAATAATATTTATTAGCTGAAAAATATATAATAAACTAAAACTATTCAAAATTTTCTTTTGTATGGTAAATTTCAAAACAAGGTGCAGCACATAGCCCAACATTCCTTATTTCAACATTAGAAAACATACCTTTTATACACTAAAAATCCAATTTACTCTCTATAAAAATACACCATAAAACAAAAACGTTTTTATATGTTGACACTAATAATATTTGTAAAAAATAAAAAGCAATTGTCTTTGAAGAAATTCACTTTGATAACGTCTACTTTACTTCACGACTTGCTCACGAATAATACACTAAATGTTCATAAGTGCCATCCTAAAAGTGCATATTTTATTCCTGAATAAGCAAAAAGTAGAAAGAGATCGGAGATAACTGGAGAGTAATAAATAAATTAGTCATAACAAAACTCACAAAAGTGCCAACGCTAATTAGATACGCAATAATGGATATAGATAGATAGAAACAATTACCAGGTCAGAGATGCTTATAAGCGTCACCCTAAAAGGCCATATTTTATAATCCCAAATAAACAAACTTTACAGCTTACAATACAGAATTACACGATGAATATCAATAAATTGAATGTTTTCCTTGGTTTTTATTAAGTTATTTTTACTGCCCGGATATATTCGAATCTGAACATTTTAGCGACATAAGTTGCCACGCCGACCGTATATATACGGGTCTGCACATTTTGGCCGGTTTTGCACGCCCGTGTTAATACGTTTCTGCGCGTTAAGGGGTTAATTTTCATTTTTCAGTTTCTAGTTTGATCAATTAAATTAGTTTGATCTTGTGGTGGTTATCAGTAACTGTGCGGATCAGTTATCTTATTTTATCAGCGAAATTAATATGTAACTCTCGAAGCGAGGCCGAGCAAAGTAGCTTAATATTTTACTGTCGTGTTTAATTGCAATTTATCTGTAAAATAATAGTGTGAACTAAATGAGAGTAAACGACACGTTACCCGAACGTCGTCGTCGTCGTCGTCGTCGTCGCAATATTCTATCTCGCGATAATTAACTGCCACTACATTTTTCTCGGCGAAGTGTGCACGGCTCATAATTATAATCAACATAACTTCGTTAGAAGATTCCCTTGGCTGAGAAACGAGATTAGAACTTTATTTCTCGCGTGTCATCTTCCATTAATTGAACGGCTAACGCCGGCGCCGTTCGTCGTGTCACTATAGCAATCTGACATTTACTCGCGACGTCGATGCAATTGGCTCTTTCGCTGAAAACATTTCTACTTATTTTTACGTTGAACATAATTAGATCCAGCATCCGAACACACTCTCCTTTCAATTCTCACGAGTCTTATAACTCGACCTTTGAATTTTATGCATTTACACGGAAATTAAATTTTTAGAGTCTACAAAGCGAGTTTAGCTATAAATTGCATAATAGCATTGCTTTTTACAGATATGGCAAGACTAAATTTATTTACACGTTTCTCCGACTCTTTAGAAAGAGTCCTTTCAACAATTTTCGAGTAAAAATGGTGAAACGTCAATGGAAGACCTTTTCTGAATTTCTTGTTAAAGCTAACATTTTTATTTTACCTCTTCTTATTGTTTATTAGATATTATACAAGTCTTGCGATCGCGTTCGACGATGCAATCATCTGTCGACGATTGCCATCGTAATGCAAAATATTTAAAACATTTGAATAATCCGAATTAAAAATTTGGCATTTACATCAACATTTTCCTCGTGCATCACGAATTCAGTCGTTACATTTACATTCGTCGTAAATGAAAAATCAACCACCTCGAAAACAAGATCACATGATTTTCAGTGTTCGTGTAAAATCCGCCGAACCTCGACTCGCGCCAGACCGCGCCATTGAAGAAACCCGGCTGTCTGCGGACAGATATCATTAACGACCGTCGGCGGACAATAAGAATCATTGTCGAACAACATTAAACAGAAAGCCCGGACAACAAAAGCAGCCGGCGCCCACTGGCGGCCGGCCTTTCGCCCGGACAAAACAGGCCCTCGAACCTTTTTCAATCCTTGTCGAACCGCCCTTTAGTAATCGAACCCCACCGCTTTGCATGTCGCGTCACTATAACATCCAATCAGCGTCCCGGGGAACGGCTCTCCTCGATTCAGGAGCTCTGCCGTTCTCGCCCACGCCTGGAAAGAAAAGAAATTCTGAATGTCTGATTTATTAGTGCGCGAAAAAGTCCGTCGAAGGGACGAGGCCTCGAAGTGATCGATAATAACCGGTGGCTGAAGAAGACGAAGTAGGGTCAATTGGTGGTGACCGGAAGCCTGGCGAGAAGAAGAAGAGTCAATTCGAAGTAACCGGAAGCTGAAGAAGAGGGAAAAGGGTCGTAAAATAGCCGAACGCTGAAGAGACGGAGGGAAATTTTGGAAGAAGACGGATTTTGAAGGGACAAGAATTCTAGGAGAAGAATTCTAGACGAAAAAGAACTCTGGGAGAAGAAGAATTCTAGAAGGGCAAGAATTCTAGAAGAAGAATTCTAGACGAAAAAGAACTCTGGGAGAAGAAGAATTCTAGAAGAAGAATTCTAGACGAAAAAGAACTCTGGGAGAAGAAGAATTCTAGAAGGGCAAGAATTCTAGAAGAACGAGAGTCCCTTGGAAGAAGAAGAAAAGAGTCAACGAGATTTGCGAGAGAAGCGAAGAGCGGAAGAGAAGCTGCGTTCGAGGTCACAGATGCCGAGTGTTCGGCCAGGTCGCGCGTAGTCCGGGGCTGTTCCGAGGTCAGCGATTTCCTGGAGCGATGATCGACTCGTCGGTGGCGACGATCGATCCCGCGGATCCTCTCGAGGCCGTCGCCGACACCTGTTTCGAGGACCTTTTGTTTTTCGGCGCCGCGAACGGATCCGGTGCCGGCTGCGACTTCGCCACGACGGGAATCGTGAACGACAGCCATTACGAAGGTGGGAATGGGATGCGGACGGACACCGAAGCCGAAGGGCTGAACAACTGGTGGGCCCTGCTGGCCTTGGTCCTCGTCCTAGGCACCGCAGCCGGGAATATCCTGGTCTGCCTGGCTATCACCAAGGAAAGGAGATTGCAGAATGTCACCAATTACTTCTTGATGAGTCTGGCTATCACCGATCTGATGGTCGCCGTTCTGGTCATGCCGCTGGGGATACTCACCCTTGTCAGGGGTAAGTCGAAGTCCTTTCTACAGTTTTCTAGCGTGCGGTACTGTAAAGATATTAGCACAGCTGGACACTATAAAGCTTTGCACTCGGAGAATACTAACTGATTAGGTGCGAATCAGTCCTGAGCAGATTTAGGATGACATCGTTCGAAATATTATTTCGGATAAACATGTTACAGTAATGTCTCCCTTACTGACGCTCAGATTGTCCACTAAAATGGATCATTTGGGAAGAGGTGACACGATTATTCGAGCCTTGCGGCTCGTTTTTAATAATTGTGGACAATTTATAACTATAAAAATAAACCGCAAGGCTCGAATAATCGTATCTCCTCTTCCCAAATTGTCCATTTTTGTGGTCGATCTGGGCGTCAATTAGAAAGACATTACCGTGTTTTATTCTATAATTATTGACAATACTGTGAGCACTTGTGAAATGACATTGTTTGAAATATTATCTTGAAAGAAATATTTGTGGCCATTGTGAAATTCTTGATGGATATTAAACAATGATTTAATTATCGTCTTTCAGTTTGGCTTACATCGACGTTTTTATTGTCATTTCCGCAAGGCAAAACGGCCGATCCGACCGTGTCAAATGATTACAATGAAAATTTCGTAGTTCTGAAAATGACATCATTATCAGCAGCCTAGGTTGGGACATCCGAGTGCAGAGTAATTAGGGGTCTAGGGCTCAGGTGATCAGAGTTATTGTATAATAACTCTGGTGGAGTATATAATACTTCACCCGGTATATTTTTGCGCTCCTTTTTTTATTTCTCATAGCTGGCACAATCAGAACCGCTGTAGGACAGCTGTTAACAGTGTCTCTCGGAATTGTTTCAACCCCGGTGCTATATGATACATGTCAGTTCGAGAGCGTTACACTTATGAGAACGATTGGTTAGTGGAAATGGAGCAAACGAGAGAGCTCTGTGACGGCTCTGTGACAGTTTACCCCTCGATAGCTGTCGCTATACCGCTCGAAGTCTGCGAACGTCCGCCATCGAGAGTGAAACTCGCTGATCTAGCTATTCTGAAGTGGACAGCGTTAATCCGAAATTTCCAAAAACATTTTCTACTCGGTTCCAAAGTACTAAAAATGTCGATCATTGGAGTACCATTCGACATTTAGGCTGCGGATTTTATGCGTTTATGATAAAACTGGATCTGTAAAATTTGAAACAGCGAAAAGATTCGAAGAAAATAAGAACGTTGCTGTACCATTTCAACTTATTAAAATTATTAAAGAAAGAAATCAAATTTTATTTGGCTGTTATATTTTGCAATTGACGCATACAATCTTTATTTTACAGAAAGATCCGAAATCCCGTTATCGACTAGATCTACACGCGTTAACCACAACGTCATAAAAAATGTATCGAATTAGAACGTCTTCCTATGATAGCAATTGTTTTTGTGATTATTCTTACAGCTCTTTCTTGCTAATATATCATATCTGTTTAATTTGCATCGAAGCGAAACGAGTTTAAAGACTCAAGTGTACGGGCCATCCGAAGCGAATGTGTTAAAACTGTGGAAAAACGAGGCACAGAAAAAGAAATAGCTACATCAAACGATCCGTAAATTCTGCGACGATTGTGGGCTGATTAAAAATAAAAACGCATGACCGGAAAATACAGAGAGCCGGCAGAAGTAGATGCGAGTGACTAATAAAATGGTTAAGCAGATTAAAGGGGAAGATAAAAGAGTGTGTAAAACAGATGACATAGGCGACAGTTAAGGTATAGATATGCATTTGTAGCGCAGTTACAGACAAAGGATAGTCTAGAGTCTAGAGTCCAAAGCATAGAAATGAAGGTTACGAATAGATCATTGAAGAGCCAACTACAATACAATGTTTCTTAAGCTTATTATATGAAAGGATTAATATAAAAATAGAAAAGAAAGTAAAAATTTATTTCTATTCGAATGACGGCCAACTCTGTTTATACTATTTTCTTTTCACAATTTCGTAAACGAAGACGATTCGATCTATGGTATACGTAACATTTTTTGCTCGGAATGATCTGCTGCACAAGATAAACAATGTGTTCCCAATTCCCTGCAGCTATTACCAACAGAAGCTATATAAAATATTCAAACCATATGCAATATGCAAAATATACAGGATAAAACAAATTTCTGTGCAGGTCCCATAACTTTACTATTTCCAGCAAAAATATGCATTTGCATAAACGCCTGCACTTTACGAACGACGTTCGAAACACGAGAAGCAATAAGAGGCGCCAAGAAATTAGCAATATTGCCCCGATTAGCGGGAACAATGAAACAGAAGGCGAGGATTGCTACTCGACGGCCAGGGGAGGATGTTTTTATTGGCCGAACGTCGGCCGAATATTCGGGATCGCGAAAAAGGGGGCTGAAACGTTCGGTCGTTAAGATTTCCATCAGCCAGATGCATTTTCCAATAATGGCTGGTGAACTTTCCAACCGTTATCTGCTCTCGAATCTAAGTTTTCCCCCTTGTTACCGAGATTACGAGAAGATTGAGGAAAGCTCGATGAAGATTCAGTAACGCGAAGGAGTGAATATCATCGGTGCCTCGAGTTTCTCCGAGGTGTTATTCACTCCGACTCGAGACTATTCCCTAAACGAGGATCGATGGTGCCTCGTGTGTCTAAGTTTCGCTGTTGTTCGACAACGGGTGAACGATGCCACGGCCATTTTTTAATTCCGAGGCTAATGAAAAGACAACGGGCGAATATCTTCCAAGCGATACGCCGGGAATGCGATAAATGCGACGCTTAGGCGAACCAAATTGTTATTTGCCGAACGATTAAATCGGTGAACGGTTAAATTAAACGGGGCACAATAACGCGTTTCTTCTTACTTCGCAAATGCTGGCATTGTGCGGGCGCGATAAAAGTCGCGTTACATTCGAACGAATGCGCTTTTGTAATTTTTACGATTTTGTTCGGTTTTGTTTGATCGCACGTGGCTGCGTTAATTAATACAGTCGAGCCGCGAACAATGAGAGTTTTAAATAATAGTCCTATACAATGTAGGATTGATTATATATTGTACTGTTATTTCTTTTTTTAAAATGAAAGCGCGCGCTTTCGATCAATTTTAGCAACACCGTAATCATTAAGCGTTCGACTAAAATGCAACGTGGTTTTTAAGAAATTCGGTTCAGTTTATTTTAATTTCGAAAACTGCGACTGTTGTTGTCCTTTCGCAGTTATACTCATAAATTCTTGGATGTATTAATCGAGTCTTTTAATTAGGTCGTGGAAGCGAAAACTTCAACGAAGTTTCTGAGTCCTGTGTTAGAGAAAGCCTTTAAACAGTTAAGTCAATTCTGTCTAACTTATTCTTTGCGAATAAGTAGCTTACAAAGTAATGCGTACGTCTAGAGAGATTGTTGATCGACTTGATTAAAAAATATTTCTGTTCAAAAGAAATTTTCATTATTTTAACGTCTAGAAGTAGTTCGAACACCGAGAAGCGTCACTGAATTTTCTTTTAAATGATAACATATTTCGAAACAAACGATGCATTGTACCATGATTTTCATAAAAAAAAGTAGCAGATCACTGTTTCGAATATTCGAAATAAATCCAAGCTACGTGAAAGCACTGGAAAGCCATTGTTCGCGGTCTCTTCGTAGAGATATACATCCGAAAATATTCGGTGGGAAAATGTAGTTTAAAATGACTGAATTTGTTTCGTAATTAAGAGAAATACTCGGGTTATAATGAAACGGAGTCGGGTTTATTTCAAACAAATTCCATTCACGCCGAACGCTGCTCGCCGTGTAAACACATAATTTTCACCGCAGAAACATGTTATATACTACGCTTTTATGCGGCCACCGAAATTGTTGATACTTGCTCAATTGGACCGCGAACCGCCAGGACTACGATACGTTCGAACTGATTAATTGGTGGACGAGTCAAATGTAAAAACCGCGTTGTCAAGCTCAGAACGAGACGTTAGCCCTTCGATTGAATATTGGACATGAAACGGGGCCGGTTGCATCGAACACAATTGAACAGGCACCGATTCGATGAAGATGTGTATTATTGTGCTCTCCCGTGACGTGGAAGAAATCGCACCGTGTTTTTATCGCTGGGAAATATTTGTTCACCTGATCGACCGGCTTTGCGAAAGCTGTAAGAAAGGTGTAAACAATTTTAGACGTTTAAACAATTATTTCCTTATTAAACAATTATAATTACAATATATTAACAATTATAATTACAATTATATTAACAATTATAAACGATTATTTCCTTGACATAACCTTAATTTTCTTCGATTCTTTCGTCTGGTAATTCAGGTAATTGCTCGAAGATACAACAACTGGATTTACTGAAAGATTGTATCCCTTAAGCGACAGTTTTCGAAATAATGCAGCAATAAAGATATACTTAAGAGGACTGCGAAATTGGTGTAATTTTCTTTGTGGATTCGCATTATAAGATAATTGATACACGATATTACTATTGTTTGTTGTTCGCCAATTTTGACAGATTATACATCGCATATGCTGAAGACTCGGCAAATTAAGTTACAAGTATAATAAAAATCACGATCAAATAAAATATAAAATATGGTATGTGATAATTATTATATTCTGTTAGAACTGCTAAGAAAACATCAATTTCAACACAGTATATTGTGTACGCTGAAGACTACAGAAATTAAATTAGAATTATAACAAACATTGCAATCAAATTAAATATGCATATAAATCATCCGAAATAATTATTGCATTGTATTACAGTTGCGTATTTCAACAAACTATGTTGAATCGAGTTGAGACAAAATCAATCAAATGAAATATTCAGATGAATCATAGACTTCATTTTAAAGAATTAATCGTTTCTTTCGAAATTGTATATGATCCCTTGTACGAGAAAAGATTTTCGCGAAAGAACGAAGTGAAAGGGTTTTTAAAAATTTTGTCTTTCCGCTGATTAAAAGTGAATATTCTACTTTACCCTGGTTTCACAATTCCCAGCGACGGAGATGTAAATTTGTGTTAAAATTTGCAAATCTATTCATTACGGAATTCACATTCTGTGCCAAAACTGCAGCTGAGGAACGTTCGAAATATATTGCATGAAATCTTCGCGCAGTTTATGTGTGTTTCGGATTATATATACGACCGGTCTTGTAAATAGGCGAGCTTATTGGTATTCCGGCAAACGAGTCGCGCAATATTAGTAAGTTGCCGCGCGTGTTGTTGCTGCAAGAAACAAGGATTCCGCCACGAACAAACGAGGTCCGCGGAGTTTGTAATTTCCGTCTCGATACTTTTTAGTCATCCCATACAAATTCCTTTTCGCCTAACAGTTCACGGATGCAGCGCCGAAGTCGAGGCGGTTCCATTTTACGCGTTTAATCGGCTTTCTTGCGTGGAAAAGTTAATAACTTGTTTAATTGGCTTTCGAACCGCTCCACGTTTCGCAACAGACAATTTATACTTCGTTCAACTATCCGCAATTTTCTGTCATCATGTTTCTTGTTACACCTGTGACAATGCGAGTAGGTGAAACACGAAGTGGTAGAACAATTACATATAATAGATTTAAGACGACTGTAATATTATTTATTAAATTAATGTTTCTTCCACATAGTCTGTTAGAATACCATAGAATTTACAATATGTGTTTAATTAAGTACAGTATTCTAATACCACTTAATAAAAAATTTACTAGGCACTTTTAGAATATCTCAATTTTTTTAAATTTTCCTTTCAATTACTGAAGACACAATCATTTATATCATTTCTATTGGATCTCTGGTTTTCCTTTGCCATTTCTTCACCTTTCTTTCTACGTTTCTCCATAACAAATGTAAATAAATATCTTATAACGTTCGCGGAGTGAATTATTTATTGTTCGTAAAATATTGTCTTCCATTAATAGTAACATCTTACAAAGTTGTTCTCACGTTCTGGTTTAATAAAATTGATTTTATATTTAGGATATTTTACAGAATACAACATATAATCTAGTAAAAAGTTTTCCATCAACTTTCTACGCTCAGTATGCAAGTAATTTGATATAAGTGCATTTGTCAGGCTATAAATATAATATGTAAAAAGTGTAAATCGTGAAAAATGGGATCAAGGTAAACAAATATTGAAACTGCATAAATACGATAGAAAATCGTTATTAACAAAACATAGTTACTTAATATCGATATCTCAGATAGGAAATATTTTGTAGAATTGTACGAAACATAAAAATATTTAACCCTAGAAAGATAACCATATGACAACGTACGTAAAAGATAACCATACGCTTCAGAGGCGCATGCTTTTCTAAGGCGTCAATTTTATACTAACAACGGATATTTATTTAAGTTAATCTAGTCATTTTTTTTAGGTTTGGCATTATTGTAAAAATAAAATGCATTTATATTATATTTTTTTATATTTTAAGTAATTTTAAACTTAAATCACTAGACCTCTATGAAAAATTAACAAAAATCAACAGTCTTCGCAGGCGCCTCTGCGACGTAGGTTATCTTTCTCGGGTTAAGTAAACGCGTAGCAGTGCTTTCAATTAATTACAAATTAAGTGATTATACATATTTTCGGTGGATGATGGTCTGAAATAATTTAAGAGTAGTCTGTAAGTTAATTCATCGAGAGTAATTGAGACAGCGTGAATTTCGTACGAATTCCTCTGTACTTCCGTTGTTTCCAACGGAGACACGAGGTTCGTCAAACGAATCGCAACGTTGAAGTTGTGGCTGCGACCTTGCGTCGGTGATTTTCCGATCACACGGTGCTTTAAAGTCTAATCGACTGTAGCCACGATGCGTTGTAGTATGTCGATTTGATGTAGACGCAGTTTACTTATGAATGAGACCTAGACACACCGCTGGCGTATGTCCAAGTCCGTCTATTCCGAGGTTTCAGAAGTCCCGGAAGCTATACGACCTTCGCCGACCGCGCTTCCTCGCGCCATCTTTCAACGTCTACTTATTACGGTTGCGCGAGCAGCATAGATTTTTCAACGGGATCAAACGAGCGATCTGTTCGATTTCTCGGTTTGCTTTTGTCGGGAACGCGACGCTTCGCGTTTCTCCCCGCCCTCTTCCGAACGTTCAGATTTAAGAGACATTTCCGCATCGGATAGCGAAGATTCCTTCTATCTGCTTAACCCGAGAAAGATAACCTACGTCGCAGAGGCGCCTGCGAAGACTGTTGATTTTTGTTAATTTTTCATAGAGGTCTAGTGATTTAAGTTTAAAATTACTTAAAATATAAAAAAAATATAATATAAATGCATTTTATTTTTACAATAATGCCAAACCTTTAAAATGACTAGATTAACTTAAATAAATATCCATTGTTAGTATAAAATTGACGCCTTAGAAAAGCATGCGCCTCTGAAGCGTATGGTTATCTTTTACGTACGTTGTCATATGGTTATCTTTCTAGGGTTAAACATGGCCCAGAAATCATGATGGCAGAAATGTGTCGCTGCGTTGCGCGAGAAAAATGATATCTTACCCGATCAACTTTTGAGTCTAAGGATTCTGTATTTACATGTTGATAACGAGAATTACACAAACTCTCGTTAATACTCGGAATAAAAATGATCAAAACGCGACAACATTTTCAGAACTGCACTATGGGATTTGAATTTTGTTTGGACGATAAAGCAACCAGTCTACTAGATCGTAACTAGAATGCTTTTTTTGAATTTTTCTATTGCTTAGAATGACAAAAGAAAATAGAAAAACACTCGCTTTTAACTTTTTTTATCCGAGCCTACAACGTAGCCTACGAAATAGCAGTTTAGCCATTGTCTAGTATACTGGTCCCTCTATCATCTAAAAAAAAATTCAAATCGTCTATTCCAGTTTGAAAAAAGCTATTGCGTTTTAAAAAGTGTTCGAATATTAATGGGATTCACTGTACATGCATTATCTACACGTTGACAATAAATATTTAGAGACAAGAATGTAATGCTATATTCTGGTTTCAGAGTCTATAGATAGAGTTTAAATTGGGTTAGGGTCGTTAGGCCGCTTATAGCTTGGCCGTTCATTTGTTTAATATAGCGTGCGTCTTGTCTATTGTTTGCGATGCAACACAGAAAACAGTCGCTGATAAATTGAACACAAGCCCTCGTGTTTCCTGCTGGCTTTAATCCAACAAAGTTAGTCGTACGATTTTATCGCTATCTAAAATCAATCATAACGATACAATTTCTATTCAAAATCAACTATAATATCTTGTATTGAAAATCTGTTATATTTTAAATTTGTATCTAAAAAATCAACTATAATACAAGTTCCTATAAAAAATCAACCGTAACATAAATTTCTATTCTCAAGATCCATAGTAAATTAAATTCATACTAAAAAGTCCGTCACGATTTAACCTTTTGCAGTCGGAGCTATTTTAACTTGAAATTCGAAATAGTTTTTCTAACCTATAGCGTTTCCATTTTATATAACCCAGTGCATTTTATACATATGAAATTGAATTTTGTAACGCATGCAACAACTACACGTTGTACAGTTTTTCTAATACAAACAAATTTGATAATGTTAAAACTACTTTGATAATTCACGCTGTCCAAATGACACTTTAAATATTTTTATGTTTCGCACAATTCTACAAAATATTTCCTATCTGAGATATCGATTCAATAGACTACTTTCAATTCAAAGGGTTAAAATTATATCAAAAATCTATTATAATTTGTTTTTATTTCAAACCAAATATATTAAAAATTTCCTCCTTATGAAATTAACAGAATTCTAATTCAATATTATTTTTTGTTCTTACTGTTTCATATGTCATCTGTTCAGATTAATTATAAATGCATCAATTCGGCCGTCCAACGGCGGGACATTACTGTATCATAGTCAGCATCATTACAATGTATTCCCAGAAATGGAAATTATTCGCGACCCGATCGAGTTGTTAGCCAGGTAATTGTCTATCGTCTGGTTAATCGAATAAAATTTCGTTGGCCCCGTAGTTCACGAAGCCCGGGCTCCAAACTTGAAGAGCCACGAGAACCGAAGTTGAAACCTTTGTTGTCCCGACAAATACCGGGCCACGGTTAAAGTCCGCGTAATTGACTTAACTTCGTAACAAGTTGGAGATACTCGCACACTTTGCTTTATTACTCATTTCCTTGTCCATGAATAACGCTATTCCACATTCCGCTTTAAGCGCCGAATAATAGACAGCCTAGAACTTTCGTCGAAATCGTTAGCATGTCCCGCATCGTGTTTCGAACGTTTCAATGGGTATTTAAATTATTTAAATCGCGGCAGGTCAACCGCAAAATCATTTGATAACGGGTTCGTCAGAAAATAATTAACAACGGAACGGTGGATCTTTTATTGATAAAATTATTGAACTGACGATAACGAGAGTATGCCTAGGATCAAATATAATATTATTTTTCAATTGTTTTCAACGTACGATATTGTACCATATAACGCGACAATGCTTCACGCGTCTAACAATTGAGCCGTTTATTTTGAAATTGGCATAAGTCGCTTTACCGTAATGAAAAGTGGTGATTTTTTAATGTTTATACGAAATTATTTATACTGAGAAAAATATCAGTACCCTGAGATAACAAATACAAGTAAATCTTCTCGAAAGTTAGCATCCATATTTTTAAACGTGTTAAAACGCGAACCCTTAAATATATCGACTTAAAAACAAAGTGACCGACTTAAAAACAAAGTGACTTATGCCACTTTCAAAATAAACGGCTCAATTGTCAACCATGGAATGCAATGAAAGCTTTTCTCTAAATTGCTCTAAATAAATTTTTTATCCCGATGCGCGATTGTTAACATCAATCTTAGTTCATATTTTTAATACTCCTGCTACTGATACGGTAATTGAGCATAAGATAATTATGGACAACAGGAGAGCTCGACTTGCAATGACCGTGACCTTGAGGTGCGTTGTAAAGTGGGACGTTCGTGGTTTAAAAATTACGATCGAAAGAAGATAGGATACCTTGGTGTATTACATTTATTAGAATATCAGGCGAAATTGCTCATGGATTTGCATAGGATTGCGATCTTAACAGCGATAAGAGACGGTTGATCAGGTTTGCTATCAGTAAAACGAGATGAGGACATTAACAGAAACCAGTTACAGTAGTTTCGTCCTAATTCGTGCTCAGATCGTGCACAAAAATGGACAATTTGGGAAGAGGATTATTCGATTATTCGAGCCTTGCGGCTCGTTTTTATGGTCACCGATTGTTAATAATTATAAAAACGAGGGCGCGAGGCTCGTATAATCGTATCTCCTCTTCCTAAATTGTCCATTTTTGTGCGCAATCTGAGCGCGAATTAGGGAGAAATTACTGTATACTGGAATAAATTAACATAATTTGAGGAAATGATAATTTAACGAGTATCGTCTGCTTTCTGTTTTGCCTAGATTGCGGATTTTATGCATTTACGACGAAAATAAACGCATAAAACACAAATCTGTGAGTCCAGACAAATTCGAGGACACCGTCGTCGTCTTCTTAAAATTATTGAGTAACGAAGTACATATCAATTTAACGTCTGATTCATACAATTAACTCAGAAAACTTTTATTATGCGCGAAAGTTCGTGATGTAGTACCAGTTCAACAAAATCGGAGTTTAAGCCCTCTTTTCTGTATCGCTGGGGACAAAAGTCTTAAAAGTCGTAACGGTATTTAAATTGAAACGAACTCGGCACGTGCGACCGATTTCGTAAATTGATAGAAACAAATCCATTGCGAACGAGGATGGTCGTGTCAAACCAGGGCTTGAAAACTTATAATATGATATCGACTTCGGTTCTTGAAACACTTACGAAGAGCCATTATTTCGAATAACTGTTACGAAGTGCCGTTTCCAACTACTATCTATTACGGTTATGATTCCCATTTCGACCCTCAAAACGGTCCCATAACTGCCGGCTTCTTGCTTCTGCATATGTATAATCGATTCTGAAACAGTTCTCTTACCAAATTGTACGCGCATGTCGCACGAGTTCTGATTTTTTTTTTATTCTTTTCGAATAAATACCGAAGTTTTTATTCTTTACCGAATAAATACTGAATGTTTTATTCTTATCGGATAAATACTGAAGTTTTTACTCTTCACTGAATAAATACTGAATTGTTTATTGTTCGCCCACAGTATTCTCTATTTTAAATCACGAAGCGTCCGCTCTTCTACGCCGCAAAATCAATTCGTAAAAAATAATATTAAGAAAAGATATTCATAATATTAGTTAATACCAGTTAATTGTAATAATGCTAGTTGATATTAGTCAATTCAGATTAAAAAAAGTTAAACAACGAGAATTTTTAATTTCTTGTTTCGTTACTCCAAGTGATAGCAAAATTGAAGAAGCAGTATCTCTGCTATTGTACAACAAACTAGTCAACATTAAAAAGCGTTAACGTTATTTATTCCAGTATTAACCCGAGAAAGATAACCTACGTCGCAGAGGCGCCTGCGAAGACTGTTGATTTTTGTTAATTTTTCATAGAGGTCTAGTGATTTAAGTTTAAAATTACTTAAAATATAAAAAAAATATAATATAAATGCATTTTATTTTTACAATAATGCCAAACCTAAAAAGAATGACTAGATTAACTTAAATAAATATCCATTGTTAGTATAAAATTGACGCCTTAGAAAAGCATGCGCCTCTGAAGCGTATGGTTATCTTTTACGTACGTTGTCATATGGTTATCTTTCTAGGGTTAAAAATGTTATTGCGTTTTCCAAAGTGTTCGAATACTTTTCGCAAGGACTTGCAGAAATCTGTACCGCGAATCGGACTCGTCGAAGTGCGGGCAAGGGGTTAACGGAAGCATTATGATATCGAATCGGAAACGAGCTAGGTTTATCATTCGTGCGACCTGTTTTTACGGAATTGCGACAGTTCGAGTAGCAACGGTTTCTCGAAAGTCGGAGTTTCAGCGTAGAAATTAACTTTTGCAGCTGCCGTAAACACCGATTACGCGCGTTTCGAATGGCCCGCCGTTAAAATGACGCGAGCTTAGCGGCCGCGCGTTTTCGGCGAGGTAAACTCGATGCGAAACAGAACACAACCGTGGACCCGGCCGGAATTTGCCGGGATGTCTGTGGATATTCGGCAGAGTAATGCTGCCGGAATTGTCGGGGAACGTAAGTGGCCAATTTGTAGCAACCTCGATTCGCAGCGTCGCCATTTTTCACCCACTTCCCAGGTTCTTCCGACTGAATGTTTTAACAATGCTGGAACAACCCGCCTCGAACCGCCCCTCGATCTTCCACGTGCCCGAGCAGCTGTACCTTGAGATCGATTGTCAAGGCCGACTTATGGCAGTCAGCTTCAGGTCATTTTTTTCAACTCGGGTCATATACAACTGTCGTTGTTGCAACACCAGGTGCTCGAGGCTCGAACGTGTAGCTTCGTCTGACTCTCTGTTTCACTGTTGTTTGAAAAATATACAAAAAAAAATAGATTAACAGGTTATTACGTACGATCATTTGGAATCTTATATAAAAAGAGACAAATTAATCTGATCACACGTGGTTTCTAACTTTGCCGGCTGGATATATATTTATTATTAAATTAATAAGCATAATATCCAAAAAGAACACGACTTTATTTCACAGAGAATTATTTTTATATTTTGCAGAAGAGATACGCTGCTTTTTATAAATTACGTTAACAATGAAGACAATTACGAACGTGTTAAACACTGTTTATTGGGTCCAGTATAGTCAATAATATTAGGTCTACCGGAAAGTTCTGTCCGTTTCAGAAATGAAAGGAAATAATAGATTTTTCATAAATTTAGTAATATTTATTGTACAATATAATTTCCGTCGTTACTTATGACCTCTTGCCAGCGTGTTGCTCACAATTTGTGAGCAACATTTTTCAAAAATATATGTCTCAAATGAATATGTGCATATCTATTGAAATTTGCAATGACACTATCAGACAGAACATACCGGTAGACCCAGTAATTAATTCGGCATCAGAAGACTGAGAAATATTGATGCAAATTTTAAATTGTACAGATTTAGAAAAACTGAAGCTTCATTTTTTAATAACGATCCCGCGATAAACTTGATCCTGCATTTCGATTAGGTTAATTAACAGATATCCGGGTGCATTAGAACGAAAAGCATTCTAAGCACAGATTGGAGGTAGAAACTCGATAACTGACGTAAGAATTAAAGTGCGCCCTGTTTCGTTCTGAATGAATGGTCACGAGTTGGGGGATTTTAATTGGTCAGCTGCGGATTTAAAAGTGAATCAGCACAGTGTACACTGCTGTGTTGCAAGTGGTCGCCGACCAGAGATTTTAATTGGTCGCCTGACGACGAGGTCAAAGTGAACGGCATGCAACGGTATCGGTGTACCATTCGATCACGATCAATCTAGCTACGGTTATGCTAAAACAGCGGGCTTAATCCGTCTGGAACTTGCGAAGCGGCATGTGATCGCATTATGGAAATTCAAAATGGAATACTGCATAATTCAGTGTCGCGCAAAATGTTGACTGATAGAAATAAGAATTGAAAAGGATGTCGCGCTACGGTGTCCACAGGCGTCCCACTATTTCAGATACATGCGCAGCATGTTTTTATTGACAGAACGTATTGCAGTAACGTTCGATGTATCCTCTGGAGCACTCTAGGCGATCGATAATGTCGTGCCGTAGCAAATTTTATTCTTGAGCTTCCGGAGCCCGTTTAATATCGGATTAGCGAAAATTCGTGTCCTTTCAGAGGAGCTTGTCCCATGAAACGATTCGAAATTTTGTTTAAATCAGAAAAGAGCTTGCGACTGCAAGTTGGTGTTCAAAGTTACAGAATAATTTTATTAGGTATAGCAGAACATAATATTAGTTCTTTTTTAACGATAAACCATTTTTGTTGAAAGAAATATTTAACAAAAATACTAAAAAGAACAAATAGAACGATAACAAAATTGTATAATAACGAAAAGATATTGTAAAAGATATTATAAAGGTCTCGGCCCGTTAAATAAATAAATGAATATTAAAATAATAAATAAGAAATAATAATAATAAATAATATAAATAATAAACCAATTTGTAGTCGCGTCATCCAACTAGCTGTAATTTCCTTCATTTTAAGAATGCAGACAAGACTTTGTGCACGTATTTTCGAACCTACATTATTCAAGAAAACGTAAAAGAAAAAGATATATTAGAATACCGTCACTATCAAAATGTAAAAATTCAAGGTTAAGACGAAAGATAAGCCAGTGAACCGAAAGCTGTGAATAAAGAAGTCTTTTTTCAGCGCGATGAACGTTTCGATCGCGACCGAACATCGTTTCGCGATGGAGAAGTCATTTTCCCCCAGCGATGCACCCACAGAATCCCGTAAAACATTGTGTAAAACGAATATCCTGGAAAATTGTGCCGTCTTCTTTTATGCTCGCCTCGACAGAGCGGAGGACGGCATCCGTGAAAGAAAAAGTTACAGCGGAGGGACAGTGTGGAACTAAACGCGATAATGTTCGAGGGGGGCAAAAAACCGGAGGAAAGGAAAGACGCTTTTATAAATGACCGCTGCATACTGGGAAACAGTCTATAACTTATGCCAGTGTTTTTGCAGACGCGGCGCGGCTCACGTAGTTTTATCGCATATGCATATCATGGGACGCTTAGGCGAACTGTATTCCTCGGAGATGCGTTCCTCGTGTCGCACGTTATTCAAATGTCTGGCCAGTGTTGGTAGCGTCGTCCGTGGTAGCCTGGCATGGAGGACGATTCGAAAATTAATCGGTGAATTGCAGAGGTATCTGCGCATGAAACAAATTATTCTGCTAATTCCGTATAATATATGTTAATTTGTCAATTTAACAGGCCGAGTCCTTTACAATATACGAAAAACACATCTCAAGTTTTGTTCAGCAATGATCATTCATACTATAAATATTATACTTACGGTTAATTAATCTATATTTTCGTTGTTATATAATTTTGTTATCGTTTTATTTATTGTTTGTTTTTTCTTGTATTTTTCGTGTATGTCTGTTCCGAACTGTGTCAGAGTTGCGAATTCTTTTCTGTACAGAAATAGAGAGAAATGCGGAAATATATAAATGGAATACTCTTTCCTTAATTAGAGATAAATGAAAATTAAGCGAAGCTATTTATAGATCTATTGCAATTTATCTCTGCAATTTGCAATTTACTGATACGTGAGAATTAGAATCGGACGATTCGAATGTTTTCCGTGTCAGCGAAGAATTCCGCAGCTATTAATATGTTAATATTGCCACTTTGGTCCTCGATGACCCAATTGCAAGCGAAAGTACGCAGCAGAAGGGTCCAATTAGTAAAGTGTTAAATCGAACCTGTTATTAATAAAATTAAATTTAAAATTAATATCGCATTACTATAGACCCGTGCATTCGCCTGGAATTAATCTACACGCTTCATTAATGTTAAAAGTAACTTCGATCGAACATTTCCTATCATCTCAAATCGAGTATGAAAGGCGTTCGGCTGTTTAAACATTTTTCACATTTATCGGACAATTCCGAACAATAAAATGTACATATTTTATTGATACAGTTGCATATTTACAATATTTCTACACAGTCGAAGCAACCAATAAACGCCTGTATATGTACTTCAGGCATTTGTTAGATTGCCTTAATTTTTTAGAACTACCACCTACATCACATTGGAGTACATTTCTTGGCCTACTACCCTACTTTGACGCAACACTCGGCCATTATTTTCACGTATACACATACACGCATATAAAAATGCTCGGCTGTCACGTGAGAAAAATTCACCATTCTTTCCGAGACATTGTTATATCAAATTCGGACGATTATTCCAATTTCTACAAATTGTTACGCTGCAATATACTTTGTTAGAGACAAAATTGTCGAATTAAATAATGGAGAATAACAGTTAACTTAAATTCCTATATATACTCATCATTTTTCTTAACATTGACGAACAATACTTATACTTTTTCGATGGTTCTTTTATACTCTGAACAAAATAAAAATTCTGTTAACATTAATTAAATATTCGAATACATAGCATAACCTGAAATTATAGTAGAATCTCGATTATACAGCACTTTGACGTCTGCATTCTCTATTATTCGAACACGTTTCACATTATGCAAAAAAGCCGTTTATTGTACTACTTAATAATTTTTATTCTAGTTCTAGTTCTAGTTTATTCTAGTTCGGATAACCGAGGATCCACTGTGAATTTTTTTAGAGTCATATATAGTGTACAGACCACATGGATTTTCTGCGCTGATGAAATATGTAACGGGTATATATTAAAATATGTATAAGGAAACCGGGATGTTAAAAAACGTGCTTTGAGATTTTTGGAGTCACGCGGTATATAGGCTATGAATTTTAATCGCTCCGTTATTTATACAATCTCTTTCATAGTTAATCTTCTGTTGGCAACGGGGCCGCCATGGCGTTAAAACCCCATGAAAGAGGAATATTGCGGCCGTCGCGCGGACCGTTCAATCCCATCAGTCGGACTGTAACATTGAAAAATCGTGGACGGTAAAGCCGAGCGGCAGCTTCGCAAAAAGCGGCGGCCCGTTAGCGATGCAACGATGATAAATATTTCGTAGTCGGCTACCAGGAAGCTGGGGAAACGCGAGAAACCTTGGGCGATGGTTCCGCCGCCTCAAAGACAGCGAATCAAAAATTGAATAAAGATCAGAGGAGTCGCGCGATCGACAGCTTCGTGTTCGACGGGCTGATCTTCCGTTCTCCCCGCCGACCTATCCCAAATAAAGTTCTCCTTCCTCGAAAAGAAACAACTTCGATGAAGGACTGCCGTGATCCGCGTGTCGAGTTCTTGTTTCAAGGAAAATCGCAGAAATTGGAGCGAAGTTGTGCCCGATGCGATTTAGATTCCGGATACGATCGCCCGGTGACACGTGAAATTTTGTTAAGCTTTTATGCGCTCGCAGAGATTGCGGCGAGGAGTTAACACGTCGTTCTTGCTGTCCATTATTTAACCTTTTTCCCGGTCTGTGTTCGTGAGAAATGCTTTTGCAATTTAACCGTAAACTGCTAAATTCGACAACTTGCCGAATCACCGTGACAAACTGTTCCCTCGTATTTTCTAACTTTCATTCGGCTTCGTCGAATTTATACGTTTACATCAAAAATTTGCTGAATGCCAAACTGTTTTTTTTTTACATTTTTCAATTTTCATTGAATTCATGTGTATTTCTAAGTATTTTTCGTAACACTTCTTCACCGTCTCGTGCGTACATTTATTTACAATTCATTCGTTTTGTCGAGAACTTGCTAAATTGCAAATATCTAGTCGATCAAATAATATAGTTCTACATCTATCAATTTTCATTCAATCGATTTTTTTTAATGGGGATTTTTAATGGGGATTTCTTATTTAAAAGTTACGGGAAGATATATCGGTCAAGATAATTGAACAAAATTTTCAGTGAATTTAGACCGAAGCATTGGTTTCATTGTTTTATTAGATTATCTCGTCATCAAAAATTTGATTAGAAGATGCTAATAATATTAGAGTTTTCGTGTTGGCGTGCTGGTTTTTCTCTTCGTTGATCGTGGAATGTAGTTACCCCATTCCTTGTCTTTATTTGAGAAAACTTTATATTAGATTTTCTCATAAATTCGTGGCGATGTTCAAAATTATATATTCGCCGCGGTATAACAAGCTCCATGAACTTCCACAAATCGATATCGAATTAATTTTCAAGCATCCAGCACACTCGCCCACAGTAGATTAATTTCTTCGGCAACTTTTAACATTGCTAGTTTCTCGCAGAATATTAATTATACTCGCACGAAATTATTTCTATTCACGAAAGTATTCGACGATAGGACGACATATTTTGAATGCGAACATTTTTTGGAGATAAATCCCATGGAATTTGTAACAACGAAGAATTAATTTCGGATGAACGACTTCGGGGAGAACTAAGAGGAAGACGGCACACAAATGGATCGTAAATAACAAAGGAACCTACATCGCAGAATAATAAAGTGAAAAACGTCTCCTCTGTTCAACTTCGTTTTTACTTGGAAGCACACGAAAGCTCTCCGTGAAGTTAATATTAAATCATTTTAGTCTGCGAATTCCTCTGTTTCATTAACGTAATTATTATACATTGTGAAATTAATATCTCCACCGAGTCTTAGATAAAATTTCTACGAATAAATTTGTACTAACACATTTTATTAACATAGTTTGATTGTTCGACGAATAATTAATTTATATCATTCGATTCAGTTCATTAATAAATCATTTTGTTAATAGACTCGTTCCAATTAACTCTTTTCTAATTAAAAGTCCGAACACAATTTTAATTCTAACAGAATCCTAAATTAAAAGTAACGGATTTAACGTAATATTTCACAAAGCTGCAAGTAAATGAACATGTTTCAGTTAAAAAGAATGCATTTAACTTAATAATCTCACGTTTAATTGTCTCCGTTGTAAGAAAGAGGAGTTAAATATGAAAATATTTCTTGTTTGAATAGTTTTAACAAAATGCAAAAAATGTAAGACTATTCTTTTTTTGTTGTCGCCGTTCTCCTATAGGTGTATAAAAGTTTAGTCTAGTTAATAATAATCTGAATATTTGTCTTCAAAATTTACACTTTTGACGGTGAATATAGTTTTTATTCCACAATGAATGGTGCATTTTGTATTCTTTTTTAGACAAAAAGAATAAATAACATATTTTACAAACGAGGTCGCAGTTACATAATCGCGTTTCGCGAATAGTTAACCCTAGAAAGATAACCATATGACAACGTACGTAAAAGATAACCATACGCTTCAGAGGCGCATGCTTTTCTAAGGCGTCAATTTTATACTAACAATGGATATTTATTTAAGTTAATCTAGTCATTTTAAAGGTTTGGCATTGTTGTAAAAATAAAATGCATTTATATTATATTTTTTTATATTTTAAGTAATTTTAAACTTAAATCACTAGACCTCTATGAAAAATTAACAAAAATCAACAGTCTTCGCAGGCGCCTCTGCGACGTAGGTTATCTTTCTCGGGTTAAAGAGGATGTATTTAACGTACTCTTTTCCAAAAACAAGGTTTCAGGTAGGGTGGATGTCCCAATTTCTAGACCTCGGGATTAAAAGCGTAAATATTGTCCGATACGTGGCAGTAAAGTAAGCGTCAGTAAAGCGAAAGTTGCCCTGCGCAAAAAATTGCAGAATAGTATTCAGCATAAATAACCAATCTTATCGTTCCTTCGCTTCCCACGGGAAACATGCGGCGGCGGCGGATTAGGCTGCAGAAACTAAAACCCAAAGGCGACAATATGCAGGATGTTAGGGGGGTTGTTTACACACACGTCGATGGGGATTTGTTTCCGTATAACTTGGATAAGTTGTAGCGCGATAAATCCGATCAATCGAGATGCAGCTTAACAAAGTGATGGCCTCTGATCCACGGATAATCTCGAGAACAATATCGTAGATGAACTATGAATATGCAATGCCGACAAAGGGCGTAAGAGCACAGCACGTCGTAACTTTCCAATCGATAGCAGTGTATTCATCACGTCCCCGGCTAAGGACGTTCGAAACCTCTTACCGAGGACCCGATAACTATGAATTCCGTAAAATCCATTGTTTACACGAGTCGCTCGTCGATCCGGCCGCGTTGGTTCGCCCGCGCGTTCGAACGGGCGAATTCGAAATTTTTCCCTGAAATCGACGAATTGCGGGGCCACGAATTTGAATAATTAAATTGATATGCTCGAACATGAATGCAGACACGGAATTTCCCTTCTTTTTTCCCCGAGATCCTTCAGCGTGAAATTGTGCTTGTTGTGAAATCGTGGTGGTCGGTTATACGCAATTCGGCAAACTTTTAAGTAAACGCGTAGCAGTGCTTTCAATTAATTACAAATTAAGTGATTACATATTTTCGGTGGATGATGGTCTGAAATAATTTAACCCTAGAAAGATAACCATATGACAACGTACGTAAAAGATAACCATACGCTTCAGAGGCGCATGCTTTTCTAAGGCGTCAATTTTATACTAACAATGGATATTTATTTAAGTTAATCTAGTCATTTTAAAGGTTTGGCATTATTGTAAAAATAAAATGCATTTATATTATATATTTTTATATTTTAAGTAATTTTAAACTTAAATCACTAGACCTCTATGAAAAACGGTGCAGTCAGTTGTTTATTTCGCAGGCGCCTCTGCGACGTAGGTTATCTTTCTCGGGTTAAGAGTAGTCTGTAAGTTAATTCATCGAGAGTAATTGAGAATAAGTGCATTTTGTTACGAGACTTAAACCAAGCTTGACTAACTTGCTGTTTTAAATGTTTCATATTAAATGCAATGTGACAGAATATTTTAGTATCGTCCACTTTTTAAAATAATATTCCGTGCAATATATCTTCGAATAATAATGTAAATGCAATTGATTGTATCTTCTTCAAATAAAACGGCGAACCTAAGCAATTCATTTACCGAAGCCCTTTAATGGAATCTTCAATTATTATGCTATGTTAAGAGAAATTGAGACAATCATTTGAAGCATTTTCTACATGATAATCCCAAACGAAATTATTCGATGATGTTACTGGGGACACGATTGAAATAATAAGTGCCACTAAACAACTCGTTCGAAAGTTCTTAACTGTGCAGACTTTTCGTAAACTGTCCTATTATCGCAGATACATAAAATATGAACGATGCAAGTAATAACAGAAACGAAATTCTCCTGTATTTCATTGAACTATTTTTACCATCAATTTCGCTAACTAAAGGTGACAGTATGTCCTGACATGTCTAGCAACGATTTACTTGCTCCATCGTGTACGAATTTACGATATGAACACGAAAATGAACTTCGACGAATTCAAAGAAATACATGTCCGCGTGACGCTGCCTCGCATAATCGAGTTATTCAAACGGTCCGATCTCACGCGAAAATCAATTGTACAAACGAGAATAAAGAGCCGACCGGAAGCGTGTCCTCGAATGATAAAACTCGAACAGAGACCTCGTTATATGCTCGCGAAGTTTCGTTTAAAGCTCGACAAGAGCGACAGGGGATAGTGTTGAATCGCAGAGTGTCGCTGGAAGATTCTGTGTACCCTGGCCAAACCACCTTCAACCGGAAACAACGGGGAACGCACAAGGGCGCACAAGGGCGCACGGTTAATTGTAAATCGAACGAGAGTATGCGGGCCACGTACAATGTTCCGAATACATTACCGATGGTTTTGATATCGGCGGACGCGTTCTACCGGGCCCGCTGTTTTGCTAATTTATGGTATAATTGATTCAATCCGCGCGCAGGTGATTCGATTTGTTGTTTACAGTTTGTTAACGCAGATCCGGGGGAACAATTTCAGTATCATGTCACGCGGTATTGACAATGCACGCGGGGCGTCACGTAATTGGCCGTAATGCCACGATGCGGTCGTCCTGCGTGCGAACAAAACTGTAAAATAATAAAACGGTTTCGTTTTGTTAACAACATGATCGTTAGATTCAGTAAAATATCGTGTTCGTTTGAAATGCAATTATCTCTAATTGTACACTTTGATTTTAATAACAGTATCACTAATTTGTTGCTAGGCTGAAATAACTTAATAATCATGATTTTATTTATTTATGATTTATACTTCTAATTATATCTAATATGAGTAGAAATATAATAATATTTTTATTGTGTGTTATTAGAGCTTATTTATTCTTAAAACAACATCTATTTTATTAGACTGACTAATTCTTTAACAGTATAACTTTTTGTTCAAAGAAATGTTTAATTGAAGTCAAGTATACTATTTTATCAATATATAATAAATAAAACCGAACGGTGTAATACGTTTGGTATCCGTAGAAACGCCAGAAATTTTGACATAAAACTATGAACTGAAATCAAAATTATATTATTGTGTAACTAAATTTACAGCAATGTCGTTGTAATAAAAAATGTGACACCTTCCTTGAAATTTCACTGCAATTTATATTTTGAGACATATTTAATTAAGTCAAATGTGGTGATACAATACTGACACAACTGTTCTCGTATGGTGAATTTTCATAGATTTCTTAAAATTTACAAGATTTAGCATAAATTTGTACAATCTGCAACAAAATCCGCAATTTAATTTTTGCGAACTGATTTATACAAACAATGTAGATTTCAACAAATAACCGTCATACTTTAGAGAACCGTAATTCTTATTTGACAGTCGGAAATCCTTTTATCTCGTGCAACCCGTTACGACATTAATACCGCGACCGATTCGTTTAATTAGACACAACCGGCGTCCCTTTTCAATTATTCGCCATCACCGAGGAGTAAAAAAATAAACGAGCGAATGAGAATCGTTCACGCGAATCCCAGACACGCAATCTCGGGGGCGGATGGGGTCGATTTTATTCCCCGTTCCCCTGTCACGGCCCCTCAAGGTTCGTTAAACGGATTTGTGCTCCGGAATTTCGAAGTTACATCCGCAATTCGACCAAAGTTTCGGGGCAAGCGTTAATAATTGCATTAATTACTCGCGGCACTTGCGATCGTCGGAATCATCGGGATCCGAACTTCATAATTGAGCGAAATGATTTAGAGAGCGCGCCGCTACCGTCGCCGTTCTTCGATGACACTTTAAAGTTCAGATTACATCCCATTATCTTCGCGCTGAAGTAATTTAATTTTAGTGTGCGCTCGCGATTACGGATCTTTTATATATTTTACTGTTCGACATGGCTCGAATAATTCCGATACGAGGTACGACAATTTAAGTAGCAGACTTTGCACGTTCAAGTGATTTATTTTCGATGCTTCGAAATAGGGGATGCTATTTTTCCGATACTCTTTAATAATGGAAGGTTAATTTCAGGTTAGCTGAAAATGTCTACGAATAATTTAATAAAATAAGGCCCATAATTATTTAATGTGAACGTTATATGAATCAGTTGAATAATTACGTGATTCATTTATGTTCGATAATTTAGATGTTACTCAATTATTTAATAATCATACACTATTATTATTATTATTATTATTATTATTATTATTATTATATTATTATTGTGTGTACTTAATTTCAGCACGATATTATAGTAAATTATTGTTCTTTACTTAGAACTTATATAACTGCTTATAGTATTATTATTATAGTAGTATTATATAGTATATTTGTTGCTTTGACATAACAAGTGCAGACACCTTTAATTGTTGAATAAAATGTAACTCAATTGCGATGGAAGAACTGTTTTAATTTCATTTTGATAGTCCCTTATCCCAAAGTGCTCCAAGAATTGAAAAACGTTCGAATAATTTATTGAATACGTTAAAAAGAAAGAAAAAAATTTTGTGCTGAATGCAACAGGTGTTTTTTCAAGGAAATTTTTCAATTGACTTCCATAAAGCACATTCATTCCAACTAAATGTGAAAATAATACGTCATCGGCCTCCAGAGACTCTCTCATCGGTACCCCTATAGTCACTCCGATGGTTAATTAATTCCCTGACACAATATCCTTAAGCGGCGATAATCACGCGTTAATTACTGGGCGGTTCTTGTGGACAATCTATTGGCTTCATAGCGCATTCCAGCTTGCCGGATACCTATGTATCTCGCCATCGCTGGGTATATAGGACATTTTAACGGCAAATGTCTCATGGACGTTGATAATTGCGGTCAATTTTGCGGCAGATGGAATGTGTGGGCGGTGAACATTAATTGTTTATTAGCTATCTGCGATCCCATTTCTAAGGAAAAATAGAACGAACTTCCCCAGTCGCTTTTCTATCAAGAAAAATGATCACGTGGTCATTAATTATCTTGCCAAACAATGACAATGTCACGTTATTCAAGTCTCTATTTTAGAAAATTTATAATAAAAGTTCATCGTAATTAAATTTCTCGTAAGAATCCATTATAATTAATTTTATTCTGCAAGTTAAAATTAATTACAATCTTTTATCAAAAATCTGTTATAACGTAAAATATCTATTTACACTTCTATTAAAAATATATTAAAATTTTTATCTTCATTAAAAATCTATTACATCTCAAATTTATAATAAAAATTTGTTATTAAATGTTGTATTTTTGTAGAAAATAAGATACAGTGCGATGCTTTACCTAAAAATTAATGGAAGATTTTTTAAATTTCTTTTAGGAGAGTTACAAAGAAGATTCTGCTAATAAATTAAATAATCATTTTTCAAAAATAATAACAAATTTTGTTATACAATTACTCTGAACTTATTTATGCCGAACAATATTAATTGCAAAATTTAATAATTGCAATATAAATGTACATGCATTACTGTTCTGCATAAAATGAGTTATGGAGAGAGATAATCTTCAAGCATGAGAAAGCATAATATTTGTATGGAGTAGCTCCTCAATCTATGTATGTTTATCAACACTACAGAAGAGACAGAGCCTGTGTGCATATTCTGCGACAGGCTTTATCAGGATAACCTGGATTCCATCGTCAAAGATGGTGTATCTCATTTTATACCTCAGATTATTAAAATGAAATATTTTATCTTTTTTGTTTTATAATTATCAAAATCAAATATTTTATTTTATATTCTAGATTATTAAAGTAATATAATTACTTCACGTTTTAGATTATCGAAATAAAATATTATTCGATGTTTTAGATTATCCAAATAAAATATTTTATGCACAGAAATTTCAATTCTTATTTGAAATAGCAGTTTATTTCAGTTGTGAAGAACCTATTGTTTAAAATGTATTTAAAATTATATTTAAAATTATCTTTAAAACTGTATTTATAAATATATTTAAAATTGTATTTAAAATTGTATTTAAAATTGTCTTTAAAATTGTCTTTAAAATTGAATTAAAAATTATATTTAAAATTATATTTAGAATTGTCTTTAAAATTGTATTTAAAATTATATTTAAAATTCTATCTAAAATTGTATTTAAAATTGTCTTTAAAATTGTCTTTAATAATCGTACGTAAAATAGTATTCGAAATGTCTCTTCCATAATTATTACCCAGCTCTGCACCCAAGCGCCTGTTCTATTATTCGAACGCCCATGTCCACGTTATTAATTCATATAATCAAAGTGCTATTGTATTACAGCCGACGAATATCGATCTCGGTTAGATCCGATTTCGAAATCTCGCCGTCGCGTCGGGAACGGTGTCAATGGCCCGGCTGTATCCCGTCCGCAATTTTCGGCCTTGGAACTCAACGGAACGCGAAACAGAGCGATTTTCCGCGTGCGGTCTCTCGGCGAAGTAAGTCCTCGGCTCGCCATTTCCATAACAGACTTCGACCCCCTCCTCCCCGACGCATGCATATTAACTCTCCTTGATCTAAAATTTATGACGCCATCGTGCGCCTTCAATCAAACCACCGCGGAACGAGCGCCGCCGTTACGGGGGAAGAACAAAAAAGAAGCCTGGCCCGGAAAGAAAGCGTAGGAGGCGCATGAAAATTAATCGCGAGATTCCTTTGACGGTTTATAAACAATCGGGTCCCGAGCCCTGACGCCGCGGCCGGAATACCACTTTCAATTTACATTTCAAAGTGAACCGTCGGGGTGCGGGGAGCTATTAAAAACGGGGGATCGCATAAACAACGGCGTACCTGGGATGTTATCAGGTTGCGAGAAGACCCGTCTTGTTCTATCAGACTGGATGGAATTTGAACGAGTTTCTGATTACTCGCTGGATACCGAGGAAACTAGCGTATCTTGTGCGCTGCGAGATTTGAGAGGTGTCAAAGCGAACTTCCTTTCTTTACCTTATACTATTGAGGAGGTGGGATCGGCAACGGGAAGAAAGAATCGAACCCGGTTACAATCGGACTACTTTTATTTACAAATGACGCCGGAACAAAACTCGCGATGCTCGCGTACCGTTCCCGACGAGGGTTCTTACTGAACTAGCCATTCGCTCACCGATGCATCTCATCCAGATCATTCTTTCTCATTCTCACGGTTCGCTTTCACTCTATCCTGACTAGACTCTGGCCGAATATTGCAAATATCTCAACAATAATAAAAAAAATGGACATTTCTACATCCGAAACACCCCAGTTTAGTCTTTTAGGAATCTAAATTTTCCACTTACGAACTGCACATTTCGATATTAAAGCGTCAGATTTACTTGATAGAAATCTCTAAAACTAATATACGTATATGGCTTTTCTTCTATGTGTGGGTCGTCATAGTGTGCAGTAACCCGCAACCTTAAAACTAAACACATGGCGAGGACGTGGCGCCGGCTTGTCGCCGCCACACTATATTATGCGTAAGGTAAACGTACGCCTATTAAGGAACGCTTGTTCCCATTAAGGAACGGAGGATGCAAGATTTCCATCGATTTTATTACAACTCAAAAATATTACCATTAAATATTTATGACATTGTTCGATAGATTAATGTTACCAGATAACGTAATGGTCTCTGAAACATTTTTTCAACATCATTACAAAATAATGCGAGTAAGCTAATACAGTACGAGCTGTAGCTGACCAAAAATTGATTAACTTCTGTTGTGAATATGTTTTTGTCAGACTGTCGGAATTGCTTGGGAGATCGTGGCGACAGTTACGTGGAACACCCTGTATAATCATAACTGCGCGATCCGAGTCACATAGAAACACCGTAGAGGAAGTTAAAGACATAGAAAATACCGTCAATTGTGTTCCGGAGGACGACACGGTCGCCCACTTTGAAGAGGAAGCGGCGCTTCCGTCCGGAGATTCCGATCTGCAGAACTGTGAAAGCCGCTTCAATTGCAGGCACTTAATCGTGGGACTGTCGATCGGGAATTTTCTTAGATCCGAAAGGAAGAAGATCGACGCCTCCGACGGACGGCCGCAGTTCGGGAAAGATGTTAATCCGGTCCTTTCATTTTTTTTTCCTTCCTTCTCAAAGAATCCTAGCCCGAGCGACCTAATCTAAATGCAAATGCTGTTAACGTTAAATATAGACGCGCCAAAGAGTGGTAATGAGATTCGCCCGCGATCTCGACACCATTCCGCCGTCTCTCGTTTTGCCGGCGAAATTAATGATATAAATCACTTACGGCTCTAATAGTGCCAACTTTTCGCGATATAAGAACGGGACGGTAATTACCGTCAGTCGCGACCGTCTCCCGCCGTCTTCCTCCTACAACTGCTTTGTGACCGGTAATTGAGAAAAATTACTTATCGGTCGGCCGCTTCCTCCAGGGCCCAATTATCCTCTGCTCGCCGACTTTCATGCCTGGTCGCTGTCCTCGCGACAATTTGCGCGCGTTCGAGGAGCCGTCCTTCCTGGAAGAACGTTTCTTCGACGGAAACGCGGGCACCACGTTCGTCCAAATGTTTAGGGTAACGAGCCGGCTCGAGCGGTTTCCCTCTTTTGGGGACGCGACCCCCATTTTCTGCACGACCGAAGCGATTTCTCGCAACCGAAGCTTCGCTGTAGGGTGACCAGCCCAAATTTCGACCCCTTATCAATCTCTGTTAAATATACCAGCCTATTAGTCAGAAATGAAAGTAATGAAATCGAGCTGACAGCGACAGCAAACGAACTCATCGTTTCTGTAATCTTTTATGACAACGCGCGAGTGGAACCTCGATTGTACGCTGCTAAATAAAATTGTAGCATGGACAAATTTTAGTATAAAAATTGGCTCGTTCAAAAGTTTGACTAATTAGATCTTTTTGAATTTCCTTTAAAATGGTGACTACCGTTCGCGCGAGTAAACATGAATTTTCTATCGATGATCTTTCTCTGTGAAATTTTTCAGGTAACTGATATTTTTGTGAAATGAAATGTTAATGGAAAGAAAACCAGCGTCGCCATTATTTCGGTGGAGCAACAAATTCCGGAGAACACCGGAAACGACGGAGAGCATGCAAATTTGCCTATACAGCGGGACACGCGTCCGCAAACACTCGCTCTCGTTGAAACGAGGGTGCCAGTAGCTGCGACTCTACCAGGGCGCATACGTACACACATAGACGGTTAATAAGGGAAAAGGTGTCGGATCTGTTAGCCCCGGCTCTAACGAAATCGTCACGTTCGCGCGAAACAAAAAGCAGTCGGCGCTCGCGACTGCTGCCAATACACTGATTCTCGAAAAAGCAACAAAGTCCGCCGCCGGCTAGCTGAAGCACGCTTCGTTAGCCCCGAATGCGTGCGAGCTGACGGGCCAGCGCGAAACAGACGCGTCCATCGCGCTTCGCGTTCCGCTATTGTTTCACGTGTCCGTGAGCTTTGCTCCGGCTCATCCCGCGGCATTTCGCCACGCGCGTTACTATAACACCGCTATATTTTCTCCGTTCTTCGACTCTAACCGTCCGAGTGCCACGGGCTTTGCGAAAATCCGATCGGAAAACGGCAAGCGGCGCGGTCCCGTTTCGTTTGTTTCGCGGCCCGAAGTGACGGCCATTGACGAGCCACTAATTAATTGAGTCGTTCACGGGCCGAGTCGGTCGAGGACATTTTTAAAATTTCTCGAATTTTATCTGAGTATATATTATACGTTTTTGCTGGACCAGAAGTTGTACTGGGCAATGAAAGTTTACTGTTGTTATTTAAGTAGAAGTATAGAAACAGAAATTTATTATTCTTATTATTTATTAATTTAATATGTATAATATATAATATTTAATATATATATATAATATAATATAATATAATATAATATAATATAATATAATATAATATAATATAATATAATATAATATAATATAATATAATATAATATAATATATATTATATTGATATTTATTATTATATATTGATATTTTTATATCAAAAATATGGATACAACTGCTTGTATTCGTCGAACTGACCGGTGTTAGATTATTATTATTATTTTATTATTTCCAATATTACTTTATCTAACACCGGTCAGTTCGACGAATACCAAGCAGTTGTATTCATATCTTTGATATAAAAATAATCAATCATTTTGTTAACGCAAGAAGAGATCAAAGTTGTTTTTGCACGATCTCTTAAATAATTGGTTCAATAGTATTCATTTAAATGCGAGCGAACACGCGAATATATTTTTCTTAGAACTCAACGACTTCGACAAATTTACAAAATGAACAAGCAAAAATTAGGCGTTAGCAAAATTTTGTTACAGAACTATTGTCTTCGCTAATTCCAGAGTTTAGATAACGAGGTACCGAGACGTGAGTTCTAACGAAAATTTACAGATAATATAGAAATATGGCGCAGCGGCGGCATAACTTCATTCTCCGTCGGTTCTCCGGAACTTAATCCGTTCAAAAATACCGCCTCGCGCGATTGTCCCGAATACCGTGTATTTTCTGACATGTTTAAACGTCTGGAGGTATTTTAGCTTCCGCCTCCTTCGTATATACGAAACTATTAAGTATGCCGCGCGGTGATCTCGACCACGTGTATCTGAAACTGTTCACGTACTGTTCTGCCGCGACCGTTTGTAATACGTACCAGTTTCGACGTGACCCGTGTACGCGGCAGAACTTGTAAAATATCCAGGCAAAAGTGGCCGTGCCACGATCTTGGAAGTTATAGAATCACTATTCAGCATGATCGAACCCTGACCCAGTCAAGGGAACACCGAAACCAATGATTTATCGACGCTGCAAAATTATGCACATTTTGTGAGTGGATCGACTTAATAATAAAATAATACTTTTAACAAAACTACCGAAAGATAATATGATATGTAAATTGTTGTTTCGTCCTCGCGGAATTAAAAGAATAAAAAAAGGTAATAAGTGTGCGAGAAGACACGCCATAAATTGTAATAGGTTTACCAACGCCGACATTTATTTATCAGATTAAAAGTTACCTCACGATAAAACATAAAACAGGGAATGCCTCAATATTCGTCACTGCAATCGCGTTTACGTGTTTTATGAATTTTCAATGTATTCGCAAATGTGCATCTGCTTATAATGCGAATGTCTAATAACAGCGGGAGAAAAAAAACATCATCAAATAATCTTCTTATGGAATTTAATTCTGATCGCTTGCGGAACAGATTTTAATACTTTATCGATTTTTATAGAGGAGCAACAGGTTAGAAGTTCGCGAAACAGCTTGTTCTATTTTCATCGGAAATATCTCGCATCGAAGGATGAATGTACATATGTGACAGTTCGTTTCAATAACTTCGAAGAAGTGATTCTTCACCGTGATACACACTTGTTATACCTTCTGGACAGTTTCTACGAAGTTTCCGAGTTTATTGGGTGTCGCGGCTTGCTCGTTTTTACAAAAAGTGAAGCATTTAATAATTAATTACGGAATTTTTTACTCACGGAATTTATACATTCGTGACGAAAATAAGCAATTAAAATTTAACACAGTGTTAAAGAATTTACGAACTGTGAGATTACGTTGATATTGAGTTGGTATAATTGGTGAATAATGAGAGTCGGTGTAATTGGTATAGAGATTTGTTTTAATATTTTCAATAATTAATAATTCATTAATAATAATAAATTATTATTTATATATATATTTAATAATAATAAATTATTATTATATATACGTATATATTTAATATAAATAAATTAATAATAAATAATTCTGAATATATCTTCAGTAAATCATTAATTTCGATTTCATTCCTGCATCTTGCAGTTGACGCAGAAAATTATTATTCCACCTAGTGATTAAAATATCTAATACTCGATAGGAATTGTAAACAGTTAAATTATGCTAAAAAGATATCGATATCAATGATCGCCGCTCAATTTTCCCTCGACCCATAGATACCGATATTCCTTAACAAAGAACTGCCGCGGCCAATATTTGACGAAATTCATTGAAAGTGCTGGTTCTATTTGCACATAGCCATTTTACGACGAGATAAAACCAGGTTCAGCGAAGTCGAATCGCTTGCTAAATCTCGGAGGCACACAGTGAATCGCGGAAAAGCCGATAATCGCCCCGATAATTAAAAGGAAGCTTCATCTTGTAAAGAATAGGATTTAGAGCGCAATGCTCACTCCGCGGAGGTCTCGTTCTCGCTGAAAGGGAATAATAGACAATATCGTACTTTGTACGAAGAACGGACCGCGTGAAAAGTTGTGGATCAACGTGAAATTAATCGTAATTACTAACGCACGACACGCGGAGATTCGAAAGTCCAATATTCCAGGGATTCGATACTCCATGAAGCAAAAACGAATTCTCAGGTCAGCAGGGAAAGGGTTTAAAGTTGAATTTTGACCAAAGTGATACAAGTCATTGTTTCCAAAAAATGAGAAACAATTGTTTGAACTACAATTGTTAACGAAACAGTTGCACACGAAGTTCTCAAATTAATGCTTACCGACTTATACAATGAATAGTATAATATCTAGTAGATTTTTAAGTAAAATAGAGTATAATGTAACAGATTATTAACTGAAATAAAAATGAAGAGTTACGTGAAATTCAAGCTTCCACGTTCACAAGTTTACAAATATATAAAACTGAATATGAAGAATATGTTATCGCAATCGAAATTTTGTTGGCATTTTCTACGATTCGAAGGGCCTAAGCGCGGATAAATGGGCGAGTAGAAAATCTTCGTGGTATGTATTGATTTGCTCTGTATATAAAGAATATGAATTCTACTATAAGCACATTATGTACTTTCATTTCAGCGAGAGAGATGCATTGAACGTAGGCGTGTCAGTTGGTTTTCCCATATTCGATCAATTAACAGTATATAAACGGCAAGAGTGCGCTGACAGCGGGAAATTTCGCGCCACGAGAGCGGCACGCTTCGGCAGCATGGAATCCATTAAAAGTCGATTCGAATCGATTAGATTCCAATCCGTCTGAACATCGAACGGTCTCTCCAAACCACATTTAATCCCTCTGATTCGGCCCGCCTTGTTCCAGTATGGCTGGACTTGCGATAGTCCTTCCCGATTTATCTTGACTCGCATTTCAATCAGCTTACACTATCTTCGGCAGAATCGATTCCATTTGAGATCGCTTCCGACTTGCATTCGACGCTCCGGTACTTATCGAAATTAAACAACTATTCAGACACTCCCGAATTAACCAAAATTTCGCGCGATCGCGATTAGAAACAGAAGGGATCTTCAATCGAATCGAAAACGATCCGATGAAAAACTTATATGCACTTTGGAAGCTGGATACCTGGATGCTTTTAAGCAATTAACCCATGTTCGTTTCTCGGAAATAGTTACGCGGAAAATCCTGCAAATTAACTTCGCTCACGCTTGTTCCATGCTGTGTTTCGTTCAGCTAAAGTTTATTCGTTACTGCAAATTAAATTGGAATCATTGGAATGCAGATCTGTATTTTTACAATTTTTTCAAATGCAAGGGAACGTACAAATCAACAAGGTCTAATAACATTTTTAGTTTCCTTTTTTTTAAAGTTCTCTTTTTAATAATTGGTAATATTTTACTTGACCGAATCAAAGTTCTTTATAATCTAATTTTTGTAAATTGACGAATGAGAATGGGAATTTGCGTAAACCGCTGATTGCGAAAGCTAGAACACATCTTGAAAAATTTACTAGAAGTACAAGTAATGTAGAATTATTAATGTCGTTTTGGTAACGAATATATCAGAATTCAGAATTAATGCTTTAATTCAATATTGATTTAATTTAGTTTCTGATTGAATTACAAGTTTTCCACAAATACATTGCAATATGATATAATTATAAAAAATCAGAGATTGCGCTGCGTTATCATGATTAATTAGAAACGGCGCGACACGTTCTTGCGTCGCACCAGTAAAAATATATGTGTGGAGTAATTTCAGCGAACGTGCGTATTACCGTACAATTAAATGTACGAACTTCTATTAAAGGAAATTAAGAAACGAAGCATCAGCGGAACGTATAATCAAGTACGGATGACGAGTTAATTACGGTTAAGTTTTACAGCAGTCCGTGGCTGTACTTCGTTCTTTACGGCTTTAATTAACCCCTCGAGCACTAAGGGGATATATCGTTCTCTTGGGTACATTCTTCACTTTCTTTATACCATACCTATGCCCTGCGAACCTTTAAACTCGATTTCCGTCTTATTTAAAATGGATACAGCTTAGTGTATCGGTGACTTCGATCGAATAAAAAATTTACGGTAACGACGATTGCGTGGGAAATATAGTTTTTCTGTTACTTATTACGAATTTAGTCCCTTGTCCTGTAATTTACTAAGCACGGACGCTGCTCACGTTTTTCAAACGAAATAAAATTCTATTGCTCTCTCTGTTATCGATACTTCGACGTTAAAGTAAAGGTATCCTCATATTTTGATAAAAAAAATGAAATAGCTAATAATATATGTTTTTTGCTGTACTAAAACAATTTTTGTTCGATACGTTCTTTTTATACAACACGTAGTTTACGAGAAAAATTACGATGCATTAAATTAGTGCGTATGACTTACATTTACTATCATTTCAAATTCAATATAGTTATGTAGTTTTGTACATTATTTTCATTAAACACAGTGTAATATGCTTATACAGCACGATCTACATTAACTCCTGCCAGTTAGTACATTTATTTTGTGCTTGGATCGAATCGTGATTAACTCTATATTTATTAGCATAATCTTTTTGATAATCTGATTATTAATAATTTTATGAAACTGAATCGAATATAATTTAAAAATTCTTTTAACGTTTCCGCTGTTTTAAATCGCATGTACTCATTATTATCATAAGTGCATAAAATCCATGGCATCTAGACTAGTATTACTTAGGAATATATGTATATGTCGAACAATATTTAATTTTTTCACTTAAATTATTTGCTTGTAACTTCACTACCGAAGGCCTGCGTAAGTTGTCGTTCACAGTTCTATTGTCGTGGTAATTTTTTATGGACGGCGTGGGTGATACTTTTCCAAAGTGAGTGTCTAGAAGAGCGATGCGTGGATAAAAAAAATCAGCTAATATTGAGGAAAGTTCGCGGAGGTTGTTGAAAAGGTTATGTCAAAGAAGTTCGCGTCACTTCGCAAGATTAATCATTATTATCGGGGGGGAAAAGGCCATTGTGAAAAGTCAGTGACGCGTTATTGTCGTGAACGGATCATTAATAATCGTTCCTCCTTAGATAGAATTATGCAGTTCTCGAAGCACCCGATAGATCCGCTCGCTTTGTATCTCGGGAATACGATAAACCTAATCCCATGAACTCCGTTGAAACGTTGAAGCGTTGAAGCGTAGCTAAGTGCACGGGTTATTTAAAGACTGGCAGTTTAACAGCAACTAAATTCACCGTTCAATATTACGTTCGAATTCTGCGTTCGAAACCTGCAGCAAAACTCGTGCATCAAAATTTTCAATTTTCGATCAAAATCAATTTTAGCTATAAATACATTAAATCCGCAGTCTACTTGTCGCGTGAAAATTGGAAGTTCAACATAGGAATTAATAGCTTCGAAAAACACACACGCGTCGCGAAAACAAATCTGACGATGTGAATAATTCACGCGTTTGTTTCGAACGCAGACATTTTCGATCACAATTGCGAATTCGTGCGACGAATTTTCAAATTGTCGTTCGTAATTTGTAATTCAAATGTACTATGTAGACGCGGACCATCGATTTCGTATTTCTGGAGCCCGTAACACGTTTCATTTGACTTAAATCAAACGTGCAATCGTATTAACGAGTTTCTCAAGCAAGATCCGCCCGAAATAATGATCAATCTTTTTGGCTCCGTTCCACACGATACGATCCTCGAATTATCGTGGCGACGATTTTCGGTTGTAACTCGAGCAATTTAATTTTGAGAAACCCGTGCGAGAAGTAGTAAATCGATCAACGTATCAGCGCAGAAATGCGGGTTGATAGCTTGCTGACCGATGCGGTCGACTGGCTATTGGTCGATTAATGTATTGTGTTACCACTGACCGACGAACATTGCGTTCTGCTTACTACTCCCTCACTAATACGCACTAACCTGTCGTTGAATGCGAAGCACCGATAACACCGTGCAAGCGCGTTCCGTCCTTCTTTCTTTGTCTATTTTTAAACCGATACCGAAACCGGTGCAAACAAATGCAGCGAAACAGGACACAGTGCATTTGCAATAAAAATGGAACTCGTCGCAAACTGTGACACGTAACGCGCGGTTTAATGTGCACAGAGAATCGATTTATTACAGCACTTGCTTCCGTCACCCTAATTAACTTTCAAGTTTCATGAAACAATTGTGTCACGAATGGACCGCGGGTTTTTATGCGAAGTAAAAATTGTACGATTGTATGAAACAGAAATGAAATAAAAATAAATCGTTTCTTTGAACAATCTTGACCAGTTGAAAATAGTGTAACAATAATAAAAGCTTCCAATGCCTTCGCAAGCTTATATTTCAACTACTAATCCTTGCCATAAGCGCGCGGACAATTTAATTTAGCGCAGCTCTATAAGCTATCGCGATGTAAAACTAAAATATTTCCTCTTTTATTTATTATATTTATATAAATATATGGACACTGTTTCATTCGTAATAGAACAGATGAATAAAGCAATGCCGATATTAAATAAAAATAGAAAAACATTCTGCTCAAGACAATTGGTTCCGAAAAAGTTGTCCCGTTTTAAAAAGTGTCCGAATATTTTCGAGCTCGACCATTCGTGGACGTCGAGAACACATTTATCGCTTCGAGAACTTGAGAATTAAAAACGTGAGAGCAGCCGTTTCGACGCAGGTGGGCTTAGTATCTCATTCTAAATCGCTGGAACTTCTGAGAAAGGAAACGTTGGCTTTTCGCATGGAGGACTTGAGAAACGTTTGAGTACGACAATGCCGTTGCGTGAACAAGATAAGAAGTTTCCAATAATCTCGGAGGTAGATCGGAGGTGTCCGGAACGTCTTCGCGGTCCATCGACGAGATAACATTCCTCCGGAGCGTAATGTGCATTGCTCCTAGCGGAGAATGTTACCCAGCCGCCACTTGCGCGTCGTCTGACTAATGCGCCACAGTTATCACTGCGGAACTATCTGGCCGCGCTGCTTGCGGCTGACTAATGCGTTGCTTACTACTGGCCAGCAAACATTATCCTTGTATTTCCACCAACATTATGCCGCGTCTATGCCATTCGGCCACCATCAGCTCAATTACGGTCCATCATACACCAGGATGTTCAAAAGGAAACGCTGGGCTATTTGCGCTCTTCGTCGTCTCGAATAGAACGAGCTCGATCATTTTTTTTTCAAGAAAATGTAAGCGATAAAATTGTTTTAAACTTCGCGAGAATAGATTCAGACTGTGGACTTTATGCATTTGTGACGAAAACTAGATCAATCAAATACGAAACGATTACGGCATTTTTTTCAATTCCGAGACATATTGTGACTCCATAAAATGTATATCGATAAAAATATTTAGATCTTTCGCGAAAATTAATTTTGGACATGAAAACGGTCGCCAACGATGGCACACTTTCAGGAACCACCGTAACCGCCATCTCGCATAATTCGTCTTCCATTTATTAACCCCTTAACGTGCACGCTCGAGTTAACTCGAGCGCGCTAAACTGGCCAAACTGTGCACACTCGAGATAATTCGAGCGGCGTTGTACTTTATGTTGCTATAATTTTTCACACCCGAATGTAATCGAGAATTGAAAATAACAATGTGAAAGCAAAAAAGAACAATCGTTTTATTGATATTTATCATTTATATGGGATTGTATAAGCTATAACACTTACTTATTCAAATATAAAATATATCCTTTTTTCTACTTATCACTTACGACTTATCTCTTCCTTGTGAGCCGCTTTCCGACAGCGTGTTCATATTCGGATTCTGATTCGCTCATTTTTCAATATATATTTTACTAAAATATAATGTAAAATAAAATATAATAATAATAATAATAATAATAGTAATATTCTGAAAATTAGAAATCATACCAATTGTATAAATATAAATTGATTATTTTTGTATTTTTGTAATTTTCTTGCCAAGACAACGTTCTAAATTGTGTTTTTTTACATTAAAAAAAATTGATTTTTTTTGGCCGGCCTTTTTCAAAAAAACTGTGCATTAAGGGGTGAACCAGTTAGCTGTGGCGCCTCTTTTTCGGAGCGCGCACCTATGTTGTACGGTCCCGAAAGGACACATGCCGCCGTCCCCATAGACCACCAGCGGCCAAGGGTCCGCATCCCTTGCGCCGCACGTGCGACCACTCGAGATGCTCCCGATCTCGGGTTTCGCGAAATCGGTCGTCCCCTTGAGCCATCGGGACCGTCGCCAGGCCAAGGGCCATAAATCCACGGCGGGCGACTCGGGCCCACGTCGTCATGCTGCTTCGGGGTAACGTCTCGCTCCGGGAGTCTCAACCGTTTTCGGAATTTTGTGGGTTTCCCAATATTGACTCGAGGGTGGGCTTGCTTCCTCCGCCGAAGAGGGGATCTAACGAGAAGATTCTCCTCCCTCAAGTCAATCAGCGAATGGGGATGACGTTTCCCCCAAATGGGGCCTTAGCGAGGCATTCCGCGAGGCGATAAAAAGACGATACTCCGAGGCAGCAGAGACAGAGAGAAAGAGCAGAGACAAACGAAAGACAGACCAGAGACAAGAAAGGGACACGAATTAAGACGCGACTTCACAACCATTCGAGCGAGCCATCGATAAGCGGCTATCGACAAAATATTGTTAAACCGACCAACTCCCAACCACGAATCCGTTGAAATAGTCGCCCAACGTTGAATCGGCCGGCGACAAGTGCGGGATAAAACATTGTTCAATAAATTTCGTTATTGTTGAACCGAACGAGTTGTTAATATCCTCGGCACGAGAAACTACATATGTGTCGCGAGGATCGAGCAACGACGAGCACACTCGGCAAACACAGCTAGCTGGTTAAATCCTCGACACGTCTAAACCAATTTAGAGAAATTTGCTCGTTAATGTCGCTCAGCGAATATTTTATTTTCCCCAGCTTCCGGGCAACCGGCCCGGAAAGTTTCATAAATTTTGCTCCGAATCTGCCGTCGCGGCGTCGAGCTTGGTGCTCTCTCCCGTGCATCCATCTTTTTCTCTTCCCGGCGACGGTTTAATGACGACGGAATGCAAAAGCTCCGGCTCTCCTGTGTTCTCGGGGCGGAAGCCTCGCCGATCCCGGCCCATATTGATCGAAAGGTCATAAACCATTCTCCCAACTTGCCAGGACCACGCACGCCTACGTGTAAACGTGCCAAACTTTCGGGGTCGCAGGTATTTAATGGTCCGATCGCTCGATCTTCGCGAGTTCTATTTCATTCTTGGCACGGGTTCCTCGCGGTCTGCGAAACCACGTTCTCCCTTTGAGCCAGCGTTCCGGTTTCAAAACTTGACGCATCCAATTAATCTACTGTACTGCGATTTCTTTTACAGCTATTACCATGGTAAATCCTTTGATCGAACGTGGCAGCTTACCTTCCTCCGGTAATTTTATTGGATTTTATGATAACGATTTTATTGGATCGATGACGATGCGATCCAAATAACAACGAACTCATTTTTATAGTTTCCGATTGTCAATAATTATAAAAGCGAGGCGCAAGGCTCAAATAATCTCTTCCAAAATTGTCCATTTTTGTTAACAAGCTGAAGGAAAATTAGGGAGAAATTGCTGTGCTGGCGTGTGATCTAAGAGACAAATGCTACGTTATACGAAATAAAAAGGTACTGTGGCGGACCAGACATAAAAAGACACGTCCTTCAAAAGCGGGGTGTGCATATGCCTTTTTCGGGTTTTCCCGACGCAAGGCGTACACACCGCAATAAAACAATAAAAACGTTGGGACACAGCTTCGGACCATAGGTCCCGGATCAGCCCGGTCGGAAAATCTTCGGGAAGGCCTTCGCCCTTCCCAAGGACTTTCCCTTACCAATTTCAATACGTTCTCCCCAATAAATACGAGGACCTCTCGACCGGGAGACGTCAGTTAGCAAGTTTTCCTCCGACTTTCAACGTGTCCATATTTCTGTCTCATCCGTCACTCGTTTACCTTTACCTTTTACACACTGTACCCCCCTCATCGCCTTTTGTTACAAGTTATATTAAAGTTCTCGTTATATAAAAACCAAAAAAAACTCTCTCGGATTATTTTATATAAACCGTCGCAGTAGCCCCTGCGACAAAGTACTATCACTCGATATCGAGTTTCTTTTCGTTAATGAGGCTCGCAAGTCGATTGGGTTACTATCGAGACTCAACGAACACGTAGTACAGCCTATATATGTGTGTGGTACAGAGCGTGTGTTTCTCGTCTATTGAATTGAGAAACGGCAACGCGATTGTAAGGAACAATAGATGCGATCCCGTGATCATTTCATTGGCTATCGACTAGCTTGTATCTCACTGCCTCCATGTCACTGTCAGCAAGACTGAAGCTTGACCATTCTGTTGTCGACTGGTCCGGTGATATGTCGGAACTGGACTAAGCGTGTTTACAGAGCGAGAAGACTATAGCTTTTAACCGCGCGGAGAGTGGGGTGAACGACACGAGTCGACTTTGATGTATTTTTAATAGAATCTGATACCCGGAAAAATGTGTCGTATCGTTTCATCGTATTTCAAGCTTGTACGAGTCGAAAGGACCTTTTCATCAATCATCTTGGAAATCGTATTTATGAAATTATTTGATTAGAAGATATCTTGAAATATTTGTGGGAAAACATATAATTTGGAATTATTACTGTCGTCCTGGTAAATAAAATACTATATATATAGTAACAATTCCAAATTATATGTTTTCCCATAAATTTTTACAATAATAGTTATATACATTTTACATACAATAGTTACATACATTTTACATACAATAGTTACATTACATAAATTTTTACATACAATAATAGTTGTCGGAAATTATTTATCGAATGAACTCTTTAAATCAATATTCCTTTAATTTAGTTTTTCATCGAGTTTCCATTTTCCTATTTATTTGAAGTACAATTATTTAATTCGATTGCAAATGTTATATATTAATATAATATATTTAATACGATTGAATATATAATATATTTAATATAATACACTATATATTATATTTTATAGTATGTTAATCCGCAGAACCGTTCATGGTGCAATCTGAATGGCCGTTCCATTATGCAATTCTCCATTGGTCTTTGAAAGAAATCGAATAATCGCCGCTAAAGAAGTCCGCTGGGCGGGTTTACGAGGAACCTCGATCCCGGGCGAACGCAGCGATTCTTTCGGTCGGCGGTGTTCTTTTTCCTGTTGTCGAACGGAACATTTTTCAATCGTTGTTCCATTAAGAGCTCCTTCGCATTTCCAGCCATCGTTCTAGCAAAACGAATTATCGGCGAAGACTCCTCGGCAACGACACACTCGAGGCCTCTTTTAATCCCGGCGGCAGCCTGAATGCGATTACGGGTCAAGCGTGACGCGGCAAAAACCGGACGGATAGGAGCTGCGATATTAAATTCTGCCGCGATTAATACGTCGACGTCTAGGCGTCCTAGCGCCGAGCAGTTACCGCGTTTCAATTGGACAGGTTCTTTTTTGTTAGCGCATCCTGTGCCGCGCCAATTTCAGACGATTTGCAGCCGAGGCCGCGCGGGTCACCGGCGAACTAAATTAAATTTTTTGTTTCCGAAAGACTTTTTTAGACGACCGTCCGAAAGCCCTGAGGAATCACGAAAGTTCGATCGAAAAGAGAACGGTGAAAAATTTGATCTTCCATACTTTCGCCTATTAATTTCACATTTTCGATTTCGCGGTATCACGATTTTCAGGCTTGGAGATATTTTTGTTCAAAATGATAACGGGAAACGACTACTTCTCTACCTCGATTTCAACAAACAGTAATTAAACGAAGATTCATTTTCGCTCTTAACATTTTTAATCAGTTCAAAATAATTGAACAACGCTGGTAAATTTCTTTCCTGCATTTATAATTAAACTGCGAATCTTTTCGCAAAATAAAAATTCTCTATCTCGATTGCAACAAATGGTAATTAAACGAAAAATTATTTACATCCATAGCATTTTCAATCAGTTCAAAATAATCGAACAACGCTGTCAAATTTCTCTGCTGCTGCATTTATAATAAAACAGCGAATCTTTTCGCAAAATAAAAATTCTCTATCTCGATTGCAACAAACAGGAATTAAACGAAAATTTATTGACATCCATAAAGCTTTAATCAGTTAAAAATAATCGAACAACGCTGTCAAATTTCTCTGCTGCTCCATTTATAATTAAACAGCGAATCTTCTCGCAAAATAAATTTTCTGTATTTTGATTGCAACAAACGGTAATTAAACGAAAATTTATTTACATCCATAAAATTTTTAATCAGTTCAAAATAATCCAACAACGCTGTCAAATTTCTCTGCTACATTTATAATTAAACAGCGAATCTTTCCGCAAAATAAAAATTCTCTATCTCGATTGCAACAAATGGTAATTAAACGAAAATTTATTTACATCCATAACATTTTTAATCGGTTCAAAATAATCGAACAACGCTGTCAAATTTCTCTGCTGCTGCATTTATAATAAAACAGCGAATCTTTTCGCAAAATAAAAATTCTCTATCTCGATTGCAACAAACGGTAATTAAACGAAAATTTATTGACATCCATAACATTTTTAATGAGTTCAAAATAATCGAACAACGCTGTCAAATTTCTCTGCTGCTGCATTTATAATTAAAGTGCGGATCTTTTCGCAAAATAAAAATTCTCCATTTCGATTGCAACAAACAGGAATTAAACGAAAATTTATTTTCACGCTTGGCACGTGAAATGCATGAAGATCATAATATAGATATTATATTTCACTATCAAAGTACTCTGCGGAGCTCGCTCGCGGATGATTATTTCAAACAGATTAATAACGTCCCACGTTATCGCGGAACGTTAATAAGACGCGAAATTTGCATGCGATCAAAGGACTAAAGCCGATAGCGACGTTCGCGTTGCAATATGCAGTAGAGACACGGGTCGCGCAAGACGTACGTACATACAAGCGCAGCTGATTCGGCGTGCCCTTTTCCTCGCGCTGAATAATACCGTTGCGGCGCGTCTTAAATAGCAGCCTGCGGGCGGCGGTTGCGTGCTCTTTAGTCGACAAACGAGCGAGTAAGCGGCGGCGTGCGGTGCGTTCACTCGGTTTCCACAAACGCAGAACGGTTGAAAATCACCACAGGAATTGCAACGATCGCAACGCTGCGCTTCTGTTAACTGTCGGCAACTCTTTCGCCCCGGCCAACGTGAAATTACGAACTCGAAAGCAACGAGTTCTCTCGCTGAAAAAACGTGCGGTTCTCAAGTGGATTGCGGATCTTTGCGCACTTATGGCGCGTGCAACCTTGTCGAAAACGTGCATATTGATGCAAATTGATTGTATAAAAGCCATTTTTCCCTTTCTTAAATGTTTAGAGAATGATTGATAAACATGAAAGTTTGCACAAAGATCCAGGGTCTATTCGTAAATTACAAAATGATTTAATGTTTATTTAGCTATTTTGTTTTATAATCTATATTGTATTATGTTATATATATTATATTATATTTTATATTGTATCGTATTATTATATACTATTTTTACAGTTTATCATAAATTTTAATTTCTTTAAAAATGGTACTAGTTTTCATAATATAGGCTTCAGCTCATTATTTCATTGAAATTGTTTTTCATTAGGAAAAAGTTCCTCGGTGATTTCTTATAAAATTGACTTTAAACTTAAAAATGACTTCACAAAAAATATAGGCAATTTTTATTTTGCGTAAAGATCCACAGTCCAGTGATAATAGCAAAGAGAACATGTTTCTAATTACGAAACTTACGTTGCATAAGGTATGTTTAGATGCAGTTTCTTTTGCAATAAAGTAAATTTATAGTGATACCAATTGTGTAATAATGACTTGCTAATATCTGTTTAATTTGTTGGAATTGTAACTTTTTTATTCGTAAAAAATTATAGAATATAATATTATACAATAATATGACTATAATAAAATAATACTATGTAATAATATGAAATTGAGATTACATACTTATATATAACATTATATACAATATTATATATAAGTATGTAATCTCAATTTCATATTATTATATATATAATATAAATAATATAAAATATATATAATATATAGTATAATATATAATATATTATAGTAAAATATATTCTACATAGTAAATAATATATAGTAAATAGTATATAATATTGTATTGTATATAATTTGTTGGAATTGTAACTTTTTTATTCGTAAAAAATTATATTATTACATATTATTACATAGTATTATTTTATTATAGTCATATTATTGTATAATATTATATTCTATAATTTTTTACGAATAAAAAAGTTACAATTCCAACAAATTATATACAATACAATATTATATACTATTTACTATATATTATTTACTATGTAGAATATATTTTACTATAATATATTATATATTATACTATATATTATATATATATATATAATATAATATAAGTATTCCATATAATATTATATATTTTCTATTATATATCTACCGCATATTATATACTTTATTATATAACGTTATATAGTTATTTCAACTGAATCGCATACCTCAAATACAGCGTCTGAAACAGAAAATGAATGGATATTGCCCGACGAGAAAGCGCGAGAGTTAAAAAGAGATGTAACAGCTCACGCTATATTTCGCATATTTCGACCACCCAGTAGACATTGGCCCCGGAATTGTGAGCGCGAGCCGAAATACGACGTACCCGCGAATGCGTTTCAGATAAATATTCAAAGTTCATTTCCTCCGAGCGCATAGCCGAGCGCAAACAAAATTTTATAGGACATTCTCGCGGCTGTTTCTCACGCGCTATCATCGTCTCTCAGGATATTCCATCGGAGACCCGGCTGGCATAATAGAAAAATAAAGTAAGGCGGTTGTCCACCTAGCTCTGAATGTTTCAGCACCGTTCGGCAACTTTCCACTTTACATGCGCGCCGCTCAATTCCTTCGCTTCGGTTTCGCCGTCGCGCAAGGTGACGCGCTCTTCCAGATATGATACGAGAATAATCCGGTTTCCACGGTCGCGCGATCCTCGCCTTTTTTTCCCCTCGCTTCTCCGCGAGGAAAGTACATCAGGAGACGCGATTTCCGAGTAAATAAAAGATATTGTCTCAAAGACGCCTCCGGGTCGCCTCGAAGCCACGGAAGCGAAACGTGAATATTTCACGTGTTTCGGGGTCGACTTTGTTCGAGTATTCTCCCACCGGGGACAAGACCGATGACGATTTTTGTCCTCGAAGAACGCTGCTGCACGCCGCGCGGTTTACATTGAATAATATTGCGCCGGCCATAAACATTGTAAAAGTGTTTCCGTTCGTTTCGTTTGTTTCCAGAAGTTGCATCTTGGCTGCAGAGTTTTGCGCATCCGCGACAGAAACGGGCAGGTCGCATCGATTATGAAGGTTTTTGGCAACGTAAATGGATTAGAAAATTGATTATAATATGTTATATACATTCGTTGTATTTCAATTTGTACAAGCTTTTATAAAAATGATTGTTTTCTATATAATCTTATTCATCGAAAACAAGATTTTACGTAATTATTTTAAATTATAAATTTCATAATTTTATAATAAAAATCAATGGTTCTTGAAGTATCACAAGGATTGTAAACGTGTTTCTGTACATTTTGTCTGTCTTTAGAGTTTTGTATCTTGACCGTGGGCTTTGTATCTTTCCGACAGAAGCGCATAAATGGAGCGCAAAACACTAGAAACATTAAAAAATATTAAGAACGGTGTTGAATAATTTTCAATGGATTGGAATTATTAATGCGAAGTCTGCCAAGTATTACGCGATGTAAATAGTCATCAACGAACAATCCGAGCGACGTCGACGAATGAAACTTCCGGTTTCCGTGGCAAACGCGTGGCCGCGCGCGCTCGTAAAAATTGTTTCATAGGTACAATCGCCGGAATCGACCGGCCATCTTTACGGATCGCAGTTCCGTTCCACGTTCACCAGGAACCGGAAGCACTGGAACCGTCGAGGCGAAACGCAAGGAAGACCGGAAAAAAGTTCTCCGTCCGCCTTTCTTTCCCCCCCTCAAGTTCCCGACTTTCGTGAAGTTCTTATCGGAAAACAGATCCATGTCAGTCGGTAATAAAATGATTTCATAGCTCGCTCCCGAGGAGATCTCGTGTCAATAGGATGAACCATTTATAACAATCTCGGGCAAGTTTCGATAAGAAATTTTAATCGAGTCCGATGAGATCTTTTTCATACTTAATTAAACTTCGCGCGGGAACTTGCAACAGATTGGACACGATTTTCCCTTGAACTTTTATGAAACGGAGCCCGCGATTACCGGCGTGTCCTTCTAAATGATGAGTAATATAAATAAGAGCGTAGCACGACGAAAGTTTCGCCCCCTTGACTTTTTCGTCTGAACGTTATTACTTTAAATAATCATTCTTCCGGCGGAACTTTTAATGACGCGCCTCGGCAAACTCCGTTTAGAGACTTAACGCTCGACGTTGTTGCAGAACTTGCGAGATATAGGAATGAGCGTTCTACAACATTTTTTTTAAAAGCATCACCACTGTTTTCCACTATGTTGGTTGCAATAAATTATGAATGATAAATTAAACGACGAATTGGCTTCTAGCACTTGTCTGGACGATAAATGTAAGCATACTTCTTGTCCGACAGCAAACGAACTAATTCTACTTGTCTGGCAACAAGCGTTCTTGCACTACTTGTTTGGCAACAAACGTACTTACACTACTTGTCTGACAGCAAACGAATTAATTCTACTTACTGTCTGGCAACAAGCGTACTTACACTACTTGTCTGGCAACAAATGTACTTATACTACTTTTTAGACAGTGTGAAATTAATTTTCTTCGTTACAAAAATGTTTCAAAAAAGATGTACCATATATATTTCGCATTTCAGACACCAGAGCGCCTAAATGAAATTCTAATCGCTAGACTTTGTCGAAGCGTTCGACTTCCACCGATATACTGGCTGCGAAACGCGTGTCCCTAAAACGTGGCACCACGAATGAAAAACAAACTCAGCCCAGATATTTTTAAGGTGCGCGTCGGGTTCTATTGGGTTGGCAACTAAGTAATTGCCGATTTCAGTTATAGATGTCTTTCACTCCCATTTTTATGGTATCCGTAAATGTTATATTATAAAATTATTATTATTATTATGTTATTTTTTATTATCCGCGAATGTTAGCAACTGGACAAATTGAATGCAGCGGTCAAGGAAAAGCGACCAGAATTGGTCGATCGTAAAGGTGTCATTTTCCAGCAGGATAATGCTAGGCCGCACATGTCTTTGTCCACTCGGCAAAAATTCATGGATATTGGTTGGGAATCGATGTTACACCCACCATATAGCCCCGATCTCGCGCCATCGGATTACCACTTGTTTCGATCCCTGGGCAACTCCCTTCGTGGTAAAACTTTGAATGATGATGACGCTGTAAAATCTCACTTAACTCAGTTTTTGGCCGAAAAGGATCAGACTTTCTACGAGCGTGGAATTTTCAAGTTGTCAGAGAGATGGCAAAAGGTCATCGAACAAAATGGAAAATACATTACAGATTAAACTTCATTCCAAGTGAAAAATAATTTTGTATTTCATTGAACAAATCGGCAATTACTTAGTTGCCAACCCAATAAATTGAAAAAAGAAAATGGAGCGGACGCAGGACGAATCGCTCTGTCCCAATAGAACGAATCGGCCCGGTTTTTTTCGTATTCCTTTCGAGAAACCTTGACGTAGTCGCGTATATATATAATATAATAATATATATATATATATATATATATATATATATATATATATATATAACCTTGACAAGAAAATAAATTCATTTCATTTTCATATTGCTGATCAACCGAGGTATGAGACCTTCAATGTCGCGTTGAAGCCACCGCTGGCTCACTCTAGGCTGGAATAAAATTCGAGAATCAGTTCTCGTAACATCCTTAAGCTTCCACTACCGCGACAAATGCATCTCCATTACGTAGACGTCATTCCCAGCGTTAAGTACAAAGTTTTCGAGGTAAGTTTAAGCGAGGTTGCAAAGCTGTCGACGAAGTACCGGCCAAGTTTCAAGTAGGACCGAGCCGGAGGAAGTCGGAGTGGCGCAGATGTTGGTTCGTTGACGGTTTTCCCGTGATTTTTCTTCGTTCTCCCGACGATTGTTCGCGAAGACCCGGCGCCCGTCTTCGCACAAAGGACCCTCGCAACAATCGACTGCGATCGGAGCCTTAAAAACGACGGATAAATGCCCGATGAAGCGCGAGCTCGCGCAAAGTGTAATAAAAGGATGTTCGTAACGAGTTTTTCTAACGACGGAACTGCTCCGATTAAATATTTTTATTTATATTTTATTTTTTTTTACAAAATGGAACGGGAACTCGGTGTATAGTGATCATCTATTGATCATCTCCGTGCTTTTCAATTATTTTCAATTATTTATCCTACCAATAAATAACGTTGTTCTTTTAAAATTGAACAAACAATGTCACCTTGTTCGCAGACATGATTGTATTGATTGACGTATTATGCTAATCGAATTAGATGGAGTTATAAACGCTGAATTCTTATTATCTTATTTCTTATTCTTCTTCTTATCTTATTTATATTCGAGTAGCTTGGACGTCAGAAAGTTACAGCGTTTACTTGAAATATTTGAAAATCGTGATTCTTTTTTAACACTGAACTGTACTATCACCAGCCTCACGTTTTCTATTTTATAATTATTAAAATCATATACAACTGTTTGCATCAGAAATTGTGGAATATATTTCTTTATTCAGGGGCACGTATTATTATAAAAATTGCCAGAAATTTAAATTCAATCTTAAAATTATTATAAGGCAACGTGCACCAGTCACTTTCAGACTACATTTAGTGTTAATCCTAGGACGCTTAAGGTATTAAAAGCTTTAAGGTGATTTTTTAAGGAAGGGTCACTTTGTATTCGTGCAAAAGTATTATTTTTTCTGATCGAGGTATAGTTATTTATACAATATTGTCAAATAATACATTTAGCTACCTGCAAAAATAAAATGAGAAGACTTTATAAAAGATCACTATGAAAACAAAAATACGTTTTCGTTGAAAATACTGTGGACATTTTTTGAACCAGCCTTGAACATGCTGTGGTTAATAACTATCCGTTTATTCCTTCCGTTACCGGAATCAAATCTGAATTATTCGTCGAATAATGGGCGAATTTCGTACACCCACAGATTTTTCCTCGCTATTTTCCAATGTTCCCAATGACCGCCATATCTGTCACGCAGACTATCATTTCTCCAGTCGACGTTCCAAGGAATTCTCGATTTTTCAGGAGACACAGTGACGCAATCGCACTTTCTCGAAGGCTGCGACCTCCATTATCATTATCCACGTCCACTTGGCCGGAAATAAAATTTTCAACGTGACTGCCCTCCTTCTCCTCCGCTCTCTCTCCCTCTCTCTCTCTCTCTCTCTCTCTCTCTCTCTCTCTCTCTTTCTCTCTCGCTCGTTCGCGGGAACTCGTTCTCCCGCGCCCGTCCAGCTCCGTCATCCATCTTTATCGTTTAAGAATTTAAACCGCGGCGGTGTTGTGTCGCGGCCGCCTTTAAAAATTTCTGTTCCCGTTACAGTCGGAAATTACGGCCATTATTTTTCCCTGAATTCTAAATGTCACACCGCCGCCGTTCCAGTTTCTCCGCGTTTGTCGCGGCTCGCTCGCTCGCTCGCTCGCTCGCGTGTCACTAAAACCCTCAAACACCTCCTGTTCCTTTGTGTCCCGCTGTCACGGGCGTTGATTTAATCAACCCGTTTCGCGAATTTATCTTCCGCGAAATGGACGCTCGTTTGACTTTAAATGGTCCCCGGTATAAAGTTACAATTAGCAGAGTTTAATTAATCACCGCCGCACTGCGGAAGCTACCTTTCGTTCCGCCGGGCTTCGCGCCGCGGTCTTCGTAATCACCGGTCGCATTCGGACGGTCGGATTACGCGCGTCATCATAATCATCCGTTTGACTATGCCGCTGTGTTAACTTGTTGACAGTCGGCCGGTAGGGTCGCCCGACGGTTGTCCCGATTTCGAAATCCGTTTTTACGCCGACGCGTCGAGGACCGGAAATTTCGCTAACACGGGAGAATTATATCGCTAGGCCGCGGATTTTATGCACTTTGGGGGGGGGGGGGGATGAGCAGGCGAACAGATTTTGGAAGTATTTAAGAACGCTGTTATATTAGTCTCGATGCACTGACTTTATTAGGAGATGAAATACGTTTTTATCTAACCTCTGTTTCTTACGGTTGGAAACATTTTGTTCTGCATAAAGATCCGCATTCTAATTGGCCAAGTAATTAAATAGTAACACAAACTATTATGGTTTTCGATTCGGTCTTGATCCATGAAGTAGTTCATTAGGATTCTGGTTTTTGCGAAATGATAAATAAAAATGAAGCTCGTGCCGTGTTATAATATAAATACTTGCATAATTTTATATTATATATATATAATATATAATATAAAATTATATATACATAAATTATAATATAAATTATAATATATATTATTATTAATATAATATAAAATTATGCAAGTATTTATATTATAACACGGCACGAGCTTCATTTTTATATTATATATATATATATATATATATATTTCTGCAGATGTTTCTTCAATGTATTCACACGCGCAAATATATTACACATTAAAATAGTACCTAATTGTTTTATTTCGTGATTTCATTTAATTGTGGAATGCACTATGGAATCGTATAAATAAAAACGTGATTTAAGGTTGTCATTTTCACTCTTCGTCCGTTTCAAATTGAATTGTTAACAACGTGTAAATCAATCTCTATTGAACAGAATGGTCTCTATCAGATCCATTAAACACGTACGTATAATATTACACATTTATGAAATATCAGAGTGCATAAGTATAACGATTAAATTTAATGAATGCAAAATAAGTTACGGAATACGTGTCGCAATAACGATGTCTCCATTAGTCGGTACATATTTAATCTACATATATCAATATATCATTTTAGTATTTTTCAGTAAACAGCATGTGAAACTTTGCTGAATAAATGCGACATACGGTGCATGAAAACGCGCGAGCAAAATGAACGATGAAATAACTGAACTACGGAGAGGGGAAATAAACAGAGCGCGGGTCGGAATCCTCTAAAGGCGAAATAAATGTCTTTTCAGACTGTGTATCACGAATAAGCCATAAAGCTGCGCGTTTTCACGGAGTCCACAGTTTAATTATAATACCGCTGGATTGCGCGATCTTAGCGATTCGTCCGGTTTCCGCGCCGCGGGAACTTTCGGAGTCGTTCCGCGGAAACGGAGCAGTTCCATGGAGTTTCGGTGAATGAGGTAGCTGAGCACTGATTCACTTCTGGGTTTTTGGCCGGTCCGGCGACGGTAACGCGTCCTTTCACGGGATTACCGGCTAACAGACGAGCAGAAAACCTGCTGGCGACCGTATCGGCAAAACCGTTTTCCCAAGTAAAACGATGCTTTCAATGCGTTTTTCTCGCGGGCTTGGCCGTCCTTTTGCTGCATCTTCTCATTAGCCGGCCGGCGTCGAAAGAATCATTCGAACGGCGCGCACTTTACGCTACGCGAAAAATTAAGTTTCTCCTCGTGATGTGTACTGAGCGAGATGAGCACGTGCATCGATGTCGCTGCACACATTGCAAATCTCCGTTCATTTTTATGCAGCATAGATGTGAGAAACACAAGGAAATTTGAAGTACGATTAGGTTCAATGCCGGCCATACGATTAGGTTTCAATTTGGTGGCCAAACATTGTAATTACTGCTGAAGCTTTATTTGTAAGTTATTTTGATTTTATTTCGATTTAAATCTCCAGTTAAGTGGTTAAATATTGAAATTCCTGCACAAGATTGATTTGCAAGTACATTTACCTTTTACAGCATAGCGAATTTTCGATTGAGCGTGGAAATTTGTACACTGCTGCAAAAAGTTTTATTCGTAATTATATTAACAGCATATTTTTTTGTAGCGAATTTTGAATTAAAATGAAAATAATGCAAGTGTATTATTGCAAAATAATGCAACTACTTTCTATTCGATAAAGGGCTAGCTCGATAAATATATTTGCTAAAAAGTTGGAATAATATATTTCGATATTCAGCATCGTTAATAAATCAGCTTTATAAAAACGATTATTCCATCGAATATTATGGAGCAACGCTCGCCGATACATTTGCAGCGTATTCGGATTCGCGAGGTAATTATTGCTGTATCAGGTTCGCGGATTTTTCATAAGAAACGCGATATTGGAGGAAACATTGCGCCCGAACGGGGAAAGCGAGTGAAAAACGCGATTCCATTAGGATAAGAATGTGGAGCCCGCATTCTCCTAGTATTTCCCGCTAACTTTATGCCAGTTTTTGTCCCCATCGTTGAGACGGGAACCGTCAGCCCAAGCAGGTGCGGTTCTTGTCGCTGTCAAATGCAAGATTATCCTTCCTGCTCCGGTGTCATTTGGAGAGCTCGCACGCCACGAGGGCCAGAAATATTATCATTTTTTGCTAGGAGCCTCCTTTGCGTTCTGCCACATGTGTTGAATACGCGAGGATATTTGCATAATGCTGTGACAATTACAGCTGCTATATTTTCTTTCGTTGCTTGTACACAAACATACGTATCGCAGAAACGAAAATTCATGAAAATATTCGGAAACCGTATTTATTACAACAAAATTTGCAAAATGATTAACAAACAAATACTACTTTAACGTATTGTCTTATAATAACCTTCGTATTAAAGTAATATTGACTCGTTAATCTTGTTGAAAACTTGATCGTAATAAATACTGTTTACATATAACAATATAATATACATAACATGTTTATTATACAGGTGGAATTAAATAAATTTATAATAAATTTTTGTATTGATGATATAATATAATTTATGTATGCGTAAAAATATATGTATAAAATTACAATTGTTTTAAAAGAATAAAGGATAATTATGCAAGTAGCATTAAATCAATTTATAAAGTACTTTCGATCATGTGCGTTAAAAGAAAAAACGTATTGTGTTGCATGACAGTATAAAAGGTTTCAGTAAATGTTTAATAAATAAACGTAAAAGTTTCAGTGGCTTTCGTTGCATCTTTCATTTCCAGCTCTGTGCGATTCATTTATTAAATTAATACTTTTATTAGTATCAGATGTTCGAATAATGTTTTCGACGATCGGTATAGCTAAACTTCGAAACGTGCATCACGAAGATTACAACTACGTCGATGGAAACGAGATTCCGCGGCAGCGAACAATCGTACGCAGGTGCAAAAGGAACGGGAACGTCAGAAAATCGAATTCGATTGGAAGAACGCGGAAAGAAGAATGGCTTGATTATGAGAAGCCAATTATGTTCGCGAAGGTGTCGGACAGTGCGAAAGGGAGCAGCCGGGAAAACGAAGTTTTCGAGGCAGACGAATAAAAATGGGAAATAAGGAGGCGAACCAGCAGCCGTATTCTCGAGGAAGAATTTCAATAGAACGCTTAAATAATTTATATTGTTCGAGTCGATGATATTAATGCGTCGGGGATGAAAAACGTGCAAGGCTGTTTTACAATAATAATTTGTACATGCGTAATGAAACAAAGGAAATTATAATTCTATCTTGAAAATGTATACTTCTCATTTCACCATCTCTTTTTACCGCCATCTTGTCTGCTTTATGTACATCTTAGAAAAGTTTATTTGCACTACTAATAAATAAAACCCACTCAAAACTACGAGAAACTATTAACCTAATTCATGATGCATTTACGTCAAATACAATGAACGTAAAGATTACGATAAAATATAAATTACAATTACATGGATGTTCAGTATTATAAGTTACTTAAATTGTGTAAATAATCTTTCATTGAATTTATGCTTTCATAAAGTGCAATTAATTTGAAATTCAATATTGTTCGTACTTCGATGAGCTTTCGAGTAACACAGGCTTTTATAAAACACATAAATGAAATATTAGGTTGCATACACATTTATTTATTGGCTATTTCTACAATTTCCGATACAAACATTTTCAGAAATGGCTGTTTCTCGTGTCTCGAATAAGCCTCTTAACCCTTAAATGCATGAATTAATGAATTTTATTTAAAAAATAGGGTTATAATTTTTCAAATGAGTGGAAATCGGGAAAAATATTAAAAAAAATTATAAGTCATATCTTATAGGGTTTTTATTGAAAAATATTAATGATTCATTTTTGGTACACTATGCAAAATAGACATAAAAATTCTTTAGGTAGTATGACATATCTATAACAAAATTATAAACCACATGCATACCACACCAAAACAAAACCAACAAACCAATAAAGGAAGCATAGTACTAAATACATGTCGTAATTATTACCATTAGTGCATGTTGTCCCATTTTTGCATCAACACGAAATAAGCCCTCCATACACATGATAGTTACGGAATATAGACAAAAGTACTAGCAAATTAATAAATAAGAGCCTTACCTTTAGAAAATATTGTTTGTTTAACGAATACACCAAAATATTTCTAAATAATCCACTTCCAAAAGTACGTAAATGAACCCGCTATCAAAAATGCGCGCCAATTGGTATAACGTCAGAAAGATACAAATATTGAAGTCAAATGTCATTATTTTAGTTAATTTTTGATAAGTCAATGGACAAAGGAATCACTGCCATTCAGCCAAATGTATCGATATCAAAACTGTTGTCGGGTATCCGCGCAAAAAGTTATTGATTCATTTTTGGGACTCTATGCATTTAAGGGTTAATAGATCGTCCCTTAAGTAAGAATTCTCAGCAGGCAATATTTACGACTTTTTGTACAGTAAACTGTCGACAACATGAGAATACATTTGTTTGGAATATGTAGATACATCCTCGAACCGTAAGAAAAACATTCTCCCCAGTTGCGTTCATTTACTTATCACAAGACGTAAAATCGTGTCAACGTTTTCGACGTCTAAGCTCTCATTTGCGTGACTCGCGGCACCTGTCAAAATCATGCGAATGCAAGAAATGAATAATTTGCTCAACTATTTCTTCATTCGTGTTCCAATTTCGCGTGCATTAACATTCGAAATTATACGGACACATGCATGCTTGTAGTTATCACTCAAAACGTTTTACAGATAATTTAGGTTCACTTGTTCATCAAATTGTTGCTCGAATGTTGTATCGTTACAGAGAACAACGTTAACGATACTCGTTAGTACAACAAAATATTTATCTTCTTGTTGCAATAATTTGATAAAAACGTGAGTGCATACTTCAATTTTTTGGATCTATGTATTCGGTGCACTGCGTTTGATATTTCATAATACATTTTTAAACATACTTGATGTAGACACTAATCTTTCCATTGTTTCAAGTGTGACAGAAATTTATTGAATTGAATTCTTGAAAACCGGATACAGTGAATTTTCCCTATAATTCGCGCTCAGACTGTGCACAAAGAAGGACAATTTGGAAAGAGAAGATATAATTATTTATTATAGTTGTTGATATTTATTTATTATAGTCGTTGACAATCGGTAACTATAAAAACGAGCCGCAAGACTCGAACAATCGTATCAACTTTTCCCAAATTGTCCATTTTTGTGCACAATCTGGGCGCGAATTAGGGAGAATTTACTGCAATTAAGAGTGACGATTTAAACACAATAGATCAATATGACACGATTACTGTAGTCCGGGGGTTAAAATATGAGATTGCAAATGAAATACAATTAACCCTTAAATGCATGATTTTTTGTTTTCAATTTCTACTTATCAAACTTCATTTAAAAAATGAGTGTGTATTAAGGGAAAAAAGCGAAGAAAAAAATTATATCTTTAGGAAAATAGTTTTTTATTACAAAATTATCGTATATAGCCAATCGGCTACAAAACAAAATATTCTTCTGTATGTTGCCAAATGGCAACACGGTGCATTTAAGGGTTAAAGCGTGAAACGGAAGTGAATGAAGACTTTTTCGCGTTGCTATTTATATTTTCGCTGAGCATAAGATTGACAGTAGAGAAATTAGGCAGTACCGGAGAAGAAAGATGATCGCAGGGGCCAGCCAGGATAATTACAGCGTAGCAAAACCGCGGGTCTCGTTCGGAAACGGCAAGGGTGCAGCCGGAGGTTGACGGGTAACATTTGAATAACGGTCGTTGCGTGTGTCACGACTTCGCCATCGGCACGGCACACACGCCGAGGATTCATTAACGTAGGGCGCGGCAAAAACTCGGCTAAAATCCAACGATGGGACGAACGTTTTTTCGACAAAAGGAACGTGGAACCGTGAAACTAACCGCGGGCATACGAGAGATGAACGTTGGTAAAGGCTGGCACGCCACGACACCGTGAATTTTCTCTGTTTTTAGGCAAATTTTAAGAAAGTGGAGTCGGGAACGTGTTCCACTCTAGAAAACAATGTTTAAGCTAGCCCTAGGACCTGTTTTCATCGTGAAACTAAAAAAAAACCTTTCACCGTTAAATTTTACTGCACGCTTTTATCTTTGGCTTCTGCGGAACCTGTACATTTTTCAACAAAGGGAAAATCGAATTTCGGTTTGCTGCTAGCTATCAAGTACGTTCGAGGAGGATTATTCGAACGGCTGACATAAATGTAGATTTTTAGTACTGTACTGATAACTTTTCCCGTAAATTGGCCAAGAATTTCCGTTTCAAATGAAACTTTTTTATCCTTTCATTTTGTTCATTTTTTAATAAGAAGAAAATATTATACGTCTCATTCGATAAATATAAAGATAATTATGCCCGAAAACAAACCGAAGCCACAGCAATTGGTCACGCCCACAGTAACCCGCTCTCCACTGTCCTAAATCAAATTTAAATTGACTAGTTAAGCTGTATGACCTCAATCACTTTTTAGACGCTCTTACGTTTTGTGGATTTTAATAAAATTAATATATACTGATTTTCAAGTCACTGAGCATATAATTACATCACCCGAATATGGGTTTAAAAACAAGACCTAATTAGAGACCGTTTAATAGGGATGCGGACATTTTTAACTTGCCATATAAATATAGTAATTTCTCCCGAATTCGCGCTTAGATTGCGCGCAAAAATGAAGAATTTGGGAAGAGGAGATACGATTATTTATTATAGTTGTTGCTATTTATTTATTATAGCTGTTGATAATCGGTAACTACAAACCGCAAGGCGCGAATAATCGTATCTCCTCTTCCCAAACTGTCCATTTTTGTGCGCAATCTGAGCGCTAATTAGGAAGAAATTACCGTATTGCGAGAATCGCGCGTTAATTACACAGCAATGCCATGCAAGCGCACCACATTTCAAATAATACATTCTCTTTCGGCAACGACCGGAACGGCGCGGAACGATACGAAAGCGTTTAATATTCAAAAATCTGTTTTTACAGGGTGCCGGGCAAGTAAATGTCGCTTCATTTCGCCGCGATTAAACTTCAATGCTGGAATTTCTTCGCGGGGTCATTAAAACGACGATCTTCCCGCGATAAAATTTATGCTGCCTCAACAGTTCCCATTTTCCGCGGGAATACGATTACTTCGCGAATAAAATTCCGTAACGACGGGGATAATATTTAATTTACCTTCGACGGTCGATAAAAAAGAGGTCTTGTCTCGCGTGCACACACTTTTAACAGCGCCGCGCGACGTTCGCGATTGATTAATTCGTCGTTGGAAAATTTTAGCAGAAATTTCCCGGCGACGGCCGCGAAGAGAACGCCCGTGCCCTCCCGCGCGCTGTTTATTAACTTAAAACTGTTAAAACTCGCAATAAATGGATCCTACGATATTACATTGCCACGCACTGTAACGGTAACGCGGACTTTATTACGATCTCCGTTAGCATACTCGGGTCGTAACTATTTTTATTGCTTAATTTTACTACGAGGGCCTCGCTCGCGCGCGCGAGCTTGTTAAACAGTCGAAAGCGGTCTGCTTTTTTATCCCGAAACGGCCGAAAGTAAAAATCAGAAAAATTGAGTGGCTAATAAAAATTGGCTATTTCTGTTGCAGGAAACGGGAGCAGCGTTTTCAAGTTCTTCGAATATATCGGTTACTTTATATGATTTAATCTACTATTGCGTGTTGTTGTTAATAAGACATTTATGCGGAGTACGTTAACAATTTTATACCTCGATTTCTATAAAATTGTCTCAAAATATAAGGTGTACATAATTATTGCAACTAAAGCATGTAATATAAATAATTATCCCTGAAAATTGTTTACAATCTTTTATGCAATTATTAATTGTTTTAATATGCATACTGACCATTTCTCGACATTCTGATGACATTTGTTTCAGTAATGTAAGTCAATTGTTGTAGTTACTACGAACAGAAGAATAAAATAAATACCAATTATGCCATGGCAATTAACGACATACATTCATATTGCAACATTGATTAGAACGACTGAATCTTGACAATTGATTCATCTCGTCCACAGAATTTCTAACAATTTGACACTTGTTTAGTCTCGCATTTGCCATAAATGCATAAACCCCACAGTTCAGTGATAAGTATATAATTCATGGATCATCATATAAATTATAATACTTTGCGCTCTTTTCACATAAATAGGAACAATTTCGTTAGAATCATTTTTCTATTGCGATTTAATAATTTCCATTTTCGGACATGGTTCCATGGAATGTATGAAACCAAAATTAATTTTGATATATTTAAATCCTATCAACGTTCTGTTTAAATTAACGTCTATTTAAATCCTACAAATGTACTTCAACATTTTACGAGCTCTCAATTATCGTAAATCGGTAGAGACTGGTGTAGTATAGCTACAAATGATACGTACCGTTAATTAAAGTCTGCATTTTGTTGCCTTCGACGTAGCCGGGCCCGCTTCGAATGCATAAAATCCGCGGACCGATTACGCGCAGCGAACACAAACAACAATAGCAGCGAACAATGGACGACGTTGCCGGTCCATGCGTCATTGGTGATATCTAATTATATGAACGGCCGGCATTTCATTATTTTATTGTCTCATAACGAGCGGCCGGCTAGTGGATTGTTAACGAGCGTTTCACATTTCGGACGAAACCGAGGTTACACGTCACGAACACAACGATTTTCACCGACATCATGCCGGAAGCCGCGAAAACGCGTGTCCGATCGAAGCCGCAGAATTCCGCGGGTGTTGCAGTACCGGAAGTGTCCTCGGCAACCGACGCGACGCGTCGCTGCGAGACGGGCTTCGACTATTTCGACACAGTCGACATTGTTTCCTCTTTTCGCTTAATTCGTTAGGAAAATAAACGCTTCCTTCGCTTCCTTCTTGATCAATTAACAACGTTCGGTGCCGCGTGAGTCACGTATGGGTGACACTGATTTTTAACTAGGTTTTTGAAATTTATTTTTATTGCAATATATTGAACAAATTCAATGTTACCAGGATTTGTAGAACACAAAAAGAGCGCAAAGTATTATAATTTATATGATGATCCATGAATTATATACTTATCACTGAACTGTGGGGTTTATGCATTTATGGCAAATGCGAGACTAAACAAGTGTCAAATTGTTAGAAATTCTGTGGACGAGATGAATCAATTGTTAAGATTCAGTCAATGTTGCAATATGTGTGTGAATATATGTCGTTAATGTATGTCCTATGGTAATTTTTCACATTCCAGTTACGGTTTCATTAATTAAACGATAAAATAAGAACATCTAAGTGTCGTTAATTAATCTGTACGTAAGATCTTCATTTTAACGTATACGTATAGCTTTTTTATACTATTACTTTCTGGTATGAAAATACACGAAGACTATTTCCCCAGCTTTCCGTCGCCGAACACACCCTCATGCAAGTTTTTCAGCAACGTGACCTTACTTAGAAGTAGCCCATAGTTTATTCAAGATTTTTCAAAAGTTCAAGGAAAGCACTGAAATTTTGAAGCAGCACTTTCGTGCGACATCTCGTGCGCACATCATCGCTTCCTGAAGGGCTGTATTTTTTATGCGGTTATCAGAAAAAGCTTATCGATCTTGCGACAGGGATTCGTATACATTGTAATTGCAACGATGCGCTCGCAATTTTAGTACTCGATATTATCATAAATGCATCAGATCCGATGTCCAATGATAATTAAGCTTCGAGAGAAATAGATATACGGTAAATTCTCTCTAATTGACGAGCTTGGAAACAAAAATGGACTATTTGGGAAGAGGAGATACGATTATTCGAGTCTTGCGGCTCGTTTTTATAATTGTTGATAGTCGGCAACTACAGGGTGTCCCAAAATTATTGTACAAACGAGAAATAAGGGATTCCTGGGATCATTTGAACCAACTTTCTCCTTAGCGAAAATGCGATCCGCGGCTTTGTTTACGAGTTATTAACGAAAAACGGTGACCAATAAGGCGCGAGGTGACCGGGCCAATGAGCGGAACTGGGCTTCGACCGCTCGTTGGCTCGGCTGGCGCAAGGCGGCGTAAAGCTCGCTTCTCATTGGTCAGCGTTTTTCGTTAATAACTCGTAAACGAAGCTGTGGATTGCATTTTCGCTAAGGAAGAAGTTACTTCAAATGATCTCAGGAACCGCTCATTTCTTACTTATACAATAATTTTGAGAGATAATCATATTAATTCCCCTGATTTGCACAATTCAGTACCGGGACAACGACACAAAAATTGTCTCAAGTCTAAGGAAAATCTTATTTTTATAGCGTTTCATTTATTATGCATCAAACAATATACATACAGTACAAGTGCATAAACTGAGGTCGCGTCAGCTTCTGGCCAAGCAACTAAGGATCCTACTCGCAGTCAAGACTCACTGATCGTGAGACAGAAAAATAAAATATAATATACGAGTACGTTCTAAGCGCATTGTCGGTTTCATCGGGCTTGTTCGCAATCCATGGAGCTCTCCCAATTTGAATACGTGGTTGGCCTTAACCAGATAACCAGCGGAGATCCGCAAACGAATCCAGAATAGTTTCCGCAAATTCGCTGCTCGCGCACGGCCAGGGTCGTGCACCCGCCGCTTCGAGGTAATTACGTTGAAATATTCCCATAATCGCATAACGAGAATACCGCGCGCAAAAATGACGAGACTTCGAGCTTGCGCCACCATTTTTAGATTATAATAGTCGCGCGACCGGAACAGCAACTTTCTCACCACCGTACTGTAATCTTATTTTGAGTAACCAGAACACACAGCGGCTGTAGAGTTTTTCGATTGTAATAATTTTTCAGAAAAAGAAAGGCAATTTATATTTTATAGAATTTTATTTCGACTTGACAGAACGAAACAATATTCATAATAATAATCAGACTCGTCGAAGTACAGCAAGGGGTTAATAAATATACATCTTTTTAAATTGAAAGTACATATCATAGTGAAGCGCATGACACGTTGCAATATTTTAGTTCCACTTGACACGCACGAAAAATAAAGAGAATAATAAAAATAAGAACAAGATGAATAGATACAAGAATAAGATAAAAATTAAAAATTTGTGAACGTCTAAAATTAATATTTTCGTTGACATAATAATAAAAATTTTGATCTTACATTAAGGGATACTGCATCCAAAAATATGCATCTGTGTAACATGTTTTTTAATCGATGTTGGTAAGCGCATATTGCAAATTTTATCGAAAGTTATGCGCCATTTAGTGCGAATGTCCACTAGTGCGAGTAGTTTGTCCACGAAAGTGGAAAGCTGGCTTCATGCAGATCGCGCTTGAAATCTACACGCGGCCCTAGGAAGCTCGCGTGCACGCGAAACCATTACGAAAAACTCGAATGATCTTCGAACCCGCCGGTGTATCCTCGAAACTTTTGCCATACGTCGAGCTTCTTGGAATGACGTTCTCTTATTCTCGTTTCCGTTCCCATTCTTGCGGAACGAACGGTCGAGTTCGTGACCGAACTATCCGTGCGGTCGATTCGTTCGAAATTAGCTACAATTTTCCTAATTGTAAATAGGGATATAATTTATAATAATATAATATATTATTATAAATTATATCCCTATTATTATATTATATATATAAAGGATCCTGTAAAGGATACGCAATGGCAGATAAATATATATCTATTTATAATATATATATATATATATATATATAAATATATTTACAGCTTAGACAGGGTATAAGATAAATAAAATGGTCGTATGAAATTGTTCTGTTAAAACAAAATAATTTTGTTATTTACACCAAATGAGAGAATCAAAAAGTTTAATACGCCTAATTCGATAAATGGAGAGTTAATTGTATCCGAAAACAAGCGAGAGGCCCAGCAATTGTTACTCTTCTATCTATTTTACTATCGTTTTCATAGCAATTTCAGTGAATCGCGAGTTTTATCTATGCTCCCGATGTATCGCGTGCACTTTATTAAACACTTTCTGATAGTCAATTCAGTTTGTTCGTCCCTCCCGTTTGATTCGCCCGTTTTTTACGAGCTCCTGTTATTAAACGCCACGTTACCACTCTCGACCCGTCTTTTATCGGACACTTCCTTTCCCGTGAAACCTTTTCAAGCGGGCAACCATATTCGTTCGTTCATTTCTTTGGAACGCGTGCAGTGATCAGACTTCTTCCGAAACAGTTAGCGTTAGCTGTCTGCGGACGTAAGGCAAAACCGGCGCGAGCAACGTTTTCAAGAAAGTCGAGCTTACGTCCTAATTAAAGCGGAGAAGCTAGAATTTCTGTTTCTTGAAGAAGAGAATGCATCGTGGAAGTCTCCTCTTTACCGGACGGAAATACAAGAAGATCGAAATCCAGCGTCTTACATTTCTGCAACGTACACCATCGACACGTGTTTTTTAATTCTTTCGTGTGGAACGAAGATCCAGCACCTCTTAAAATACCGGTGAACGAGTCCTTGATCAGTAGTTTTATCAATGGAGCAAAAACAATTGAATAGAATATAATTATATATTTCTCACTGTTTTAAATAAACCTTGCTCGCTTAAGCTGAGATTTGAGAAAATTGTTTTCGAATACCGTAAATTCTTCCTAATTGATACTCAGTTTGTGTACAAAAATGGATAATTTGGGAAGAGAAGATTATTCGATTATTCGAGCCTTGCGGCTCGTTTTTATAGTGGTTGACAATAGTAAACCATAAAAACGAGCCGCAAGCTTACGCAAGCCACGAATAATCGCCTTTTCCCAAATTGTCCATTTTTGTTGGCAAACTGAGCATCAATTAGAGAGAATTTACTGTAATTTCATTAATTTGAATACATTCAACTGACCGAATCTCATCGATGCAAAATAAATTGGCATTGAGAATTAATTGTTAATTGTAAATTAATTATTACTGCCGAACTTCGTATCAATCATTTGCAAACAATGTACCGTTTATTTGTTTTAATCATCGGCAATAACAGTATTAATACAATACAGAATTTCTCGATTTTTTTAAAGACATCTTACACACCATCAAACAATCGCGACAAATTAATAATTTTAATCAATTCCAATTAATGCATCCATATTGGTAGCTCCTTTCAATTTTGTTCGCTGTTTTCAGTCACGCCTATTAATTATTGCCACGAATGCATAAAAACGACGCTTTTTATTTTCGACAAAAACTAATATTTTCCGGTCGATAAATTGCGATTAGATTGCATGGAAATCGAGGGTTTTTTTGTTTGCGCGAGCTGTCACAGTGGTATCAAAAGGGACACCGCCTATGTACGGTAAATAACTGTCGTCAATATTCGGTATCCATTAGAGGCAAAATGGTGGGCCAAGCAACAATCCGGGCACAGCCAGACGGTGAACACTTGTCGACGGGAAGCGATCAGTAATTTATAACGTTCACCGGTCGTCCATTCGGCAATCTATTTCGGGATTTGGCAAAACAAATAGTCCAGTGGGTCAATAATCGCGCGTAGTTGTGGACATTCGACAGAATGGACACATTCCCGGTGACGGCGAGGCACTGAAATCGATATATCGAACTATATTTCTGTGGTTAAACGCGGGCGTCGCACTTTACCGTTCATAGAAACCCTCGCGGAACTATTCTGTCAATCACTATGCATTCGGCCCCGTATTTTCGATCAATTAGAAGGAATCCGCAGGCCAGAAAATTTCGAGAGCGCCGTTTCTTCTTTCAACGCGTTGACTTGTCGCACCATCAAACTCGTACCAAATCAGAAAAATCTATCTAAAGATATAAGAATAGGAATATCATAACTCAAAAGAATTAGAAAATAGAATAATGTTAGAAGTCTCATCATTTATCTCAACATAGCTGGATCGGTTTAATTTAATTAGGCTTAATTATACTGTAGTGGGAATTGACATTCAAGTTAAAAAATATAAAACGTTTATTTTCCTCTATCTTTCTAATGTTTTTTATCGAGCTAGCTATAATTACGCTTATACCAATTGACTTGATCGTTTGTAATAAGTTCGTAGGAATGAAATCTACAAGTTTCAATGAATTGTTAAAAAAGTCGATAAAACAGTAAAATAAGTTCGTGGAAGGTTCCGTAGTTGTACTGTGAAAATGTTTCATGGTTGCAACATTTGTTTTCTACGAATACGCTTAATCGTCGACAAAAATCCGAATTTTTACGTTTCGTTCGTTTAAAAATTCGCGGAACTTGTTGAAATATAGAATGTAAAGTGTAAAATAAGCGCCACAACGGTGAAAACTAGCTCCGTGGCTCCGCGGTAAGAAAATTACACAGGGGCGGGTCTATCGCATTGTAGAAAATACCTCAACCGATGGCACATTGTTCAAGAACCGAGGAACACGTATTTCCAGCCGCGTTTCTTACATTACGGATCGAAAATTCGATTTCCTTCGCAGCAAGGATATCCTACTTTCTCAAGATGTCTGCCGCGTAATACGCCGCTCGACTTTAATATCGGGTAAATAGCCGAATCGTTTTAATACCCTCCGGTATAACAGTTTGGAATTTTCGAGAAGCGTTCGGGAATAATTTCAGAGATATTCCCGATACGGATATTGCATTTTGCATGCGGAATTTAACGATACATGAGTTGAAGAGGATGTCCGCTTCGAACGATGCCAGACAGTATAAGTAATCAGGCGAGCGCGAATTTTTATGCATTCATGTCGATCGCGAACGCGACGACAAGGGTGCGAAATGTAACGCACAGTTATCGTCATTGTTTCTTTCGCTTGGACGTTATCGTATTCAAATTAACAGTTCCAAAAGCTTCGAAAATGACGAAGTATCGAATCTTGAACGCGAGGACCCTTCGACGCTCCATTAAATTGTAACATCGTTTGCTGACAGTTAATTTGCTGAAATAATTGATTAGCAGCTTTCGCTAAAATATGAATCTGTATCGCGTGCATCGCGTCAACGATGCATGAATTGTTAGGCAGCATGATTCAGAAATTACGTATTTCTCTGGAAAATGTAATTTTACGTTTGCAACCTTTCGCAGATATTGTTGCGAAGGCAACACCGAAGGTCGAACGTCCCTGGCCATCCCTTGAGCAATTAAGCGATACCTGCGACAGTAAGAAATGCACCCGAACGAAAATACCCTTTGACCCGACGAACGGACAACACGACTCATAAATTCCATATTTCCCAAAACGGAAAATTTACAACCCGAACTTTCGAACAGTTTCCCACTCCTCATTTCAAGTTCCTTCCGACACACCCATCTCCAATCAAAAACGCTTCATTTCCTCCACCAAAACCCACCATACACCAATCAACAAAAAAACCGAGGTGACAAGCGGAAAGGCACCTAGAACGTTAGACAGAATTGTTAGAACCACCAGAATTGTTAGAATTCTCAGAACTGTTAGAACTGTCGGTACTCGTAGAACTCTAAGAACGCAGATAACGCATCGCTAAGACCGTAGCTGTACTATAATATTAACCCTAGAAAGATAACCATATGACAACGTACGTAAAAGATAACCATACGCTTCAGAGGCGCATGCTTTTCTAAGGCGTCAATTTTATACTAACAATGGATATTTATTTAAGTTAATCTAGTCATTTTAAAGGTTTGGCATTATTGTAAAAATAAAATGCATTTATATTATATTTTTTTATATTTTAAGTAATTTTAAACTTAAATCACTAGACCTCTATGAAAAATTAACAAAAATCAACCGTCTTCGCAGGCGCCTCTGCGACGTAGGTTATCTTTCTCGGGTTAAAGTGTACATAAAAGCAACCAGCGACTTCGTTCAACGTAATTTCATTTGGAAACATCGCGCACATACAGATATTTATGCAGAGTTTTAACAAATGTGAAACAATGTTCGTTGTATCAATGGTTTCATCATTGGTTTTTAAGTACAAAAGAAAAAATGACCAAATTTAGCTTGATCCTAGATTTCGTTAGATTTCGTTCAACGTACCGCATTCGATCCAATATTCTAGAGTTTATGTTCGTAAATGTTCCATCGCTAATCGTTTCCGCGACGGTACACCGATTCCCATTCGCGTCCCTCAATTTTAAACACTTGCAGCAGACGCAGATTGTGATTACGGTTTTAAGCAGAGATCATCAAAGTTAATACGTTCCGATGTAACTCACAGATCCGTCGATTAACGAAACGAATTGTTCCTTCGTTTCAGCTGCGCAGCTACGCGAGACACAATGTAATAGAAACTTGGAAGAAAACTGAACGCGGAATTAATCTTCTTTACCCGGTGAAAGCATTCATCAAGATAATTAGCCTGTATTTCATTGCCAACTTTGTAAATTGCTCCATGAAAACGCGGAGTTTCTTAAACGCACGCATGCGATTAATAATTCGCTCGTTGAATTGTTACCTTTCCTAATTGCGCCGAGAGCTCGCTGTCAGCTGTTAAAAATTATAGACGAGTTTCGTCGAATTCGATCGGACATCACATTATAATAGCATCTGTCTCGAACATTTGCAGCATTATCGATGCTGTCGATTAATTATGTGGAAAACGAAACCTCGTTTCGCTTCCAGACGAAATTCGTTGAAAATGTAATTTTGCCCAGGAATTGTATCAAATAAATAAAACGCAACGATTTCTTCGTTTCTACCGTACACTTTACGTTTCATCAACTGCCGATTTGTATGCTTTTTACGAAAAACGTGCACGCGACAACAAGTATGATAAAATATGAATTCCACAATAGAGAATATATAATTAATATATTATATTAATATTAACACCGTTACCAGTTGTGAACGTTCAATGTCTTCACAATACCATAGCTAGAGGGCATGATTTTCCACAGAGTTGCACCGATGTTGGCTCATTAAAATTATTAGTAAAAAAATAATATTCATTTCGTTTCTGTTTCCCACAAATCGACACAGCAAATTTTCGTGCACAACAACGTGAATACGTTTAAAAGCCTTAATAGCACATTTACTGAATTCACAATAGTGTGAACAACGGCAGGATCGAAGCAACTTTCACGTTTACAGCGACGCTTAAACGAAAGCTTGACAAATTATTATATGTGCATATTTCTATATTAGAAATACTAAAAAATAGAAATATGATATTTCGTTGAGTTCTCGCGCGATCATCGCCAAACATGTGAAAGTTGCTTCGAGTCTGTAATTACACGCACCGCTGTATTTTTTAGTAATTTCGTTCCGCGGGCGTTTTTACGAGTCGAATAATAACCGAATTAAAAAATCCTCGCCGTTTAAAACGAGCCCGGCGTTATCGTCGCTGTTGCGCGATGCGGGCCAGGTAATGAGGCGATGAGTTTCTAACAGCCGCCATTTCGCAGGAATCAAGCCTGGCTCATCCGGTGGCTCGTTAAAACCGTTTACGCGACACGTTCCGCGCTAAGCGCGACTATGGCAGTCGGACGACGACGTCGTAACGCCGCGTCGGCCGGGCTAAGGCGTGGCCGCGCGAAAGAAAACGACGTCGCTAAGAAGAGAATAAACTCGGCCGTGTGGAAGTCGCTCGACCAGTTTACTTGTCTCCGCTTATTAGATTCCGCCGTTTCAGAAGGAAAGTTTCCGACGACGCGACGCGACGCGACGCGACGCGATGCGACGCGGCGGTCGCAGCTGCAGCGGCGGGAGCAATGTCGCCGTTACGTTAGAGCAACTTCTTAATAATGCAGTCCGGTCGACTACGTGGCCTGTTGCAATATGCAGCGGCCTATGGGGGCGAGAAGATCCGCAACAACGCCAAAGTCACGGTCGTTTTTCGGCTACCCGGTTCCCCGCGTGAAACATCATTTTCGGGCGTCTGCCGAAACATAACTTTTCGTCGATAAAATGAGTCGGCATTGTGCTAACTTGTTCGTCCGCGGCGAGATGCTGTAGTCGTGAGAATATTGTTGAGAAAGGAACGTTTTTAATACGCGCTTGCTCTTCTGTTGTCCACGTTGATGCGCGACGCAAGGAAAAATTGACTATGATCTTTTATTTACCACGTTCACGCCAATAACAACGACGTAAACGTTGGCAGCCTGCGAGACCAACGGCAGACATCTGTGGCGGCGACAAGCCGGCGCCACGTCTCCGCCATGTGTTTAGTTTTAAGGCGTAAGAATGTTTGGACGAATGGGCCGGGCTGCATGCTGTGCGTTAGCGTCGAGCGAATGTCTAGACGATTGGTTTGAGTGTCGCGTAGAATGAATGCGTCTAGCCAGGACAGAGTGAAAGCGAACCGTGAGAATGAGAAAGAATGATCTGGATGGGATGCATCGGTGAGCGAATGGTTAGTTCAGTAAGAACCCTCATCGGGAACGGTACGCGAGCGTCGCGGGTTTAGTTCCGATTGTAAATAAAGATAGTCTAATTGTAACCGGGTTCAATTCTCTCTTCCCGTCGCCGATCCCACCTCCTCATTGGTGACACCGACGTGATCTAAAGGAAGCGAACGACACGAATTTTGCAGTCGCATTTCGTTCGTGGTTTCGTGGCAGTGGATCGGGAGTTTTCGGAAGAGAACACGGACATTCGCACGTTTATCCGGTACGATGGCATCCCCGCCCGCATCGACAGTCAGCCGCGTCGCGGTGAAAATACCGGAATTTTCGCCGACCGACCCCGAGCTGTGGTTCGCGATGGTCGAGGCGAGTTTCGAGACGAGCGGCGTTACGACCGAAAAGACGAAGTTCGGGTACGTCCTGGGCGCGCTCAAACCACAATACGCGGCCGAGGTCCGCGAAATCATCTTGAATCCCCCGGCTGAGCCGTTCACTAGGCTCAAGACAGAGCTGATAAGGCGGATCGGGGCGTCGCAGGAGCAGAAGACTCGGCGTCTCCTCGAGCACGAGGAGATGGGCGACCGCAAACCGTCGCAGTTCTTACGCCACCTGCGGACCTTGGGAGGAACAGCCGTGTCGAAGGAGATACTGCGTACCTTGTGGTTGGGCCGGCTCCCCGCGAGCATGCAGGTCATCCTGGCGACGCAGCGAGACGTCGAGCTCGACCGAGTGGCCGACTTGGCCGACACCATCGCTGACACGATGGGCCCACGCACGCGGGTAGCCGAGGCCTCTGCGGGTGCCGTCGCACGGCCGTCGAGGGATATGTGCGAAGTCGAGGAACAACTGTGCTCGAAGATGGCACAGCTCACGGCGACGTTTCGGCAGGAGCTCGCAGCAATTCGTCGCGAGATAAACCCCGGTCCGCGTTTTTCCCAACGGCGACCATCCACCCCGGGCCGAGCGCGATCGCTATCCCGAGAACGACGAACCGCGCTACGAGGCGGGAAGTGTTTTTACCACTACAAGTTCGGCGCGAACGCGTTCCGTTGCGAACACCCATGCAATTGGTCCGCGTCGGGAAACGAGATGGGCAGTCGTTAATGACGGCCAGCGACCACTGCCCACCATCGCGCCGTTTGTTCGTCACCGATCGAGTAACGAGAACGCAGTTTTTAATCGACACCGGTGCCGATCTCTGCGTTTTTCCTCGATCGAAAACTCGCGGGTTCCGCGAACGCGCATCTTACGCTTTATATGCGGCGAACGGGTCGGAAATTGCCACGTACGGGACGGTTACGCTGAGCCTCGACTTCGGGCTCCGTCGCGCTTTCGTATGGCGTTTCGTGGTGGCCGACGTGTCAAAGCCGATTATAGGCGTAGATTTCCTCGCGCATTACGAACTATTGGTGGACGTCGGAAAGTGCAAACTTTTAGACCAGGTGACGTCGATGACGGTGCCGGGACGCTCAGTGCGCGAGTGCGGGCCATCGGCGCCCTCGGTGAAGACAATTTTCGGTGATTCGAAATTCCACGAATTGCTGCAACGTTTCCCGAACATTACGCGACCAGTGGGGACACCCGTGCAAGTGCAACATGAAACGGTGCACTACATCCGCACAACGCCGGGTCCGCCTGTGGCTTGTAGGCCCCGGCGTCTCGCGCCGGATCGTTTGAGGCACGCGCGACAAGAATTCGAGACGATGATGCGTCTCGGCATCGCGCGACCGTCGGAAAGTGCGTGGTCATCGCCTCTCCATATGGTGCCCAAAAAAGAACAGGACGCTTGGCGACCGTGCGGGGATTACCGAGCTTTAAATGCGCGCACGGTGCCGGATAGGTACCCCGTGAAGCACATCGAGGACTTTTCTCACGCGCTTCACGGGAAGACGGTGTTCTCCACAATAGATCTGGCGCGCGCGTATAACCAGATTCCAGTGGCCACAGAGGACATCGCCAAAACCGCGATAACCACCCCTTTCGGACTATTCGAGTTCCCCTGTATGTCGTTCGGATTGCGAAACGCGGCACAAACGTTTCAACGTTTCATCGACGAGGTGCTGCGCGGCTTGGATTTTGTGTACGCGTACATCGACGACATACTGGTGGCATCGTCGACAGAAGAGGAGCACTTGCGCCACTTGGAGGAAGTTTTTTCACGCCTCGACAAGTACGGCGTGACCGTCAACGGGGCGAAATGCATTTTCGGCCAGGCGCAGGTTAAATTCCTGGGGTTCACCGTATCGTCCAAAGGCACCAGCCCGTTGGAATCAAAGGTGGAGGCGATCACCAACTACCCCCAACCGACCACCGCAAAACGGCTGAGGCAGTTCCTGGGTATGCTAAATTTCTATAGGCGTTTCATGCCCAGGGCTGCGCAGGTACAAGCGCCCCTCAATAACCTACTGCACGACGGCATCAAGGGTAACGCCAAGTTGGCGTGGACCGAGGAAGCTACCGCGGCTTTCGCCGAGGCGAAGGACAGTTTGAGGCAGGCGGCGTTATTGTCGCATCCGAGGGACGACGCGCCACTCGCCTTGTTCTGCGACGCGTCCGATTTTGCTGCAGGTGCGGCACTGCAGCAGCGGGTCGGAAAGGATTGGCAGCCGGTGGCTTTCTTCTCCAGGAAGCTCAGCGCCGCCGAGCGGAATTACGGCGCGTACGACCGGGAAATGTTGGCCATTTACTCGGCAATCAAGCATTTCCGACACATGGTGGAGGGGCGAACATTCACCATCTACACGGACCACAAACCGTTGACATTCGCCTTCCAACAAAAGCCCGAGAAATGTTCTCCCAGGCAATTTAGATACCTGGATTTCATCGGGCAGTTCACCACCGACATCCGCCACATCGCCGGGAAGGACAACGTCGTCGCCGACGCGCTATCCAGGTTGGAAGAAGTGGTAGAGTCTTTCAGCTACACCGATTTGGCGGAGTCTCAGCAGCGCGACGCGGAACTTCAGGCGTACATGAGCGGGAGAATAAAAAACAATTTACGTCTAAAACGGATACGCCCGCCCGATTCGAACACTGAAGTGATCTGTGACGTGTCTACCGGGATTGCGCGACCTTTCGTCACGGGACAATTCAGGCGAGCCGCATTCGACTCGATGCACCGCTTGGCGCATCCAGGCGTTAAAGCAACGGTGAGACTCGTGACGGAACGATATGTGTGGCCGTCCGTCAAAGCCGATTGCCGGAGTTGGGCTCGCGGTTGCGTTCCGTGCCAGCGCGCCAAAATAAACAAGCACGTTTTCGCGCCGCCGGGAAGTTTCGACGCGCCGACCGGAAGATTCGAGCACGTGCACATAGACATTGTAGTTCTTCCGGTCTCAGAGGGGTTCAGGTACTGTTTAACCTGCGTCGACCGTTTTACGCGCTGGCCCGAGGCTTTCCCAATTCGGGACCAAGAAGCTTCGACCGTGGCACGCGCCTTTTACGAGGGTTGGATTTCACGGTTCGGAACCCCGTTGCGCGTGACGACCGACCAGGGTCGACAATTCGAGTCGCGCTTGTTTCAGGCATTGTCACAGTTAACAGGTGCAGCCCACTGGCGGACAACGGCCTATCACCCGGCGGCAAACGGAATGGTGGAGAGATTCCACCGCCAATTTAAGGCAGCAATCCGTTGCCAGCAAAACGTCAGCTGGACAAAGGTTCTTCCCACCATCTTGCTGGGCATCCGCGCAGCCTGGAGGGAGGACTTACAATCCACCGCAGCTGAGCTGGTCTACGGCGAGACACTGCGCCTACCAGGGGAATTCCTGGTCCCACAGAGAGCGGAGTCGCTGCCGCTGCCAGGGGATTTTGTCGCGGGATTACGAAAGCATTTCGCGACCCTCGCCCCAACGCCTGGCAGCAATCACTCGACGAAACGAGTTTTCGTTTTCAAGGACCTCGCCACGGCAGAGCATGTGTTCGTGCGGAACGACGCCGTGCGAGGAATCCTCCAGCCGCCATACGACGGCCCATACAGGGTCCTCGAGCGAGGGGACCGGACTTACTCCCTCAGTATCCGGGACAAGGCACAGTGACCATAGATCGCCTAAAGCCGGCGTACTTGCTGGCTACAGATCCAGCACCGCCGACGATACCAGGGGCAACACAGCCAGCGTTACCTGGAGAGTCCGAGGGGCCACCAACACCATCATCACCACCCACTCCGAGCGAGTTTACGGGGCAGCCGCCCCAACCATCGCCACCATCTCGGGGTCCGGCGGTGCCGCCCCCCATAGTAGTACCACCAGGTGCGGGTTTACGCACCACACGGTCCGGAAGAAGAGTGCGTTTCCCGGACCGATTGCAAGTTTCGTGATCGAGTCAATCACTGGCGGGGGGGTGATGTGGCGGCGACAAGCCGGCGCCACGTCTCCGCCATGTGTTTAGTTTTAAGGCGTAAGAATGTTTGGACGAATGGGCCGGGCTGCATGCTGTGCGTTAGCGTCGAGCGAATGTCTAGACGATTGGTTTGAGTGTCGCGTAGAATGAATGCGTCTAGCCAGGACAGAGTGAAAGCGAACCGTGAGAATGAGAAAGAATGATCTGGATGGGATGCATCGGTGAGCGAATGGTTAGTTCAGTAAGAACCCTCATCGGGAACGGTACGCGAGCGTCGCGGGTTTAGTTCCGATTGTAAATAAAGATAGTCTAATTGTAACCGGGTTCAATTCTCTCTTCCCGTCGCCGATCCCACCTCCTCACATCTTATAAAACGGAGTGACTTTTTTAAAATCGGATCAATTGACTTGACTTTCTTTTTGGACGTTTTCATCTAATTGTTTTAGAAAGTTTTCTTTTAATAGTCTGAATCGATTGAAAACAGGGTAACAAGATTTTGAAACTCTTTCGATGTCTTCGGAGCTCTGTATTTCACTCACTCAATTTTATTATACGAACCATGTGTTTGTAATATTAAATTTATACTGTATTCGTCGAACTGTAATACTTCGCGTTTACGTTTTTTAAGACAAAAGTATCCATGTGGGACAAGACATTGGCAGTCCCAGGGTCCCACGCTCCACGTGGAGCGTTAATCAATTTTTAGCAATCATCGAGCGACGGCTAAAACCTTCTGAAGATTGCTTGGCAAAGTATACGCAAAGATCAAGGTCATTGGAGAGTGTAGCGTACTTTGTTAAAACAAAGCAATCGTAATGAGGAATTAAAACGAAACAAAACCGATTCGAAATCGGTACAAATCGCTGCGTACAAATTTCACGCGAAATGGTATATTTTCGTATTGCGAGACTAATATTTTATTTAGTAGAACGAAATTCGGATGCTCAACCGCGCGCGTAATTCGCCCATCAATTCTTCGGAAATCGCGACTACGTTCGATGGATTCGAGGCGCGCGGTCGTGAATTAACGTTACGATTTACTGGACGCGTATTCCGATCGCGTGACCCATTATTATTAATAACCGCGCGAGCCGCATATAAAATCCGAGGACGGAGAAGACGAGAATCGCGCGACACGCGCGGATAATATATTTATGGCGCGACTGTTATTTTGACCGGGCGTCAATTTATACACGATCATTTGTTACGATAAATTCGAACTTTCGCGTCGGGAATTTCGCGATCGGCTCTTCCGGGCCATTGTATTCGTCGATAATCGATCGTGGCTGCGGTTTCGCAGCATTTCGCTAGCTCGGTAAATTCGAGGGAGAAGGAGATCGGGGAAAGAGAACAAATGGGAAAGGAACACGGACGAGGTGACGTGGTTGAGAACGAGAGAAACAACGACGATAATTAGGATATATCTGTTGTAGAAATCGACACTTCTGAGGTCTTTGGATAGCCTAATTGGTGATCTGTATCCGATCGGTCGACTTTATTATCCTCCTATATCCCCAGTATTTTTTGTCACCTTATATAATTTAATTAGGGCGAAATCTATGCGCTCGCATAAAATTCTTATCTCAATTATCGTAATTATCGTAGATAGCTAGAGATATATTTATACTATTTAGCAGATAATTGTTTTATTAATTTGTCCGAACTTTATTATTTGCGACATTTATTTCGTCTGCACGATAGTTTAACTTACATACTTTTCTATGTGTATTATTGCACATTTGTTTATTCAATTTTGTACTAAAGCTGCACGTATGTGCGTGTACATATATTATTGGTAGTTATTAAATCAAACAGTTATTTTGCTCTTCTCATAAATGCACCTATACATTAACATCGTTTAGAGCATGAATTTCTATAAAATGCATATAAATATCAAACCCACAGAAGTGTGTTTAATCAAATAAATTTATAATATTCATACGAACGTGAGTGGCTTGTTATTAAAATTTTGTATTACGTTTACAGGAAGCTCGATACTTTAATGATATACATTTTAGATATTTATTTTTTATAGATATTTTATTACGTATGTATAAAACAAAAAATCTTAAACAAGCCTCTTACATCTACTGTTTATCAAGTACAAATTTATTAAAGTAAAGTAAAATCGTTATCACAATTTATTTCAATGTGTTCGGTATTTGTATGCAACTTCCAAATATTCATATTTCAAGAAACATTAATGGACAGGGGTATTTGCTTAAATCAACTACCTGATTTATTAACACTACCAACGAAATGTGAGCACACAACGTTATATAAACAATAAAAGCAAGAAAAAACTATTCGTGTATACAGCAAAACTGCGCGAACGTCAGCTTCGTCATTGCTTGTACAGCTTCTTTGGCGCCTCTGACTTTCAGAATAATTCTCTCTGTTTAATAACATCGCAGTCATTCCGTAGCAGACAAAAACGGCGCGCAAAACCGCAACGAAACAAGCCGCAGGATATACATGCATACATATATACTACAACACGGGGACCCACGGCCATAACTTTTCCACGTGCGTAGCGCGGTCGAGATTTCTCGTCAGGGTTGTTCGTTACCAAAATTGAATACGCTCGCAGTAAATCTTACGCGATCGTGGTCATTCCGGCTTATCGGAGCCCGGTAGATCTTTTTTTCCTTCCTTTCTCTGCTTCATCCGCGCGCATTCGAATTAAACAGGGATTCAGAATATCCGAGCTCTGCGGATCGCGAAACAAATGCGACACCGAAGAACGCAGCGCGCTGGCATTACAAGCGGAGACAAGGAAGGAAGACGCGAACAATTTTTAATGAAATACACGAAGAAGCATTGCCGAAACTTTCCGTAATGTATTTGACCGAAGTCGGACAGTTTGTGTTGCAGTGCAACGCAAACTATAATAATGTTAACGGGAATATTGCTATTTTATTTAACACGTTGACTGCCGCGTCACCCGTAATTCGGGTGACGCTGCTTTGACTACTTACAAAGGATTTCCGAAAATATTTGGACAAATATTCTACAAGAGGTAATGAAACGATTGAATTCTTATAAAAATGGTTTATTAAAAAAATTATTCGCAGTGTATAACATTAAAACATTCTCTGCAAAGTTGAGGTTGATCAGGACAGCTTGGACAAAGAGTTGTTGGTTTTTTCATATTTGCTCGTGCCTCTGATCGGTCCATTTCGTATCTTTTATTTGAACTGTAGCTTCCTCAGTATCATCAACATTTCTTTCTTCTTCCATGACCAATTCTCGTAAAATCTCGTCAATAGTATCTTCATAACATTCATTATCACTAAGATTGTATTTATCAATATCCGAATCAGAATCTGACGATGTAATTCTATTTATGCTTCTCCTTCCAGGCAATCCGATTTCTTTTCATTATTGAAAAAAAATAAGGGCAGAGATTTTAAGTTATACCATTCGGTACTCGGCAAAGATTCCAACTGTTCATGCAGAAACAGAAACAGACATGAATTAACAGCACACGCTTCCTATAGCGGCACGGGTGGCCTGTAGGAGATTTTGTTGTAAATATGCGTGGCAGTCAACGTGTTAACAGCGAACGTTGCTATTTGTCAGATGAAAGTATCTTAATTAAGTCATTTGAATCGCTGTGGTTATCAACAGACTGCGAATCTTTCCGTAAAATAACTACAACAGGAACTACGTCATATTTGTATTTTTCTTTGGTAATTTTAATAATTTCACATTAATACGATAATATCTCTCGTAAAAAGCTTCGTGTCTACTTTCGCAACAGTTGCGAATTATAACGCGCCTTGAATTAGCATAAACGTTCGCAGTTTGACAACAAAATTACCGAACAACAGTGTACAGTAAATTCTCCCTAACCCTTTCGCTACGGCGGGCCTCGCCGCGGAGTCCCTCGTGTAGAACGGAGCAGCCTGCCGAAAGCAGGAACATTAACCCTTTCGCTCCGAACGACGAATATATCCGTCATCCATATGAACACTCGCGGAGCCGAACGCCGAATATATCCGACATCCACATGATCGCCCTCTGGGGACGAACGCCGGATATATCCGACATGCTGGTAAAATCGCGACCTAATTTTTGGACTGCACCACCTCTTGTTACTATTGCGTGAATCTTTTGACGAAACCAACAAACGACAGTCCGAAATAAACGACACACCATTCAAGTTATATTTGTTCTACCTGCATTTCCCATTATTATTGTGTTACATGTCATAAAGGGATAAAAAATCGAAAGTACTAACTTTAGGACTAATTATTATGTATTATGTTTTGTATTATGAATATTATGTTTTATTTTATTACTGTATATTATATATTATTTCTTCACTTTTTCCATTGTTAATGAAACTTTTTTTACCTATTAAATAACTTTATATCTTATGCAGAAATTATAACTATATTGTTTTAAAGAAAAATCCCTTTTCTTCCCAAATACACTATCCACGCGCAATGTGCACAATTTCGGCGGGTGGTTCCGTTCAGGAGGGGCGCTACGGCGGACTGAACCGCCGTAGCGAAAGGGTTAAGCGCGCGCAGTCTTCAGCATTCGGGGCCAAGTCTTTTGCTTCAAAGACGACGTTGTGACACTGCTTTTAGAAGCGAAATGATTTCTGTTCATAACAATTCGTTCATAATTTTCCATGAACGTGTTTTTAATTCAACAATACAATTAATATTTTTACATTGCACAACAAAATAGTAACTATAATCATAACATATTATTGAGCAATAATTTTTGAATAATTATATTCTGTATGAAACTTCTCAAAACACGGATACACACATAATCCAACATTGCAGTTCTCACATTGGAATCGCGTTTGACTGCTTTTGTCGTTCTTTGCGCATACCACACATTTTCTTAGCGGATTTTTTCTTCTCGTTTTGTTATTTACATAAATCGATGGAAAGTGCCTTGCAGTAAGACGCGTTGGATTAATATGACCAGATTTATTACAATTGATCGTAGTTTTTGGTAGATGATAGCGTCTGCGAACAGAGGAAAGCGAGGCGATAGCCCTTGTTTTAACTTTTGGCTCCATTGTTGCGACCGGTGACTATAGGCCCCCGTAGTAGCGAAAGGGCTAATTCGCGCTCAGATTGTTCCCAAAAATGGTCAATTTGGCAAAAGAAGATGCATAGTTACGAATAATCGTATCTCCTGTTCCCAAATTCTCCATTTTCGTGCCCAATCGGAGCGCGAATTAGAGAGAAATTACGGTAGTGTTTGATCCAGAGCGGCAGCGCATCGAATAGCGGCGTTGTAATTGGCGTGTTTCGGTAATCTTGCTGGCCATAAGTCACCAAGATTTTCGAACTGTCGCGTTTTAATTAATCAGCGCACCGGCGTACGGGAATTTGACGCCGAACCGAAATGATCCCGCGCCGTGTATTATCCGGCGACGCGTATTCACTGCGACCCGTTCGGAAATAATTTAACGGCGACTATTCACGTATCGTCGTTGTAAACGTCCCGTGATAATACACGTCGAGCCTGCGACGTCGGGCGACGCGAATACGGCCAACTGGACGTAATAAAAATTTCAAAAATCATCAGAGAAGAGCTTAATGAAACGTGGTCGAGCTCGCGGCGTGTTTTTTTCCCCCGCCGTAATTGTTTCTTGGCGCGGGAACACCTTGGAATTATTTTGCTGTCAATTAGAGAGAGGGCGAGAAGAAATATGAAAAATTCCTGCGCGGCGTTCCAAACGTTTCTGCAACTAAAACCGCGGAAATTTACAAAGCGTCCGCATTTTGTTATCTCGTTGACTACGCGTTCCGCATCGAAAATTCCTTGTCCCCGCGTTTCGTTTGACAAACGACTTCCTACCGTTTCGAATGCGTTGGGCTGCTGTAGTTGTTTCGTATTATGAACATTTCGCGTAATGTTTTTCGCGAACATCGCTGCGAAAGAAAAATAAGCTTTTATTCGCGACGACGGAGATTCACGCGTGAAATTCGAATTCATATTTTCGCGAACATCGATTAACCCGTTGGCACGTACCGATACTTCGAACAGTATGCACTAATTATGTGCTACTATTAGCATATACTAATTATAAATATATTAATATTATTTCTTTACATCCAAATAAAAATCAATTTTTGCCCTAACTTTGTACAGTGTCAACATTGAAATTAAACGACAGTGTTTTTTCAGTTTCAACGATGAATTACAATCGTAATAATAAATTGAAATTAGACGATAGGAGAATTTTTCAACGATAAATTGCATCTGTATCGATACACCGTGTGCGAAGCACCTTGGGTAACGCGGACGCGGACAATTAGTCACGCGAATGCAGATATGAGCCGTTTATTTTGAAAGTGGCATAAGTCACTTTACCGTAATAAAAAGTGGTGATTTTTTAATGTTTATACGAAATTATTTATACTGAGAAAAATATCAGTACCCTGAGATAACAAATACAAGTAAATCTTCTCGAAAGTTAGCATCCATATTTTTAAACGTGTTAAAACGCAAACCCTTAACACGTTGACTGCCGCGTCACCTGTATTCGGGTGACAGCAAAAGTTCTTATCAGGCCACGTCACCCGTAATTCGGGTGACGCTGATTTGACTACTTACAAAGGATTTCCGAAAATATTTCGACAAATATTCTACAGGAGGTAATGAAACTATTGAATTCTTATAAAAATGGTTTATTAACCCGAGAAAGATAACCTACGTCGCAGAGGCGCCTGCGAAGACTGTTGATTTTTGTTAATTTTTCATAGAGGTCTAGTGATTTAAGTTTAAAATTACTTAAAATATAAAAAAATATAATATAAATGCATTTTATTTTTACAATAATGCCAAACCTTTAAAATGACTAGATTAACTTAAATAAATATCCATTGTTAGTATAAAATTGACGCCTTAGAAAAGCATGCGCCTCTGAAGCGCATGGTTATCTTTTACGTACGTTGTCATATGGTTACCTTTCTAGGGTTGAAAAAATTGTTCGCAGTGTATAACATTAAAACATTCTCTGCAAAGTTGAGGTTGATCAGGACAGCTTGGACAAAAAGTTGTTGGTTTTTTCAGATTTGCTCATGCCTCTGATCGGTCCATTTCGTATCTTTTATTTGAGCTTTTATTTGAACTGTAGCTTCCTCGGTATCATCAACATTTCTTTCTTCTTCCATGACCAATTCTCGTAAAATCTCGTCAATAGTATCTTCATAACATTCATTATCACTAAGATTGTATTTATCAGCATCCAAATCAGAATCTGACGATGTAATTTTATTTATGCTTCTCCTTCCGGGCAATCCGATCTCTTTTCATTATTGAAAAAAAATAAGGGCAGAGATTTTAAGTTATACCATTCGGTACTCGGCAAAGATTCCAACTGTTCATGCAGGAACAGAAACAGACATGAATTAACAGCGCACGCTTCCTATAGCGGCACGGGTGGCCTGTAGGGGATTTTGTTGTAAATACGCGTGGCAGTCAACGTGTTAAATATATCGACTTAAAAACAAAGCGACTTATGCCACTTTCAAAATAAACGGCTCATATTTACAGAGAGCCGTTGTTACGTATTTATAGTCTAGTGTAAAATTGCCGGGACGACGACGCTGTTGCTTTACATCGCGCGGGATGCCGATATACATAATGCCGACACGTGGAAACGTTGCTAAACACGGAAACCTGTAAAAGCTGGCACTACGTTCTAGTTTCGCACGTGGTTTCGGATTCGCTCGGTTTACGCAGACCCATCAGTTTAAGTTGAAACAACCCACGTATGCGTGTGTGTGTGTTTCCACGTCGCGTCGTCCGACATTAATTCGTTCCGATTTGTTCGTTGTCTCTGAATAGTTAGGTGAAATCAGAATTCCGGAATATACTTTCGCGTTTAGTTAGGAAACGTCGAGCGACGTGACTTGAACGTGAAATATAATTTGCAGCGATTGATATTAGGTGAACTGTTTTATTTGTTTTTGAAGTGTCTTCCCTAGTTTTGTGTTTAGCTTATACAATAAATCGAGATAAATATAATGAATCTGAAATTAAACAACGATTAACACGTTCCGTGCCACGTGTACCATCGATGGTACACGCTTGCATGTTTACTTAGTGAACTGAACAAATTGTTTACAAGAAATTTAGAACCGAAGAATCAATTTCCACCGCAAGAATGGGCGTTGATAAGTTTTTGTTACGTTGTTATGTGTACGAGAATTAATAATTGCACGTAATACATCAAGTTTTAGTAAAATATCAAAGTGTGAAGATTCGAGTAAAAAAAGCTCGGCACGGAACGTGTTAATAAACCGGATCTGTTTCTACGTATATTTTGTTTTGAGATAGTTGAAAAAAGTGAAGGTTAAACTTTTCCTTGGGGGTTTCTAGTTTTTTGTTTTTCCAGCGTACGTTCCAATGGATTTTGTCGCGGAAAGCCCAAAAATCAAAGTCCTGAATCTAGGAATATAATTAAAATAAGTCTTCAATTTATTTGTTAAAAAGTTATGCGAGTCCAAAGTTGACGAATTCCAGCGTTTTTAACAGATTAGCGCGCCATATTGGAATCATATTGAAATCTACATAATCTTGACATAATTTACTAACAAATGAATTCTGGTCTTATTTATTACACTAATTACTTATTATTACATTCCTAGATTCAGGATTTCTTTCTTTTGGACCTTTTTTGGACTTCTTTCGACAAAATCCATTAGAAAAGTCAAAAACATGGAAACCCTCGAAGAAAAGTTCAGCCAAAGATACTGTAAGAGCAAATTAATATAAATTGAAATAAGCTGGAATTCGTTAAAATCATGCAAGACAACTTTCTTGTCGATTCTACAATAACAGAAATAGTGCTTTCATAATTATATCATATTTTACCAGTAATTTCACCTAAACGTTGGCACACTTTCCAAAAGTCTTCTCTCCCCCTCGTCGAAATATTTTGTCAAGCAAATAACTCGTATTTTCAGAATTCGGCACATCCAATTAAGATTTCCGGCGACCTATAAAGTTCCTTTCGCCATCGGGCTTCTCGTTAACAGGAAAAACACATGGCCGGTCGGTAGCGCGCGTTTCCCCAGCATTGTATCCGTATTGGAAACCGAAACGAATCTGAGGTGCCAGATGTTTAATAAAGAGAAAAGGGAAGCCGTTGCTGTGTAATAAATTTGGTCACGTCCTTTCGGGTCCCGATAATACCAATATCGAGTGGAGCACGCGTCGCCCCGGCCTTGTTTACGCGCAAGGACGCGGGGCCGCTTTAATTAGGATCGCCGGACGCGAAGTCGCAGAAAGCGAGCGCGCGAGAGCCGGAATGCCCGCACGTTCAATTTCCCCGTGGTGCGAGAGCAATTTTCGCGTGCTGGCTCCTCGTAACCGCAAGAAAATGGCGGCCGCGCGCGGACCCGATGTTTTCTCCTTGGCACACCGCTTCCTCCGAGGAAATATTTTCACGCGAGCAATTTCATATTTCGACCGACAAGGCTAACCGGTTTAAGTGCCGTGACATTTAGAAGTTTTCGCGCGCGTTAACTGACAGGATTCGCCGCTACGCGATGCGCGACATTCGGCTCCGAAAATGACGCTGGCACCTGAGATTTCTTTCTCCGCAGTTTTCTGACCGTCGACTAAACTTTTACGTTATTGTTGTTATTGCAAATGTTATAAATTGTTATCATATTGTATTTATAATATTGTCGAGAGTTGCTAACAACGCGAAAATGATAATGATAATGATAATGTCCTAACAACGTTAAAATTAACATATCTCCTGAACTAATGATTTTTTAACGTAAATACGTTAATACTTTTTTGTAAAGAATATCGAGCTGCATCGACTGACGCACCTAAACAATATATAATTCCATTAAAAAGATATATTCGATACTGAGTAAAAAGCCTTAGTAATCATAGACATAATCTGAGACATAGACATTTATGTTTGCCATTATTATTTTGCTGTTATTATCATTGAAAGAAAATAATCAACCAGCGTGTTTAATGATACGTGATTATTTTTCGTGAAGTTATTACGCGCTTTACTAGGCGGCGATCCTTTATCCATACCGTGTTCTTTCTTTTAAATAATTCACCGACAGCGCAGAAACCGCAACCCGCAAGCGTTCGCCTAACAGCCTCCTTAATTTACGAAATAATTTTGTCCTTGTCGACTGCTTTCATGTAACCAGATTCCAAAATTGCAGGCTACGTCGCGTACCGGAATCTGGGGACCTGGGCCAGGGGATTTGAAATTCCGGGGTAAACGGGATTCGCAACTCGCGGAATAAATAACTGGCAAAATTAGAGATCACCTGGTCTCACCGAATCAGCTTAAACACGTTCGGATATTTCCCGCTCGTACAGTAGTTCTGAAAGTTTTAAATGGAACGGAACGATACAAAAATTCACTTGCGACAATGCTCTGATTTTCGCGCGAAAATTGCGCGAATACGTAGCAAATGTTTAGTTTACTCTGACGGATATAATTTTAAATTAGCAGACGAAATTATTCACTTTTAAAAAGTAAATGAAACATATGTATGTTATGAATTATAAAAAAGTTATTTAAAAGATTTTTAAAAAGTGTATGAAAATTTTCTATGTGTATATATAATAAATTAAATAATAGTAAATTAAAAACGTGATTATAAATGTCCTGTAAATTAAGAAAACATTTTAATTTGAATACTACAGTTACTTAAATCTTGTGTTCTAATGATTGCAGAGAAATTGTACGAAGGCGTGATAATGTTCATTTGATTGAAATTTATATAATTCAAAATGATGAAATAAAATATTCCTTTGTAACGAGCAAGCAGGATATTTTTTTTAATTAATTGAAATTGTTACTTTGAGCGATTAAAATATTCTTTCCTCAAATATACATTGTCCGCTTCGAAATACCGGAATGACGGATATAAATCGAGCAGAATTTAATAATTTGAAGTGCGAAATTAATTTTTAGAAATTCGTGTTATTGCTGAAAATCGTATGAGAGTTCACTTTTATTTAGTGACAAACAAGATCAATGATTTAAAGTCGGATCGTTAACCAACTTACCTTTTAAAAAGAATTACTTTCATAAAATTGTGCACTTTACGAAACATTGTTAAACGTGTTAGTTGCAAAGGTTATTTATTGTGATGTGTTACGAACTTCTTCTGTGCGTAGACGAGTCACGAAGTTTCCAAAGTCAACTCTCCTTCTTGGAATTTTAATTTTTCGCGAGGTTCAGAGGACCGACATAAATTAATACTTCCTTACCTGAAATTTATTATTCTTTCGTAAAAAAGAAAGTAGGTTGACTTTGAAAACTTGAGAGCCACTCTACGTAAGTACAAGAAAAGTTGACACGGCGTCATTAGCCTTCTTTGAAACTATGTAACTTTGCAGCTACATCACTCTGTGCAAACTTTTAATAATAAAACGGTAACGTAACTGTTTAACGCTTTAACTGCCGCGAAATATTTACTTAGATTCGGAAAATAGTTTGCACGCAAACCGAAGAACGTTGGAAAAGTAATTCATGTCGAGGATCGTAACTTTTTAGTTTCAATTCAGTTCAATAAAATACTATAATAGAGTAATAAAATAGAATAATAAAATAATATATATATATAGATATATATATATATTATTTTATTATTCTATTATATATATTATTTATTATATATTATTATTTATATTATATTATATTATTATTATTTATTTTATATATTATATATATATATATATATATATATATATATATAAGAGTAATAAATAATATATATAATAGAGTAATAAAATACTATAATACAGTAAATACTCCCTAATGTACACAAAAAATGGACAATTTGGCAAGAGGAGACACAATTAACAAACTGTAATCATAAAAACGAGCCGCAAGGCTCGATTAATCGTATCTTCTCTTCCCAAATTGTCCACTTTTGTGCACAATCTAAGCACGAATTAGAGAGAATTTATTGTATTATTAAACTTTTTAGGTTGCTGGCGTGGCGATCGAAGTGTTGGCCATACTTGGAAACACTGTACACGTTTAAAACACTAACAATAAACCATCGTAATTGATGCCCGCGAGAAAACGTTGGAAATTTGTGCGATTAGTCAAGTAGCACGTTCGCAGGTCTCTGGCACGAGAAGAAAGATATATGAGTGACGTGGCAGCCGACGTGTTAAAAATCGCCGAGGACAAGCGAATCCGTCAGGATGCTCACGAAGCCGACGGCGACGGCAGGATATTTTTCAATTTAGATTTCGCTGGGAATCGTTCCGCGAGGCCGCGAAAGATAGACGTGACAGGCGAAATGGATCTCGTCCGCGACGCATTAAACGATTTTAAACGGCCGACTATTCGTGCCGCAGAAAAATTTGATTTCCCCTTTCGGCGGATGCGACGCCGGATTCAAATTTCGCGCCCGAAATTACTCCTCCGATTCGCGTTCGCCGGCGTCGGTTCAATCTTCTTTTGTTTCACTGCGGGCGCTGTTTGATGCTGTGCAATTTCCAGAAGAATTTAGTTTATTTAAATACTTTTAGACCTATAAATACGATTAGAAAAATTCGACAATATCTATGCATTAATTTCAGCTTATTGAAATCGCTAAAAAACGTATCTAATCTTTCGCCATTTTTATCATAATGTATGGTTGGGTTAAACAATGTATTCGATCATTTTCTATGAAATAGTAATTCTAGTAAAGTAAAGAAATATATAAAATTTTAATTTATTTAATTTATTCTAGTAAAGAAATATATAAAACCGATCGTTTTGACTGCGGTTACTGTGGTCACTCAAATGAAATAAATTTCTAGTAGCGTCTAATATGTTTTGAAAAATTCTATATGAGAAACAAAAATCGTCTAAATCTATTGTAAAAAAAGAGGAACGAAATAAAAATTTATTTCTGCTATTAATAATGTCAATGAATTGGAGACATAATAGCAACGATAATAAAAAGTATAAAAATTCATTCACCATATCAACTTCTCTTTTCTTAACTTGAAATTATTGAAAATTAAAACCAACATCGGTCAATTATTGTTCCACTTAAAAAACCGCCTGTAATTGAATAGATCAGAACTATAGTAACGTAAGTCACATTTCCGAAAATTGTGACTTAAAATTTATCTTAAAATGTATCAACTTAAGTTGCCTAAATTAATTTAAGTCTATTAATTTAAGTCTATTAATAAATTTAAGTCCCTATCTCAACAGTAAATTTGGTCAGTAAATAATACAAGTGTTAATAAACAATAACACTCCTCGGTTCTCAGAACGAGGAAAAACTGTGATTTACGCCGCAATACTACGGCGGTCCGTGATCGAACGAATTATTCCGCGATCAAGTAACTCAAACAATTCGACCGCCATTCTACCGAAAGACTCGATCTTTGTCGAGCGAACAGATCCGCAACAAATTGGCGCGCGCGCCGCTTAATAATCGTTTTTACGCGATTCACAGGATCGAGGATGTTCCATGTTTTGCCAGAGCGCGATTCCAGCGATCGTTACAATTAAACGCGGCTCCCTTTGGAACCGAGATACAACCGGTCCCTCGCTTAATGATATCGCGCCGCCCGTAAAAGGAAACCGTGCGTCAAATTTATCGTTGGCTCGCAATTACAGACGGCCGACAATGTAAACGGTAATCAGAAAAATAAACGGCCGCCATTATAAAATTCAACGAATGACGAAACTCGTTCGTGCAACACGTCCAACCCTTTTACCGTAGAACGCAACGTAAATTCGCCTCTCGCGCCGCGCGAGGTGCAGCGAATTTTTGTGCAGTTTTGTTTTCCGGTTTTATATTGGTCCGTAATGAGAATTTCATTACTTTTTAATTAGCACATGCAATTTCCGTCGAGCTTAGGACGCGGCTTCTTTTTTCGAGAGATTGTACTTTCAGGCCTGAGGAGTTACGTTTATGGCTATTATAAAGCTCAGATTCGTTAAGGGTCGATCGTCGTTTTATAATTTAATGTTGTCGCTTTTAATTATAAATAGAGGAGACCGGTATTGGTTGTGACATTTTCACCGAGACATCGGTATATTGTTTAAAGAATAATCTGAGATCTTCACGTTTTCGTCAGACAAAGCGTCCAATTAGTTTAAGTGTGTATACATCGGTGCGCATAATTATAGACTCATAGCAACTTTTATATCTTTACTGATATTTAAACAAGAACCAAAAGAAATACTATATTTACATATTTCTATTTTCTATTATTTATAATATAGAAATATACAGATATGCTATATTGTTAAGTTTTTATTTAAATATCTCTAAAAATGTAAGAGAAAGCAGCGTAACTGTTAGCCGCCCATCAGCAATTATTTTGTTACATGATAAGGGACAAAATGTTAGAAGTAATAAACATTTTGATTTATCGATATAAATTATATATTTATTATTAACTAATATTATTATATATAATATATATATATATATATATATATATAAAGGAAACTGAACACTACATTTACTATTTGAGTATAATTTATATCGATAAATCAAAATGTTTGCATTGAGATATATATATTATTAAGATAAATTTGAATTCGAAATTCTTCTCGAGGATTTTAATTTATATATATATATATATTATATTATATATATTATATATATATTATTATATATTATATATATATATATATATATATATATATATATATATATATATATATATATCTCAATGCAAAGGAAATGTAATTCCTCTTGAAAAATATCTTCATTTAAAAGTTTAATTGCCCCGTTGGTCATGCATTGTGCCCCTTTCAATTGAAAGTGATGTAACATTTCGTAAACCGTTGAAAACCGATGGAGGATATTCCATAATATTCGCAACCCGGAAAATATCATCGAATAAAAGCACGATTCGCGAACGGAGATGTTCGACGAATTTCGAAAAATCGGCGTTCGACGATTTAAATTTCGCTGCCTCGGCGAACGTCGCGTTACTTTTTTCGCGGGGATTATTAGTTTCGTTGCAAGATTAAACAATTCCATAACGAGCGGGCCTGGTTTTCCTCCCTAACAATTACCCGCACATCGGGCGCGCTGTTATGCAAATAACATGTTCCCCCGCTAGACGAGGGAGACGTTAAAACTGGGTTCCGTGACGCGACCGATTTTTCGCCCGCACGAAAGAATTCGTTTATTTTGAAACCGATTTTCAATCACGTATTTAATCTCCAAATTCAATTCCGGCGTGCGCCGCCGTTTCCATCTTCGAGTGATCGGAAACAGATTTCTTTGCCCGAGCTTTTTTTCTCGGATATTTTGAAAAGGCCGTGATTTGAAACAAGACTGCCACGTGGACGGAATGAATAGTTTCACGTTGGAGTTCTCGTCGAACATTTTTCTATTTCAATATTTTCCTATTCAATTGTGCAATTTCGACAAATTCTTTTTATAATATTCTGGAACATCGACGATTTGTCTCGTGGGAATATTTCGTATATTGTCTTATATTTTACCCGACAATAGTTCTAGGTGATCGCTGTGATTGGTTGTCTTTTTACTAAGATAAATTTGAATTCGAAATTCTTCTCGAGGATTTTAATTTTTTATCTTTTTAATTTAACCTTGAACATGGTAAGGAAACTGCACTTGGCCTTAAATACATCGCAGAAAGTATTGAAGCTTATCCGACATTCGCAAGAAACGTGTTCCATAATACAGTCCTTTGTATAATAATTCGACAGAATAGCACTAAGTGCTACAAGTTCAGATCGATCTTCGGTATTATGCAGATACTTTGAAGTTAAAGATGCTGTAAACAAGTGACGCAAATGTGGAAATTTGCAGCAAATTTAATGACATACACAGAGTAACACGTCAGAGCAATGAGCGTAATTAGCAGATGTTTCTGCAAATCTCATTTTCGCATTTTATAATCAAATTAAGTTTCTTTATGGAAAATACAAATTTTCTATCTCAATGGTAATAAACAAAACAATCGTCTTTGTTAATATGCTCAATCCGTTCAAAACAGTATGCTAATATTATCAATTTATTTTCGAAAAATTTCATTAAGCATACATATCTGAATGATATAATTGATCAAATGCTAGTTTAAATTTGAGCTATGTAAATTTCTATCAACCATAATCACAAATATTTCTACATGTGAAATAAATGAGTACGAAAATTGTGTTATAAATTCAGTCGAATCGAAACTGTCGTCTATGAAAGAAAAAATTGCGAGCGTTTAATCTTCATAAAATTAATTAACATCATAAGACATCTAATTAAAGACAAAGATTTAATCCCGGATCGAATCGAGTTGAAGGGCGCGCAAAGTTTAGAGGGTTCGGTTACAGTGACGGCACGGAATGCTTGCGTTTTAAGTAAAAATTCCTGTTTCCCGTGAGATACGCGCGCGATAGCAAGCATGCGCTCGCGAGCGTTTCTTCTTCTTCTTCTTCTTCTCTTTTTTTTTTTAAAGCGGTTCAGAAGCTGTTAGGAAGTTTCGAAGATAAATGCTTTCGACTGGTAGCTCGACAGGACGCGAGGAAAGTGAAATATTGTATCTGGTTGAAATGGAAATCCGAAATTATCCGTGCGTGATTAATTATAAAAATACAGCTCGGTATCATGTATCCGTGCTGGTGTGCATTACACATGGGAATCTTTGTTTCCAACAAGGATGTGAGTCAACTTATTTGTTTTTACGCGATGGATAAAGGTACTAATTCGGTTACGAAACAATTATTTATTTATAATCCGTGATATTATTAACGAAAATTGCTCCGAATGACTAGTATACTACTGTGATCAAAAAGTAAGGTGAATTTGTTTATAAAATGTAAATTCTTTATTTATTCTTCCAAATCAATTTCATCCCCTTCAAAGTAATCCCCGTCCGATAAAACGCACTGTTTCCGACGCTTTTTCCAGTCCTCGAAACAGTCGGAATAGTCTTTTTCCGGTATAGCCTTCAAGACCTTCTTCGATTCGGTTTTTATCTCCTCAATCGTGTCAAAACGGCGTCCCCGCATTGGCTTTTTGAGTTTGCTGAATAACCAGAAGTCGCACGGAGCCAAATCAGGCGAATACGGTGGTTGCGGAACGATATGAGTCGAGTTTTTGGCTAAAAAGTCGCGAAGAACCAATGCAGTATGACATGGCACCAATCGAGACTTGACGCGTTTGAGACACAAAACATCCTTCAAAATGGTTTGGACTGAGCCAAATGATATTCCAACACTATCAGCGAGGTCTCTCATTGTCAGTCGACGATTTTCAAGCACCAAATCTTCGATTTTTTTGGACGTGGCCCTCGTCGGTAGACGTTGATGGTCGTCCAGAGCGCGGTTCGTCTTCAACGCGTTCTCGGCCCGCTTTGAACTCGTTGTACCACTTATAAATGTTTTTTTGTGCCATAGTTTGATCACCAAAGGCCTTCCGCAACATTTTCAACGTGTCCGCACAAGAATATTCGTTCCGCAAACAAAATTTGATGCAAGTTCTTTGCTCAACAAAATCACCCATTGTAAAAATCGAAAAATTCACTTTTGGTCGTTTACTAAAACACGTGTAACTCGGAGATAATTAAACCTTTTAACAAACAGACGCTTGGCAATTGTTATAGACAGTCCTACCAACCTAGGAAAAAAACAATTGCCTGCCTTCCTAATGTCCGGGAGTTTTAAATGACAATTTCACCTTACTTTTTGATCACAGTAGTATACCTATGACCTATTCACAACGTGGAATTACTATATAAATAGATGATAAACGAATTTGTACTTTTATCAATTTTAAAAGCAGCAACTTTCTTAAAAATATTAATAATTGTTCCTAGGGATATTGTAAAAATAAAAGGAAACAATAGTAATTCTAACTTTTAGATTGCTCCCAGAAACAGTTGCAGTCTTTGTCGCTTTAACCTTTAGCTCCAATTTTAAGATAAATTGCTTTCGCGTAATATGTTCGTTTGTTATGCCCTATCGATTTGTGTGAACGGATTTTGCGTTCATTGTTTTGCGACGTCCACTCGCCCTCGTTAAAATAAAGCAGTAAAAAAAAAAAAAAAATTTAGTGATTTTATTCGGTGCTTTCATAATCATACAAAATCGCCGAAATTTCTTTAAATTAAAATAAAATAGCTTCGGAAAATTTTTATAAACGAAAGTTTTAACCATGTAACATTTCACTCTTGGACAACAGATCACTATCATAATTATTCAGTTTTATTTAAAACATGTTTTTGAACATATTTCTTGCAGACGTCATAGTCTTTATTTTTCCCAGTGTAACAGCAATTTATTGCAATAACATTTAATTTATGATTGTAAATGTAATTTATAGTTATAGATGTAATTTGTAAATATTTAATTGATTCATCAAAATTGTGTAATCAGGTGACGATTTAAATGCATTGAAAATTGTTTAGAGATTTCATTTGAATATGTCCGAAATTCTCTGTCGAAAGAATAAACAAACCTATTTCTTATTACAAGCTAAAACATGAATATTGTTTTCAAATAGAGCACTTTAAGTGCACACGATCTTAGTTGAAAGATAAACGATCGTAAAAGGGAGCGAACTTTCGACTTCACCTAGCACTATAGTTGAACGGCCAAAGCGTTCTGCAATCGTTTCGAGCGATCTGTACACATAGCAATTATCATTTCAGGATATTTTCCGCTGCCACCGGTCTATTGCCTCGCCTGGATCTGCCTGGACGTGTTGTTCTGCACCGCGAGCATCATGCACCTGTGCACCATAAGCGTGGATCGATACCTCAGCCTACGATACCCGATGAAATTCGGTCGCAACAAGACCAGACGGAGAGTCACGCTGAAAATTATCTTCGTGTGGATCCTCAGCATCGCCATGAGCTTGCCGCTTAGCCTAATGTACTCGAAGGTGAGAAACCGTTTGCGGAACCATTGGTGTTCCGTTTCTTTCAGGCAGGTAACAGGTACTACGAACACTAACGAACACTTACCATTAGGCTGCGGATTTTTAATGATTAAAGAAAGGAAGAAGTTGCGAATTGACTTCTGTGGTTCTTGCAACAAATATAGACAATTTTTATTTCGCATAAAACTCCGCAGTCTATTTATCGTGTACTATTGCTGGAAATTGTTTCAAATATTATCTCGTTGCACTCAGAGAGTTACAGAATGTAACTGTTATGTGCAAAAAGGAGATGCCTTAATTAATCATAATTTATTTGAGTATTTTCAGAGAACATTTTAATAGCATTCTGTGCCATGTTGCTGCATCAAAAAATGCAACTTAAAAGTCTTACTCATATATATATATATATATATTATAACTTTCAGAGAAATCATCATTTGTTCACAACTGAAATCGTCGGTTGTCATTACAAAATTTATTAATCGCGTAATTTACTAGGATATAACGTAATTATTTTGGTCCAATTCATAAACTATAAATTACAAAGTCATGAGCTTATTTACAATTTATTCATTAATGCTTTAAACCTGATGGTTTGTTTAGCAAATACAGGATATACGTTCGATATTATTTATTATTATTATTATTATTATTATCCTTATTAGTTTCTAAACTTTTACTGGACATTGTTCAAGGAAATTAAAAATGATTCCAAGTTAAGCCACGAATCCAATGTTACAGATGGAATCTAGAAAATTGTATAATAAATTTTATAATTTATAATAGCGGATAATATAATAATATATCTTTGTCTATGAAATTATTATGTTCGAAATTTATATAAACTTGGACACATAAAACTGTAATTTTCACTCTGGCGTCACGGAAATTGAGGTTGTATTTTCGCCGCAGCGTGAATTCGTAATTGTTCCTTATTGTTTTAAAAAGCAAACAACAATTTAATACAAACTTAATGTCTGATCGGGCGAACGGTTTCGAGCGGATATTGCGATTGAATGCGTCACAGACAATAAACGTGCGTCGATTATGAATGAACGTCCCATAGAGAAACGAGGATTAACACGTACACGGGCGTACGGTTGTGCGCGTGGAACGATACAGGTGTATCGTGTGATTGAGAACGAGTATTGACAGGAATTCAATGAATCATCATTCCGACAATGTTATAATTGTTATCGTTTCAGGTAGAAAAAGCTTTGAAATATAACGCGACCATTTTCGAGATGTTCTTCGCGAACGTTCGAGCGTGAAATGGAAATTAAATAGTTCGGTTAATTTCGAGTTAAACGCGTGCGTATCTTACGATAACGTCGCAGCAACATGTGTTACACATTTTTGCTCCGTTTAGAAAGAAAAGCATGGAACGTAAATCTTCTGCACTAGTTGCGATTAATTCCCGTCGTTTTCACCACGCGATTTTATCGTGACATTTTCCAGTTAATTTTAAGAAAGTTACTTCGCTTTTTGCTCGAACACGTACGCGTACGAATTGTATTTTATTATTAGTCGTTCTTCGTCCAAATGTTTTTAGGAACGTATTTGTTCAATTACATAATGCGATGTATGCAAAATAACGTATGTTTATTTATCGTTATGTTTGAGACATTAACGGGTCTTTAAAAGAGTCTATAAAATAGAAATGCAAGTGTTATTTAAAAAGGAATTCGAATGAATGAATTTTCATACAACTTGTACAACAAATTCTTATTTTCATAATTCATTTGACGAAAATTACGATCGAAGAGAAATCTTCTTTATCAGCTGAAAGATTGTTCGTTGTAAAAATAAAATAAAAATACTACCAGCTCTTATCAATTTGCACGTTCGCTTGCAGTTTAAAAATCTGCAGATACCGCAGATGCATAAATATCCGCTATCTCGTATTATCACGTGAACGTAATACGTTAAAAATGAAAACAGTTGAAAATTATATTGGGTTGGCAACTAAGTAATTGCCGATTTGTTCAATGAAATACAAAATTATTTTTCACTTGGAATGAAGTTTAATCTGTAATGTATTTTCCATTTTGTTCGATGACCTTTTGCCATCTTTCTGACAACTTGAAAATTCCACGCTCGTAGAAAGTCTGATCCTTTTCGGCCAAAAACTGAGTTAAGTGAGATTTTACAGCGTCATCATCGTTAAAAGTTTTACCACGAAGGGAGTTGTCCAGGGATCGAAACAAGTGGCAATCCGATGGCGCGAGATCAGGGCTATATGGTGGGTGTAACATCAATTCCCAACCAATATCCATCAATTTTTGCCGAGTGGACGAAGACGTGTGCGGCCTAGCATTGTCCTGCTGGAAAATGACACCTTTACGATCGACCAATTCTGGTCGCTTTTCCTTGACCGCCGCAGTCAATTTGTCCAGTTGCTAACATTCACGGATAATAAAAAATAACATAATAATAATAATAATAATAATAATTTTATAATATAACATTTACCGATATTATTGGATTATTTTCTCTCTTTTGAATACTCAGAAGTTTTTCCTTCTAGCATATAAGTTACAAAAACGAATCGACGCCGAGAGTCTCGACAGAGTACCATTAGATAAACAATGATTTCATATGTATATAGAACAGAGTGCTCTTTGTCTCTAGGTGACGTTTTTGGTTTCGTCTTTGTGAATAGTCTTCAGTCTCCTGGAGCAATCAGGAAAGTAAAGACGGTTCTTCCTCGTACATCAAATTAATAAACTAAAAGGGATAAGTTTAATTCACTGCGTTTTACTTTTATTTATCTACCCATTTCCAATAGATATCATAAAAATGGGAGTGAGAAACATCTATAACTGAAATCGGCAATTACTTAGTTGCCAACCCAATATATTAAAGCAGATCGCAGAAGTTAACATACAAACACGTTGAAGTACAGCGAAGACCAGTGACCCCAATAAATCGGCTCCAGATAATTATAGTTCATTCGTAGCGAAGTAGACTATAATAAATGCCCGGAATTGCGGACATTTCGGAAATAATAGTGTTGCAGTTAAACCGGCGGGACTGAAAGGTATCGATCAAGAGACTGAAAATTAAGAAAGAGTGGAAAACGAAACTGCTGGAAGCGTATCCGGTACATTTAAGCTCCCGATACTTCGTCCATTAAACTGTTGATAGGCATTTCGTGCAGTTGTCGTGTTGCACGAAACCCATGTCTACTCGCTCGTACGTGCATTTACAGCGTAAATCACAGGCCCAGAAGCCAAGTAGAGAGCGTGCATCTAAAAAGGCATTAGTATAATCCGGGACTAGCTTCGGCTCGTTTATTTCGCCATTCGGGCACCCGATTCTTAGTATCGAACGAAAAGTTTGAGCTCGCGTTTAAATTAATTAAAACTAATTACGAGTACTCGAGTGGAAATAAAAGACTTGTTTAAAATTAGGATCTAGATTCGAAGCGTTGAAAAATTAATCAATTTAGGGTACCAACTTCAAACGTATAGAATATTGTAATTATACATTCTTCGAAATTAAATTATATAGATTCGACACAATGATAATTATGCTCGTCATATTTCTTCGTTTAAATTTACATATTTTGTTTTAATATTACGATATTAAAGTGATTAGATTAGCAGATCTAGGTTCTTGCAAATGAGAATAGGGTCACTTGTCAGTCAAATGAAACAAATTGTTTCAAAGTACTTCATAATAACGATAAAAATCATCTTTTTTGTTTTAAACAGATTATAAATTACTTTATTTTTCTGCGAAGATTATTAATATGTATTATGCATTTGAGGGTGCGAAAAATTTCTACTTCGAGTAATAGTTCGATAACAACAGAATACAAATTTGTGTTATATAATATATAGGCATATAGACATAAAATTTTATATAAGTATATAAATGATATATAGTACAATAGACTTATCTCACGCAGAAGGGTAAAGATTACGATGCACAGTACTCTAATTAGCCGCAGAGGTCCGGCAAATGGATGCAGTGTATCTATGGTCTCCATCATTAAAATGTAGAGATACGCAGACGCGGGTAATAAACCGCGAGGAATTTTGAATATTGAAATTCTGACGATCTCCATACGAGAATGCAAATGAAAAATTGGGTCACCGAATCGTTCCGCGGAACACTGGCAGCCAATATTTCCGCACATCGCAGGATTTGCATTTTCGCGGAATACAAACTCCCGCGGCGGAAGTAAATTCCGATTCCGAAAGTTACTGCAACTTCGGCATGCGATTCCTCGGTCCCTTTGGACGACGAAGGAATCGCGCGTACTTCCAAGGAACTGTTGCGAATGACAGGAACAAATGTCGGGAATACTTAAATTTCGACGCGCATCTCGAAACAAATAGTTCCTCGTAGCTGATTCATAACCGTGAACGAATCGTTCCAAAGAAAGTTATTCCGCTTCGTTCAGCTACAGCGTAATCATCGAAGATGCCTATTAACACCTTATTTAAAGATGACGCTATTTGACGCCGAGTCGAATACTATTTCTTTTTTTACAGTATTATTATTCCAGCAGCAGCACGATATCAAAGTTATAATAACTCTGTCGATAAGAAATTAACATTGGCTCTGCCGAGCGCTGAAACGGAAGTTTTGGAAATGTTTTTCATGTTCCCAAAATTGATAATTCATTCGATCAATTTCAACAGAGGCATCTTCGTGAGGTTTCCATAATCGTAAACTAAAGAATTTACGATCGATCGTGTACCATTTGGAAAGGATGATTTTGGCAATCTCGGATAGTCGTAATTAACACTTCCGATATGAACGTCGAACGGCTGGGATATTAAACGGAAGCAGCTTGGAAAACGTCGTGTTTGAACGAGTAAGGGAATATGTGTTAAGAGGGATAATGTAAAGAGGAAAAAGGGACGGAGCTGCGAAAACACGAGAAGACGCAGAAGCAAGAATGCAATCGGAGGTAGGAAAGATTGAATTGTGTGAGAGGATATCCGAAATATTCAAGAGAAGTAGGGCGGAAAGAAATCAAAAGATGGTGGCAAGGATAAGTTATGAGGACGGGGAAGAGCGTAACAGATATTGGAAAATGGAAGGGAAGAAAAGAGCAGGATATACAGACCGGTGAGGGATTTCGTTTGAACATCTATGCGAAAGAGAGAAGTGCAAAGGGAGGAATCAAAGAGAGGAATTTAATTTAATTAACACTCGAATGACGGATACTTCTATCCAAAATATTACCGAGTATATGCTTAGAATTATTTTTCATTGTATTTAATAATTCTTTTCAACGTATACTTCAATCTACTCCTAGACACGTTTTTCTTTTTTCTTTTACAGTTCCTGATATTATGAAAATGTTTGCATAACAACTACTTAGACAAACTTCTTTTTTCGAACGGATATTATAATAGAAATACAAAGTTCAAATAAATTCTATCTTATCACTGTTAGAAATGGACTGCGGATTTTATGCATTTATGACAAAAATTCGACCGACTAAAATAATTAAGGAAAGAATGCAAGTTTTAAGGTACTCCTATTATTTGCTACAGATGCAGACAGTTCGTATTTTGCATAAAGATCCGTTGTTTAGGCTTAAAACAATATCTATTTAATTTTAATTGTAATTACATTGAAATTAATTGTCAGAATCTAGATGCTCTGGGACCAAATTAACCCGAATGCCATTATCCGAGTGTTAAACCAGCGCAGGAGAACTAGAAAAGAAAACATGCAAAAGTGAAAGCTAGAGCACTGGAACAATGAAATTAAAGTAATATTGTACTGCATCGAAAACAATAGGTTCTAAACTTGATTCAGGAACAAAGACTGACACTCTCGTAAACTTTGTTTCCGATTATCAATTTATTGCTTTGTGTACAAACATGGACTAATTTGTGGAGCTTTATAAAAACTTACATCTACTATTAGATAAAGTTTTATTCATAACATTAACCCTCACGTTTTCAAGAAACGATTCAACGCAGATTTGCAAATAAGACGAAGGTTGAGCTGTAATAAAACAAAAATGTTGATACGAAATTGGTTTGTACAGTTTTATCACAACAATGGTGATTGTCATTAAAGATTCGTTTTTTTGGTCACATCGAGAGCAGTCTCCATGAGAGTTAATAGTTCCATCACTTATACTAAATTAATAATAATAATACAAAATTGCATTGAGTCCTACCAGTGATCGAAATTTTCGTTTTCAAAGAAATCCTGCTCGAACTCGTATGAAGAAACTCGAACTAGTTTCAAACGATGAATGATTTACGTAAATATTACAGATTAATGACATATTAACCAATTTAAGTCACAGTGCTATTTATGGAATAATATTCAATGTTTACCACAATGATCGTAACGCCTCCTAATACTAATAAATCAAACATCCCTCTACTTTTTGCATCTTATGAGTCTCAAAAATTCTAAACGTTTTAAAAGTCACAATATGGAAATTGTATTTATGACATTGATTGCCAAATCAGCGGAAAAGATAAAGCACATAATTTAGTTAACGAATACAGATCTGACAATATAAAATTGATTACAATGATTGCTCCTTTAATCCTCCTTGAATTCTAATAAAAATTGATTTCTGTTCAACACGGTGCAGCAAAAATTGCTAGATAAAGTATTAATAATTTTACTGACAGAACGAGGCAAAATGTAAAAGTTACTTTGTGTCTATAATTGTTCACATCTTTATACTTACTAGATTATACATATACGAAGTCGTCGTCGCGAGTCTGACCAGTCGCAACAGTACAAAAGGTTAAATGGAACCTACTAAAAAGTTCCACAACTCTTTAAATTCCCGATTTCTATAGAATTCCCGTGCATTGCTGTTAAGTTACCGTGAGCTCTTAACAAGAGATCTGTATCATGCTTGTACAGCCTTTGGACTGTTAAGAGACGTCCGATACGGCGGGCCATTTAATCAAAGTTTCGCTTTTAGCGTATACCGTGCGCAAACCATCGCGTTACAGGCTTTGTTAATACATAACGTCAAGGGACAAACAGATCTGACCGAGATTTTCGAGTTCAGCTGTCCCAAACGTATGGGCGGTCCGCGTACGGCTACTAGATGCCGTCCCATGGCCAGCCATAATTTCCCGAGTCAAGAAAAGTTGGCTCGTTTCACTCGATTAATTCTCATTTCTCGCGTGTGCTCGTTAAACTCGGTGAAATATGTGCAACGTGTTTCCCACCGGTCAGGCAACCGAACTATCAAAGACTTTCCAATTAACTCGGCTGACATTAACGTGCGACCCGAACAATATGAATCGCCACTCGGTATTAAAGCGTCATTCGAGGTCAGACCTCGGAGCTCATCGTTCACGTGACGGGTTGATGTCACCGGTTTTAATAAAGCGACAAGTATACCAAGGTTTTACTCCCTACCGATTGTTATATTTACATTGAATTAGTGTCCGGCTAATTGAATGATCGGGGCAAATTACTTCGAGATGGTAGATCAGGCTTGGCTGTGTTCAAAATAATCGAGTTTCGTTTTTTATATGAATTTCGCATTATAAAATTCATCATTATGCAGAACATATTCGCCTACTTTAGAACAAGTTCTCCCTTTCGAAGATTATATTTCACCTTTTTCAAAACGAATTCATCCCTCTGTAGATCAAATTCACCTTTTCTTAAAACAAAGCTGTCCTTTGCGGAATCAAATCAATTTGTTCCAATCAAATTCACTCATTCGCAGATTAAATTACTCCTCTGAGAATCAAGTTTTTCTACTTTGATCTTTTTAAAGTATGAAAAAGGCGAATATGACTTGCAAAAGAACAAAGACTTGAAGCAAGGTAAATATGACTTTCAAAAGGATGAATTTGAGTTGCAAAAATGTGAATATGACTTTCAAAAGGATGAATTTGATTTGGAAAAAGGTGAATACACGAAGGAATGAATTTTTAGTGCGAAACCCGTAGAAATCAATTTTTCGAACCGATCAGGGTGGTCTATCCCCATGAGCAACTGCGAATGCAGCTAGCAGCTTTTTTTAAATAATTCGGTACAGTCTTAGCCATCGATCTTTAAGGTTTCGCGATTCTCGCTCGGAAGAACGCGTCGGGAACGAAACATACGGAACCGAGGGGTGAGGAAACGTATCTATGCGATGCACGCGACTAAAAGAGAAGCTAGAAGGGTTGCAAGGAGTCTGAGGGGCGGGTGTTTTTGTCGGAAATTGCGGCTTATTCTCACGCGAAGCGGAAAGATGATTCGATCTGCACGGTTGCTTCTCGCTGGTGGCTTCACCGACAGACAGAACCGTCTGATTTGCGACTTCGCATCGACAGACAATAGATCCGAGGATTATGCTGCGCGTGAATTCGGTTTGCATAATGCCGAAACGGCGGAACGGAGGCTGCTTATGGAAATTCGAATTCTAAACAGCAATTTGCGTGTTTTAATATTTAACCGGGCTCTCGTTGCAACGCCACTATAATAATCTAAACGATATCTCTCGCAATTAACAACCAATGGAAAGCAATTAACTATAGCCGCCGCTCACTTTCTCTGAAATATCGTTTCGAATCGATACTAACATCGTAGATTCCTTCGTTCGACCACAAACGTTACGTTTCTATTAACATTTCACGATCGTGTGAAACATGCTTGTTTCGAACAGCTAATAAAAGTAGGTTAAAAACAGATTCGATAACAGCAGAAATCCATAGCATTCGCGAAGCAAGTATGTGCTTTCTTTTTCATAATCTTTAAAACCTTTCATGGTTCTAAAGTAGTTTAATTTATTAAAATCGTAACTCTGCACTGTTGCTACAGCCGTAGACACATTATTTCCATTAATAATGGAACAGATACCGAAATAGAAAATAATAAATGAAATGGAAATTAATAATCGTAGAAGTAACATTTACTTTGCTGCAATGAAACCAAATTGAATTAGAACAAACCAAATATTTCAAATATAAAATTTCCTTCGAATAAAACTCTTAAAAATCATTATCAAGCTAAAATGAATAGACGAGTTCGGCTATAATCATATAATTAGTATCGAATAAACCTTCGGTTATCTCGGAAGCAACGCGTGATAGGTAAAATGTTCTCGTATCATTCTGATTGAGCTATTCAAGCAAATGTCGGTAGAGCTTCCATTATTAACTTCCGAATGCATATATTCGGGATATTCCGAGTCACCTGTTCGCCGTGCAACAGTCGGGGAACATTACGTCGTGGTACATAGTCGATTATCCAGAGGCCAAGAGCTAATTGGGAACCGCGTTTTCACATCCGCCCGACAGATCCCGTCACTCGTGATGGACAATGAAGAACTACGTGCTTTTCCCTCTCGGCCACACCACGTATTTTACGTCCACGAAGGTCCGCGAACTTGCAGGACACGTTCGTTCGTATGACGGATCGTCCGACGACGTATAGGCCAGCTATTATAGATGGGAAATACGAACGAAGGTGTCCGTCAATCGTTCATCTACGCGATATGCGATCGCTTCGACGACGATATCGACATCCAGGATTACGCGAAGACGTGTAATTTGAAATGTCTTCGAACGCAACTCGATATTACATCGGCGCGAAAATAGTTGCCGATTGTTTGCTGCTATTTTAGAATTCACTATAACATTACGTAAATCAACCGTATTCTCGTATGTCGCATTACGTACAATCTATTTAGATCAGTCGAGATATATTACAATTGGGCGTATTTTAGAACCATAGTGACGTAAGTCACATTTTCCTAATCTTGAGAAACAAGGATTATTAGTGCTGATTAATATATGTATTTTGTTTTTTTTACTGGACAAATTTATTCTTCAGATAATTTTGAGTTCAGTTAATTTATAGTAACTCTATAAATTGTTTCACTTGTCTTTTGAACATTTTGGCATTTACATATAGAACATTTTAAGAGATAAGTCAAAACTTTTTCGAAAGTGAGTTTTAGGACGTTATGATCCTAAACCACTCAATTGTTCTTCGATACCAAATAATTGCGAGACTAGTCCTGAATATAATGTAAATCAAATACTTATTTTTGCAATCCGTTTTGTTGCTGCCTCTATTTTATTGCATCAAAGACCAATCTCAAAATTCATGTCATTATCGAAACCCCTTTTATCCAACATTACATAATTCATACATGCAACACACCGAATGAGACAATCTCCACGCAAACATGAAGATATCTGTACTGAAATAAGGACGATTTCTACGATGATTCGTTTTATACATTTACTTGTCAAATAATCTTTAGGTAAATTTTTTATTTTAAGCAGAGGTAATATAAAATATTGTACGTAATATCTACGCTACGGATTCCGATGCATTTCTAATTCACGATTAGACAGCGGATTTTTAATCGAACATCCATCCATTTAGGAGTTTTGAAAGCGTCAAAATAACGCGAAAATTTTAATTGTCTGCTAGAAAACTTTTTATCGTAAGAAAAGTATAAAAATACTATCGATAACGCGCATCTCGTACCCTACAAAACTAATTGTCCCAAAAGAATGCATAAAAATCCGCAGCACACTTCGACGAACAATGAAACACAAAATTTGATACACTCCGATAAGACTTCAGCTTATGTTTATTCAACGTAAACCATTTTTATAATAAATACAATTATAATTGATCACACCCTTATCACAATTATGTACAAAAAAAATGAAGATTTGCACAAGTAAAACACGAGAAAGTATAATCATTTCGTTCATACTTATCTTAGGAGGGGTGACAAGGTTCCAATAAAAGACATATAGCGTACTGTCGACGAAAGCAAACGGTATTTTATTGACGTTCTCGAGGCGACAGGATAGCAACTCGATGACAGGCGGCACCGCGATTAGGCGCGGGCCGGACTTGAGTATTACGAAAATGAAAAAAAGAAAACAACGGGAAAGTATTGCTGCAGGACGGCCTATGCTCGAAATGAAGAGGTCGACGACAGTGTTAGTATCGTTTTCTTATTTTTTTATTTCTTCCTCGACGACGAACTATGACGCGAATACATGAGCAGCTGCGGCCATTGTCACGGGAAACATCATCGATACGAGGCGACCGGGGACGTTTTAATCCTCGTTGAACTCGAACGGCTCCGGAGGATCCGCTTCCTTCTCTTCGTCCGGTTTCGGGCCGAAAGCTGAAACATAACCGTGATAATGGTCCCCGACATTGTTGATTACTCCTCTGACGATGCAGACGCGCATATCGATCGCGACAGTGACGAAGATGCACTCGCCGGAAACGGGAACGACAAAGTTGCCAGCTTGTTTTGTAACAGCACGACGGAATTGCGTCGCTTTCGATCGACTATAATGCTTACCGTTCGTCGAGCGGTTCGTCAAAAATGCACCCGGCGAATTAATAAAAAACGAAACGATTCTATCGGACGGGAACCAAAATTTCTGGATCTCCGAACAGGATATTACGCTGAAACTGACGCAGTATGTTTCTATTTGTTAACGGCTGCATTGTCCGCGCGGAAATATTGCGGACAATAAAGAAGATTGCAACGCAACGAATGCAGTAAAATGCAATTTTAATCATTGCAGTATATTGCGCAGTAATTCCAGTTTTATTGTTCTTTTGTCGTCTGGATTTTATTCTTCGTGATACATTGTATAGACAGGAATGGAGGTAGCCGTGTAACTGCACAATTTAATGGTATTGCATGTGA